>NW_018744693.1:600000-1197500 GCF_001683475.1 Chenopodium quinoa | reverse complement strand
ATCACTTAATGAAAGTGGATTATCTTTCCATTCATTTCAAAACATTCATGACCCCTTCCCGAACCAAACTTGAATCTTTCAATTCATTTGGCTCTCACGCTCAATTACTTCAATTCAATTAGTCGACGATTTAGAACCAGAGGATAGACCAGATGAAAAAGACGTGTCGGTGCCAATCGATGATCAAATTCGCTCAAGAAATTGGAAAAGTGTAGTTATTTATACCGATAAGCAAGAGAATACCGACAATCTTGCCCCAAATACCGCGGATATATCTGAGCAAGCCTTGCTTCGCTCTACAGCTAGTGGAGACAACGACTAATAAGATTGAGGACAGGAGAAGACCTTAGCTTTATGACTTTTCTGTTATTAGACTAATGCTTTCCCCCTGTTCAGTCCGCTTACTCAAATAGGGGGGGAATAAATGGTATACGGAAGCTGGCGCAACAGCAACAAGAGTTTCGCTTTCAGGATTCTTTATGGCTTATCGCGCTATCCCTATACGGCTGCTTGCTTATTGACTATTGTCACAATTGAATCAGAATTACTGTCGAAAATGTCGTATAGTAGTCACAGGCAAGATAATAGCTGTGACAAAATCCCATTTCTTTTTGGTTAAACCAACCAGGAATTTTTTTCTTCCTGAATTGGGAGAGCAAGAATAAGTCTTTCTTCATTTCTGGAGAAAGCGGAGCAGTCAAAGAATGAAAATACAAATGATTGTTCGAGTCATACAATGCGTACTCGTTATTTTAGGCATGTTTTTTCTGCGAACGGAGCTCATGATCTGGCCTGGTCGACCCGATCATGATATTTGACTCATGATCTGGCCTGGTTGACCCAATCATGATATTGAAGGATGGGACCTTTTCTCGAAAAACTCCGGATCTCGAAAAAAGCGGAAGATGATGCAAGATCGAATCTCTTCAATCGAAGCTTCCGGCTTGATTCCCTTTCGCGAGTTTTCGCTAGGAATCATCAGGTAAACTAATTCGCTCCTAGCGAAAGATCAAAGGCCAGGTGTGAAGCAACTTCACGATCCAATGAATTCCCTAAAATCGGATGACACAAGGCGAACTAGAATAGACTGATTGATCGAGGTAGCGGCAGGCTCCAATCGAAAGGAACCTAGCGTAGGCTAGAAAGACGTATAGACAAGCCTTTCTTTAATGATGGATCACTTTTCGTGAGTCCTCAGTGACCTGAGCGATTTCGATCATCTAGCAGGCTTTTTATTTAGTAGGTAACATCGCCGAAGCGTATTATCAGATTTGGCTACGAACGATGATTGAGAGGGCACCGTCTTGTGCAACGCAACGATAGTTGGCCCTCTATCATCTTCTATCTGGTAGACCCCGTACTACCTACCGTCTTCTGCTTCTTGGCCTTGGCTTGCAATGAGTCCTCCTTTCCTTTCTATCAAATAGTATTCGAAGCGAGAGCGGGCTATAGCTTGAATTGGCTCGTGCACACACACATGAAACTTAAGAAGGGGAGGGCTTTTCCAGCTAGAAAAAAAAGCAACCAACAAAGCCAGACAACAAGAAAGAGAGTGGGGCAGTCTCATCCCATGAAAGGTAAGGAAGGACTGCAGCTTTCCCGAGTGGAAGAGGTTCAATTCAATAGTTCCGACTCTGACTTTGAAGCCCGGCCGGGTGAAGAAGCCTCAGCCCGAGCAAGGCGATACCATTGAATCCGTTGTCAGAGTATGAGCTGCAGTTGTTCACGAATCCGTTTCAGGTTCTCGGGAAGAAGAGAAGGAAGACGGTGCTATAGAAGAAGTTCGTGGAGGAAGAGTAGCTGTTGTCTCTTTCCCCGCAATGTGAGATTAGGAAGAGCCGGCTTGACTTTCTCTGTGGTTCGCTTTCCCTTCCTTACTTATTCAAGTAAGTAAGTCAATTGAATTGCCTTACTTTAACAAGAAAGAGGGAACTGATTCCTCAGATTTCCAGGGTTAATAGGCGAGTCAGGGGAGGTTGAATCAGAATAAGAGTTAGCGGGGGATAGACCAAAGGAATGGATTAAATATAGTTAGTAGAAATGGAACCTCGAATGCAAGTTCTGGGGGAGAAGACAGGAAGGAAGTTTCATTTTGCTTTGTCAGCAAACCAGCAGCAATCCGCTTAAAAGCCAGTAGTACGATAGTACTTCCGCGGTCCTTGAGAAGTCCTTTAGGAGCACTTTTTTCATCCAACTAGAAATGGAATAAGAGAAGAAAGCAATGCCCAAAGACTCCCATGCCTTTCTTGGTCGGACCAACCCAACCGGTGATTTCGGACAAGTCTTTCTTCATTTTTGAGCAAGAAGCGGAACTAGAGGGATGAAATGAAAAGTGTTTATTACGATTACGCCCAACAGCCCACTTGAGCAGCTCATATTCTTCAGTCATTGATAAACAATTTGTTGGGCCGCGGTCGTTCCTACGCCGAAACACTTATGATATTAGAACTCATGCCCTATCGAGCATGTTATCCTGGATCTCCTCATCCTCATTGAGCACATGAAAAGGATTCTTTCTTCCCAGACTTCGAAGGTATATTCCTTTTCTGATGTTTCTTTTGGACCACTTTCCAGCCTTCCTGTGCTTCATCATTAACAGGAGCATGCTCACGTTATATAGATCATCCCTATTATATAGGATCAGATATGAAAAAGCCGAGAAAGAAAAAGCAACCCACGAGGGGTACAGAAGTAGAAATTGATTTATTCCTGAAAAGATATTTGCTTTTTCAGTTGAAATGGGCAGATTCTTTAAATCAAAAGCTGATCAATAATATCAAAGTATATTGTCTTGTGCTTCGATTGATAAATCCAATAGAAATTCTTCTATCCTCGATAGAAAGAAAAGAACTGAGTATGGATATAATGCTGGATCGGAAAGATTTAACTCGTTCAAATTTGCTAAAAAACGGGGTATTGATTATTCAACTGATTCGTCTGGCTATAAAAGGCAACGGGCAATATTTCTGGTCAACAGGGTAGGTTAAATACTTTGCCGGATTAACCCATTTCGTTCGAGAATCCAAGCGCAGTCAAGTCAGTACGTACCAATGCCTTCGGTCGGTAAGTCATTAAGGCCTGCTCTAGGTGACTTGGAAGTGCCTGAAGCTAAGAAGTAAGTCTACTTTTACTTCTTAGTGCGGATCAGGAAGCCCCCGCCCGCTATGCTCTTTATCAACAACGCATTCATTCCATCATTCAATACACACGGAGAAAAGGAGGGAAAAAAGATTTCTGAGAGTTATTTCCTGGATCCGAAAGAGAGTACTTGGTTTCTTCCAATAACTAAAAAGTGTATCATGCCTGAATCTAACCGAGGTTCGCGGTGGTGGAGGAACTGGATCGGAAAAAAGAGGGATTCTAGTTGTAAGATATCTAATGAAACCGTCGCTGGAATTGAGATCTCATTGAAAGAATCCACTTTACGAAGGTCCCATTGTATTCCGGAAGCTCGTAGCATAGGGCCCGATAAATCCCAATTTTTTGCTTCTTCGCCACCAATAATGCCCACATTCTCAACTCGTTCTAAAAAAATGGGATTTTGCGTATTGCTTGGACCTGCTGATCAACGGCGACAAGGCCTTGATCCGCGACCAGGTCTATCATTATATTTATTCCCAGGGCGGCCTTATCTGTTAACTCTGCCTATCTATTTTTGAATCATGGAATTTTCTTCCAGAGCTGCGGAACTAACGACTCTATTAGAAAGTAGAATTACCAACTTTTACACGAATTTTCAAGTGGATGAGATCGGTCGAGTGGTTTCAGTTGGAGATGGGATTGCACGTGTTTATGGATTGAACGAGATTCAAGTCGGGGAAATGGTGGAATTTTCCAGCGGTGTGAATGCAGCTGAGGCATCCTAACAGACCCACAGACTTGAACCTTGTTCCTACATGGCCCGATCAATTCGATTAGGCACTCGCCATCCAATCCATTTTCATTGTTCAATTCTTTGACAACGTTACGCCGACCACCAGGCCGTGAGGCTTTCCCAGGCGACGTTTTCTATTTACATTCCCGTCTCTTAGAAAGAGCCGCTAAACGATCGGACCAGACAGGTGCCGGTAGCTTGACCGCCTTACCCGTCATTGAAACACAAGATGGAGACGTATCGGCCTATATTCCCACCAATGTGATCTCCATTACTGATGGACAAATCTGTATTCTATTTATGAATGGAAAATAGAAGGAAGAATTCCACTTAGAAATGTCATGTGTTAAGCATGAGGAATATCCACCTATCCCAGGGATTTGAGCCTACCGCCTAAAGCCTTTAAACCTTCCCGAAGATAGGGGAGAAGGCCGAAGTGAAATCCCGAAGAATGCCGGATGTAAGAAGGTGGGGAGTGAAGTAGGTCATCACTATCAGTAGTCACGCAAAAAGAAGCAACGACGCCTTTTGGCGAAGGGTCTTCCAAGCCCTGAGATCGCGGAGTGCTGCGCGCTTCTTGTAACTGCTTCCTTCTCTACTCTACATAGGGCTAATATCTTCGAACTTATCTCTCAAACAAGCAATCCAACTAACAGGTTTTGACCAAAGGCAAGAGTGATGAGTCACCCTCTCAGAAGTCAGTATCCAATGCGACATACTCAATGCAGTATTTAACGGATTCGTCTCTTTCGGCCTAATTTCTGACCGCACGGAATCTCCATAGCCAATTTTCCATTTTGGATTATGAAATCAGAAGGTGCTGCCTTTGGTACTACTCTTATTTCACACAATCCAGGAACGTCCATAACGTTGGCGTACTGCCGCGGGGTCATTCGAGCGTATCTAAATAGATACTATGTTTCCATATGGATCCCCGCGTCGTTCCATTCCACGAAAGTAGGTTGGTTGAAGGCCTACTACCTACTTTTTTCAGTATTCGAAATCTCTCTTCGTGGGAAAGCCTTCTTCTCTAAGACTGCGATCAGAATTCGAACACGCCGCGTTTTACTGGGAAGGATCGAACCATGGGAACGAATCTACAGGGCTATCACCTTCTTTGGCCAGATCTTCCAACCTTTTCACATTTACAGTTCCCTGCGCCCTGGAGCCTAAGAAATAGGCGTAAGTGGCTTTCAAGCTTACTAGGATGAATGGAGAGAAAGTTCGCAAATCACCTTCGTTTGCACCGGAACTTCGTGAACTAAATGTTGGCAAAGCCTATTCTTCCATCTTCGGGTATTCGTGCCAGTATTTACGAACTCTAGGTTAAAAAGCTGGTACATTGCAGGCTGAGCATCTATTTCTCGCCGCACGCAAAAGGAATGAATGTGGTTCTGGTTGAGGCTTTCTTTCCCCTGCCTTACTAATAAGGGGGGCGCAGGACGTTCGCGGAGTCCATGCCTTCCGTACCACCACAAGAATGGTCGTTCGCAAACCCCAATTAACGATATGCTTGACTGGAGTAAGGGATCCCGTCTTTGGACCAAAAACAAGCAAGAGGCGGAATACCACAAAGCGAAAGTGTACCTATTAAAAAGAGGAGGTTTAGTGAGCACCATGCCGAATTTCTCTACCATTTTCTTCTTTTTCACTTTAGCCAATATGAGTTTACCTGGTACTAGCAACTTTATCGGGGAATTTCTCATCTTAGTAGGAGCTTTCCAAAGAAATAGCTTAGTAGCCACATTAGCAGCGCTTGGGATCCAAGAGCTTGCGAGGTAGAGAGAGACCTTCCTTAGGTTCTCCTTCTTCACTTCTCTTTGCCATCAAGCCTCTTCAAGGTTTGCAAGAAGACCCTCTGGCGGATCAAGACGACTGACGAAAGGGGGAGAAAGGGCGGATCACCTGCCGAGAATATTTCTTGAAACGTTTGATTTAGCAGTTTCCTGGCTTTCAGAACTAGTCGTTAATCTCTGTCCTGCCTTGCTAGCTTAACTTTCGGATCCCTGAATCGACGGCATCAAACACATAGTTCTTATCCAACAACGAAAACAGGCTGGCTAACGATGGCAGCTAAAAAAAAAAGTCCTCGCTTTCTCTTTTTCAAGGGAAGGACAGCACAGCATTAGCTTCAATTGAAAAAGCGATACAGAAGAAATTGCCCGTTGCCTTTTATAGCCAGACGAATCGGTTCAATAATCAATACCCCGTTTAAACGCTTTTTGACAAGCATTTGCGGCAATAGGGCGTGTGAACCAAAAACCTATTAATAGATATGAGCACATTCCAACTGCTTTCAAGCACTCGCCTATTTATTGTTCTACCTCGTGTCAGAAAGAGTTGACTGAATCGAAGCACACGAGAAGGCAAATAGACCCCTTCACCAGCAAGTCTTGCAATTCCCTTGCTTGAAGAGAGCCGCCTCTAGACTAGCAATTCCTTTCCGTCATTTCTAACTGAATTCATTCAAGGCTTGCTTTTAGAGCAATGAAGCTGAAAGGTGAATTGAGAAGATCGAGTGCGCACTAATGAGTTTGAGTTCATGAGGTTTAATGCGTAAGTGTTAGACAACTACTAACCTGGAAAAAGAAAATATATACCGTCGTTTAAGGACCAAGGACGCGATGTGAGAAGCGTAGGTCGGAGTAGCAGGAGTATGCGACAAGCAGTTGCATGCATGTTCG
The DNA here is from genome assembly GCF_001683475.1 of Chenopodium quinoa. NCBI lineage: Eukaryota > Viridiplantae > Streptophyta > Magnoliopsida > Caryophyllales > Amaranthaceae > Chenopodium > Chenopodium quinoa. Next base: position 1,190,942 of record NW_018744693.1, on the reverse strand, counting down.
GTGTGGTCCTTCGGTAAGGGATGTCTGGGTGGATATCCCGCCTTACTACTAGGCGATGTCCCCAAGGATATCGTCTAGCATCCGTGAAACTCTCAGGTTGGAATAAGACTAGGAGAAGAAGTAATGCAAAGAGATAGAAAAACTACCTGATTAATTCAATCCTGCCCGGCCGGCCGGAGATAGTGTAGTTAAAGACAGTGAAGCTAAAGACAGTAGACAGTACCTGATTGATTCAATACTCCTTGCAGCTGGCTGCTCTCCTTAATTTCACAAAGAAAATAATTGAGTGGTTTTAGCTCCTTGCCCTTAGTGAAGCGAGTTAGTTGTCCTGTTAGCGGTAGTTCTTTTTGTTGTTTTCCTCTCATCGTTAGCCAGCCTGTTTTCGTTGTTGGATACCAGAAGCACTTTACGCTCCGGGACCGATTAGAGGATGTGTCCAACGATCAAAATAAGCAAGCCTTGCCGCATCCGATAGAAAGAGAATCTAAATCCAAGAAGAACTGACTGACTTCCGGAAGAAAATCTCCCGTTGCTGTGTCTTTAAATCCGTCTTTCCATGGTTCTGCTGCATCCGAAGGCAGTTCGTCTGGAGACATGGTTCTTCCTAAGCATGCCATAAAGTGACTAAAGAGTGAATCTTTTTTACGGAACACCACTCTTTCTATTTCGCCACATGGGGATTCTAGGAGTCGAACCTAAAGGGAGCCATTGAAAGGTGACTAAAACACCAGAAACGGCGACTACCCGAGCTAATGATAGAGGCAAGAACACTTTCCGGCCAAGTCCCATTAATTGATCATAACGATATCGTGGAAATGCTGCACGGACCCATATATATAGAAAGAGAAAGAGAATCACCTTGATACTAAACCAGATCGAGCCCGGGATCCTCTTACTGCCCAACCTGGGAGCGGACAGCTAATGCGTTCCACTTATTGAATTGAACAGGGTTCTATGGTCGGCCCGTGACCCCTGGATGCCGAAGGCGTCCTTGGGGTGATCTCGTAGTTCCTACGGGGTGGAGACGATGGGGTCGGTCCATGGATTTTCCTTCCTTTTGCCGCATTTCGCTCAAAGGGTTGAGATAAAAAAATCGGAATGTTTCATGATCTTATTGATGTGAACAGGAAAAAGAAGTTTATGCGCTCCTAATTGGGAAATCCTAATGTGTATGACTTGATGTGAATAAAGTAAAGTTGTTGGGCCTTTGATATTCTTTTTTAGCTGAAAGGGTCGTTACTCTTTAAAATCATTGGAGTAAATCAATTTTAAATACTACTAAAGTTGCGATTTTCACCAATAAATAACTTAATTAAGCTTAAGTTAAACTTAACGACGAGACTTATTATCGTTTTTTGCATGTCCCTGGAACTTTAGAGTTAGTGCAAATTCGCCTAATTTATGACCAACCATCCGATCGGTTATGTAAATGGGCAAGTGTTCTCTTCCTCACCCATCCAGGATTGGAAGAAGTGCTATATGAAGACTTCGAGATCAAATAGAATATGTTTCTTTCCATTCCTCGTGAGCCACTTATTTCTCCGAAACAAGAGATCAAAGTGATTTTCTTCCTTTTTCCAAATAAGTCGGCGGCCTTACACCATTGGGATACTTCGAATAAACTAGAGTACATATAGGATACACCTGTGTTAAAACCTTTTCTCAAGATATCTTCCAGAGTTCGGAGAAGGAAGAGATAAGAGGGCCCTATGGAGAATGTGGTCAGAAATCCATAATAGAGTCCGACCACAACGACCGAATTGATTATCTTCATGCATAAGGATACTAGATTACCTGCTGGGATTGCCTCTTTCGTCAAAACCCAAAATTATTTAGTTTTCAGGCCGGGATTCGCCAACTCCGTATCCATGCGTCAAGGCGTGGTTAAATGTTTGGATGATCCTGAGAGTTATTCTGATTTAATTTGGAGTATTGCACATTTATCCTCATATGTAGGATGTTGTTAAAGGTGTGACTTATTTCTGGTCTTTATGTTTAGCACATGCCATGTTGATATGATATCATATGATACCATAATTATAATAATTAACATGACAGTTTCTAAGCGCATTGATTAGCAATATGATAGGGATGACTCTATATGCACCCAATTAATTAGAGATGTCATAATCTACTTTAGCAATATGACAGATATATTACACTTATGAATCATGATTACGATATTCAAAGTATTTAGTACAATTGTGAATAGCTATAGTTACACTCCCTATTAATGTAATTAAGTTGAATCGCACTAATAAATATTTTCATTCTATTATTCCTCCATAGTTCGGAAAACTCTTTAAAATAAAGTAACCCGAGAATTTATAATCGCTTGTGAACACTCCGGCGTTAAGGGAGTACTCCGTCCAAAATGTCCCCGGAGGAAAATGGTAGCCCCGTTTTCCCTTGTTTTCTTGAAGTGTACATTCATTAGCATGGGTAAATTAAGTTGGTTTTCTGCTTACGGAGTATATCCTCTAAAGTAAGATAAGATGATTATCCAAAAAACAGTGGGGTAGCCAGAGAAAATGACAACTAAGATGGCCTACTTTTCCTAAAATGGATAACAGAATAAGTCACAAATGAAAAGATTTGTACGAGTAAAAATAGCGCATATATCTATTTCTTAATTACGAGTCAGCAATAACATCAACTTGATACACTCTTGATTCTTTGAACCAGAAAAAAAGTGCAGGAAAATAGCGCATATATTTACTTTCTGAAAATCACAAGTGCACTTTAACAAACTTGTAACAAATCATAAGAAGAAGAAAAAAATCAATAGGAGCTTTTTGAACACTTGATAAATCTTTGGCACTTGGGTAAAAATCTTTAAAACTCTTTCATTACTTCTATACTTGTACAATACTGTTTTAAGGTTTGCCTTGGTAGCCCCATGGATTGCTGCTCGCCCATTTCCATTGGTCTCTACACATATCGTTTATGTCGTATTTTGCCCTGCAACACGCACATTCAGTACGATCAGCTTAATTACTTGGATGATAATGCTAAGTACACTATAATTCTGTTAGCATGATGAGACCTAGCATAATAAGGGCATATCAGAGTTTTTTTGAGAAACTTACTTCCAGCCTAGTTCTTTTGCTGCTTTCCCGGTTGAGGCATATACTTCAGTGGCATCTCCTGGTCTTCTAGGACACATTTTAATTGGAATTTTCTGAAATTAACATACAAATAGATTGTTGTAAGGCTTGCAGAAAATTGATGAGTATTTGCAAGCTAGGGAGCAGATGAAAACTGAAACAGAATATTACCTTTCCTGAGGCCTTCTCAAATGCCTTAACCATTTCAAGCACAGAAGCACCATGACCTGTTCCCAAGTTAATGGCATCGCAACCTGAAGAATAGATCAAACACGATGTCAAGGGACTAATTCAGGAAGGTTTCAAGGCAACACTTAAGATTAAAATATATTTCATTATAAACTAGGCTTTATAAGTGATCTTGAAGGAACAATGAAAAGGTCACCTATATTCTTTGCAGTAAACAGCTTCCTTAAAGCAGCAACATGACCATCAGCTAAGTCCATCACATGGATGTAATCTCGAATCTGTGAGCAAAGAAGTCCGATTACAACTGATTGGCAAATCTGAATCATATGGCTTAACATAGATCACAGTATTTGAAAACTGACATACCGCTGTACCATCCCTTGTAGGATAGTCAGTACCGTAGACATTGAGCTCAGGCAGTCGCCCAACAGCAACCTGCTGTATGTAAGGCATAAGGTTGTTCGGGATACCCTTGGGATCTTCACCAAGTCTCCCACTCTCATGAGCTCCAACAGGGTTAAAGTACCTCAACAAAATTATGCTCCATTCTTTGTCTGAGGTTGATATGTCCCGGGTAATTTCTTCAAGGAACAGCTACAAATTGCAATACAATCAGCCTAATTCTAAGACATTGATATGTGAAAACACCACGAAATATTCGAGTTAGTACCTTGGTTCGGCCATAAGGATTCATAGCCTTCAATTCAAAATCTTCTACACATGGGATTTCTTTAGGCTGGCCATAAACTGTAGCTGATGATGAAAAGACCAACTACACATCCAAATTTATAATGATCCAAATATCATTATTTGCATTAATGTAGAAAATCATAAGAGCACTCATTTATCATAAGTACTACGTCGTGCTAAACGATCAGGCACGTTGAATCTACGAAGTATTCATCAGCTTATGTACTTCAAGCTTCCAACCATTACTCTACTTCATTTAGAGAAATCCAAAGTTTCCAACCATTACCCAACTAACATACTTCATTTAGAGTAATCCAATTTTAAGAAGACTAATCACCTGTAATTATGCGATCTTATGCACAAAATTAAGTACTGTAATCAACATTACTGCATAGTAAAAATATATAGTGCAACAACCCAATTGCATTTCTTCAATTTCACAATCAATATTAGCCATTTTATATCAAGTCGAACTTGGGAGTTTGAACATATAATTGAATCAATTAGACTAAAATGCTCACCTTCTTACAGTTGTATTTGGCCATAGTTTGGTATAAATTGATTGATCCAATCAAATTATTATCAAAATAGCGGAATGGATGTGCAACACTCTCACCCACAGCCTTTAATCCAGCAAAGTGAATTACAGCATCAAAACTACCATCAAATTGAAAACATACACAAAATTAATTTGCAGAAAAGCAATATGAAATAATTCACAAATCCCAACCAGAAAAAAAAGAGGGAAAAAAAAAAAAAAAAAAAAAAACATTGCTGAACCATGAAGCATAGAATCAGAAAAACCCAGAAAACAACAATAAAAACAAATACAAGTATTAGAATAAGAAATATACTTGTTCTCAGAAAATAGCTTCTCAACATCATCCTTATTTCTGAGATCACCCTGTAATATAAAATAAAACAAAGAAAAACCCAGAAAAATATGAGTCATAATTTGCAGAAAATTGAACCCAAAATGATAAACCCAGAAAAATCAGAACCAATATTTGTAGAATTGAACCAAATATCAAAACCTCAGAAAAATAAATGATAATTTACCAAATGAAATTCAAGGTTTTGGGTTAATTCAGGACCGGCTAATTCTCTGACCCGATTAACAGCTTCTTCAACAGAATTATCGAGATTATCAATAATAACAACCCGAAATCCTTGTTTAAGCAGTACAAGAACACAGTGTGTACCAATGAAACCTGCTCCTCCTGTAACTAGAATGTTTCTTCCTTCAGAACCCATTTTTTTTCTGTGGGAAAATGTGAAAGCAGAGTATGAAAAACAGAGGAAATACAGAGAGAAAATAGGAGAGAGAAAGAGAAACAATTGTTGAGGAAGAAAAAGAAGGGAGAGATTGTGAGAAACTCAAGGAATGCTGACGCTTTTTAAATGTGTGCGTAATGTATGACTAGATAAGAACAAGAGGGTGGATAATGGCATCAAGTATAATTAGTTGTAGAGTTTGTTGTCATAAATTAAAGTTTAGTAAAAGGAGAGTCGTTTTAAACATGAGATCGAATACCGTTTATTCGTTAATATAGTTGTCTTTAATGACAGTTTATGTATTTATATATGGCCGAACATGAACTTATAGTTTCACAAAAATAAATGTATTCTTTGTGTTCAATACGAAGTATAAAGGTTAGCAAGCAAAAAAAAAAAAATCATTTTATCATGTGATTAAATATTCAAATACATTGTGAAAAAAAAATATAAAAAATATTCAAATACGGAGTATGAGTAATTTCTAATTGTTTATATAATTGCCTTTTATGATACTTTGTGACTTTGTACACATACACAACCAAAAAAATTAAATAAAGCTCACATAACAAACCCTTTCAAAAAACCTTTCAAAAAAAAAAAACAAACCCTTTCAAAAAAAAAAAAAAAAAAAAAAAGCTCACATAACAAATATTAAATAGAAGGTGGTGTAAAATGCTTGTTTTTAATTCCAATGTCTAATCTAATTAAAGGGAACATAAAATTAATTATTCCAAAAAAAATTATTAAGAAGCAAATGATCCGTAACTGTCGCATTTAGAGTTGATAAAATGATAAATACAAGTATCTTTCAACAAAGATAAGCATCTCTACTGTATATGGTGTAATAACGTTGTGCTTGTATTATTGTTTTCATTGACCCATTCGACCTTGCTTAATATGGAAGTCGCTAATTAAAAAACATTAGGATAATAGTGATGACGTGATGTTGAATTGTTGATGTTAGATCCAACCTAAGATTGAAAGAAGCACGTCAATTACAAAGTATAATCTAAAGTTGAATTAAAATTAAAATTTGTACAAATTTTTAAATTAATTACTCGTACTAAATAAAACGGTATATTTAATTTCTATGTTTTGACACATAAAATTATTTTGAGTGTGTCTATACTTACTTTGAGTATCCAAGATTTGGCATAAACTGCTAACTATAGTGATCACTACGTTTCAATATACTTATTTTGAAAAATTATAACTCTACTTATTTTGTAAGATAAATTTAGGAAAAATAAATTCAGATAAGTTGTGATAGATAAGGGTTAATCAGGGCTACACCAAGTTCAATTTATAACTAAAATAAGTTCCTAATAAGTTTAGATAAGATTAAATAAGTTTAGATAAATTCGGAAAAATAAAAATCAGGTTAATAGATTGCACCCTTAGTTTGATCTTTTCCAACTTGTTACAAGAATATTCTTTTATTTAAGAGGTATTATTAAAGAATGGACATGTATTGATGCATATCATGTACTTCGAGTATTATGTTTCATATAAGTTCAAAATTTTTATCCATTTGATAATGATTGAAAGACTGAAAGTGATCCATCATTTTTTTCTTACGATAACTAATTATCTTTATTTTGTTTTCGAGTGGTGTGTATAAATGAGGCTATTTTTTTTTCATCATTTAATCTGTTTTGCTCATTTGAATCGATAAAGCTAAAATTAAATAGACAAAATTGAATAAAGGGGGAAAAAAAAAAACATATACTACCTCCGTTACAGGTTATGTGCAACGATTAGACATTTTCCCTCTCTGCTTTATGTCAAATCGTTGTACATAATCTGTAACGGAGGTAGTACATGATACACCTAACTCTAAGTGTATCCGAAAACAACTAAGAATATGTGAAAAATAACAAACCAACAAATCAAATTCATATAGTTCAATCACCCTTTTTAGTGGGATCATTGTTGGATGGGATATCGTAGTTTTATTGGTTTAGAAATTGTTATGATATTGAATTGAGAAATCATATGCTTTTGCTTGGGAATTAATAAACCATGATGAAATTGTACAAAGAGACATTGAAGTTGGAGAAAGAAAAGATGGTTGTTACGTAAATGGTACTTTTTACCTTTCAATTCAAAACCTTGAATTTGTTATGCTATAAATAAAATACTACGTACAATCACATTAATTTTCCGGAGTATTTAAAAAAGCAACAACAAGTTGGCGGGATTTTCTGTTTTTCTGTTAAGTGGGAATATGAACAATTTAGATTATACCCCACATTTTTTTTATTGTTCCTCATTTGCTTAAGCTAAGTGCAAGTTGCAAAATTTATATTTGTATAATTGTATGAGTTGTTCTTTTTTGTTTAAGTTCCCCCGCACCTCGAGCACTTTGGTAGGTAGACACTCTTTTATATGGTGACGACTTTACCATTTGGCGTAAGAAACGTAGATAGATTCGACCCCTTGTCTTGAATAATACCTTATGAAAGGTTTATCTTTTTTGAAAGATAATTTTTTTAATATTTGGTGATGGAATAGGATATGCTTATGCTTATAATAGGTGGATAGTTGTTACAAATCAAAGATCATGATGATAAAAGAGCGTACCAGACATAGGTACTTGAAAATTACACAACTTTAAATGTAAAAGTTGAATTAAATTTTAGATATCTTTGACATGGACTTTATTATCTTAATTGACTTCTATACTAAAATCTTAAAATATTACGGAGTATATAATTTATTTCGACTTTACATATATGAGATTTAGAATTTGATTTTCATAAAAGATAGGAAAATACTTTAATTTTAACAAGTTATAGTTCATTTTAACTTTAAAAAAAAACACTAAAAACATGTCAAATGTATGATTCTTTACTTTTTGTTGAGGATGCATGCTTGTGAGTTGTGACTTTGTGAGAACTTAAGAATTGTCAAAATGTATAGTTTCTTTACTATCTATTGTTAAGCATGCACATATAATTCATTTCGTAGTCTCTTAATTAACCTTTCTTTTGGTGCTTATTTTTGTAAGCAAAGATGAGTATTTATTATATTTACATTGACTGTTTAATGATTTTATTTTATATATTGGTCTTTCAATAGTTTGTTGAAGTGTTCCCATCTAAGACTTGAATTATATATAGTTGGCAAAATTAATCTCTCATTTTTCTGCACGACTAGTGCACATGGTACGTACGGTGGTTGTGAAGAGTGAGGTGTGGTGTTTATATAAGAATCCATTATTATCAAAGTCTAATCGACAACATCTTGTATTCAAGGTATGGTAAGATATGAAGATATAGTTTCATTTTTATTGGATTATTTCTTATATCTTAACATGCTTTGATTGCGTTTATATTATAACTTTATAAGTGTTGTGTTAACCTTGGAGATGATAGTCCATGAATAGACCATGATACATGTTTGATTGTATCGTACCTAACTAGCTAGTGTGAATTCAAGATAGTTTAATTTAAAAGTTTTGACATGGGTACTAATGTACATTTTATTTATTTTTTCTCTTAGTTGTTTGAGTTAAGCTACTTTCAGAAATAGTTGAATTTGATTTCACTAAAATATAGAGGCTTAAAGAAGCCAAATATTACAATGAAACAACTTGGAATCGATCTCAACTAATAAATATATTATGTTCGTTTAATATTTTCAATCAATAATAAACTAGTTTGGTAGATTAAATAAGTTATAAATTCCGTACTTTTAATTAATGAAGTTGAACATAAACATAGATATATTTGTTCTTATAAAATCATGAACAAACTCATTGATATGAAAAACCTTGTTTAACAAACACTCCAACTCATTTTATTTAATATATAAAATGCTAGGATTTACGGTTAGGATTTGATCATTATTATACTTGTGAGATTTTCTAATGCCAAAAATGTAATGTTCATTCGTTATAAAAACTCTATTTAATTATGAAAAACCTTGTCAAAATTAACTCAAGATCTCAAATTCTCATTATGCCTCAATGTGTACATATATAAGCTACAATATATTACTAATTATCTTAGATTTAGGAATAATATCAAATCATATCTTTACATAAAGATAACTAAGGAATCCTAACAATATTCCCTAAATATTATCTTTACATAAATATAATATTATCTCAACATCCCCCCTCAAGATGGAGCATGGAGATCTCGAATGCCCATCTTGCGAAGAATAAACTCAAATTGTGCCTTGCCCAACGCCTTCGTGAAGATATCTGCTAACTGTACCTTCGTAGACACATATGACGGACATATGAGACCCTCTTGAATCGCATCTCTAATAAAATGACAATCAACTTCAATATGCTTGGTTCGCTCATGAAAAACTGGATTATTAGCAATATGTAAAGTTGATTGACTATCACAGAAAACTTTCATCCCTTGCTTATGTTCAACCCCTAAATCTCGAAGCATCCTCTTCAACCACTTCAATTCGCATGTAACTCCTGTTATTGATCGATACTCTGCTTCTGACGAACTTGTAGCCACCGTAGGTTGTTTCTTGGTCTTCCACGAAACAGGAGAGAAACCAAGTAGCACAAACCAACCAGTCAAAGAACGCCGAGTCAATGGACAACCTGCCCAATCTGAGTCACACCAACCTTCTAACTGCAAAGCACTATCAGATCTAAGAAGAATACCTTGGCCCGGGCACTACTTAAGATAACGCACCACCCTCAAGGTTGTTTCCCAATGCTCTTCCTTTGGAGACCTCATAAACTGAGATAGAATATGCACTGAATATGCCAAGTCTAGTCTAGTCACAACCAGATAAATTAGACGCCCTATCAAACGCCTATATTTCTCAACATCTGCGAACTCTTTCCCCCCTGAAACTGCTAACTTGTGATTCTGCTCCATCGGAAAGTCTGCAGGTTTAGCACCCAACAATCATGTCTCTGAAATAATATCCAAGGCATACTTTCTTTGACAAACATAAAAACCATGTTTGCTACGGGCCACTTCTAGACCCAAAAAATATTTTACGGCTCCTAAATCTTTCATTTTAAAACATTCACACAGATATGCTTTAAAACTTTCCAATGCAAATTTACTGTTACATGCTATAATCATGTCATCCACATAAACTAACACACTCAATTGCAATTTACCTTTTGACAAAGTAAACAACGAATAATCGTTATATGACTGCTTGAAGCCGTATTTCTTAAGAACCATAGACAATTTCTTGAACCAACACTTAGGCGCCTGTTTTAGCCCGTACAACGACTTCTTCATTTTGCACACCTTATCTGAATTATTTTTCTGAAAACCAGGGGGAACTTTCATGTAAATCTCCTCCTCCAACTCTCCATGTAGAGAGGCATTGTGTACATCCATTTGATGCACCTCCCATCCCTTTACTGCTGCAACAGCTAGAAAAATACGAACTGTAGACATCTTTGCCACCGGAGCGAACGTGTCATTGTAGTCTATGCCTTCCTCTTGATGATTTCCAAGAATAACCAATCTAGCTTTTAATCTAATCAGCTTGCCTTCCTCATCTCTCTTCTCAGTATAAACCCACTTGCTTCCAAGTGCTCTCTTCCCTTTCGGAAGTGTCTCCAAGGTCCACGTACCTTGATCTTCTAAGGTCTTTATCTCATATGCCATTGCATTTCTCCACCCTTCATGTCTCATTGCTTCTTTAAATGATCTCGGAATCTGTGCCTCTGTCACTGCAACAATATAATTTCTATGTTTCTCGAAAAACCGATCATAATTAACAAAATAGGTTATAGGATAAGGAGTACCTGAGGAAGGTGATTCCGCGGATGACAACGATGGGACTTTATTTTTCCGAATAGTATGCGTAACACAATCACGAAGCTTTGTTGATGGAAACTTAATCCGCTTTCCTCGGCCCAATATTTCCTCACTCGACCCCTCACTATTTTGTGCATCAGTGTACTCCGCACCTAAGTTGCGGCTATCCTCATCTCCCCGCAACAGGGTTGCGGACTGTTCTACTTCACCATGGTGCACATAACTGCACTCCGCACCTAGGCAGCGGTTGGCCTCATTTCCCCGCAACCGGGTTGCGGAGCCTGCTGCTGGAACCTCAGCATCCCCGTCATCGAGCTGCTGCGGGCTCTGCTCACGCCCAGCACTCGATGATGGGTTACCCTGCCTCGACCTCTGCTCTCTCGCAGCACCAGCTGGGCTGCTTTGTTGCTAGTTTCGGCCAGGTGATTGCTGCTGGGGCCGAGTGTTGTCATCCCCTTCACCTTCAGCATGCGCACCTCCTATGTCCCCCCTAGCTGCATTATTTAGTAAGCCACCAATATTCCATTGCTCAAACTCATCCCCACTGTCTTCACTCCACATCTCCACTTCTAATTGAGGCAACAAAGTCTCATTCACACGCTCATCATACGGGAAAATGTGCTCATGAAATTGCACATCCCTAGACACAAAATACTCTCTTGACTCTAAATCAAATAATTGCCACCTCTTCTTGCCAAAAGGGTAACCAAAAAATATGCACTTCCGACCCCGAGACTCAAATTTATCTCCTTGACTTCTCTGATTATGTGCATTACACAAACATCCAAACACACGAATCGACTCATAAGAAGGTACTTTGCCGAATAATATTTCATAGGGAGTTTTATTGTCAAGTAAAGGACTCGGAGTACGATTAATCAAATAACAAGTTGTCAAAGCACACTCCCCCCAAAATTTAATTGGTAATCGACCTTGAAATCGTAAATCCCGTGCCACATTCAAAATATGTTGAGGTTTTCTCTCCACTCTCCCATTCTGTTGAGGAGTACCAACACAAGAAGACTAAAAAATAATCCCATTTTTGACAAAATATTCCCTTAGATGATTAAAACTCGGTACCACTATCACTCCGGACCACCTTTATTTCTCTATTAAATTGGTGTTTTATCAAAGCAATAAAATTTAAAAATTGAATTTCAACTTCAGTTTTATTGCTAAGCAAATAAATCCAAACACCTCTAGAATAATCATCTACTATTGTCAAAAAATATTTTGCACCACACGACGAGGCAACCTTATACGGCCCCTACAAGTCAATATGAACTAGATCAAACAAATTACTAGCTTTATTTTCACTAATAGGAAACCTATCTCTTGATTGTTTTTCCCGAGGACATACATCACACACATTATTATTTTTCCTAATTTTGTTACTCACAGGCGGAAGTGACTTCAAAACTTTCTCCGACGGATGACCCATGCGTTGATGCCAAAGATCCATCACACATTCCACAGCTAGCACCTTCACTTGCGGCACTCCTCGAAAAAAATAAAGTCCATTATCTCGTTCACCCACGCCAATCACCGTCCTCGTCAACTGGTCCTGAATAACACAAATTTTGTTAGTAAATTGTATTGTAAATCTAGATTCATCACTCAGTTGAGTGACATAAATTAAATTACAATTTAATTGTGGTACAAACAACACATTATCAATGACAAGACCACCCTCTAGAGTCACCGAACCCAATTGATTCGCGTTCACTGTTTGACCATCCGGTAATCCCACTGGACAGTTTTGAATTGTTTTAATGTTTCTCATAATCGACAAATCATTTGTGACATGATCAGAGGCTCCGGTATCTACGATCCACGGGACTTTTGTCTTACCTTCTAAACGAGTCTTAGATTTATTACTAAGCAGTTCAATAATTTGTTGTGCCTGATCGGATGTCACCCCTGCAAGGCCTTGTGTGGAGGAAACCTGACTGCTGCCCGCTGCACTGTTCACGCCTCCTTGGACAACGTTTACGCGATGTGTGTTGCTTGTAGAAGCGTTACTTCTCCCCCCCACTAGCACCTCGACCGCCACTTCTTCCCCCACGACCACCTCTTCCTCGGCCTCTACCTCCTTTGCGATTGTCATCCCACCATTCGGGAAACCCGATTAATTGATAACAACCCTCTTTATCATGACCCTCTCGATTGCAATGGGTGCAAAAGGGTCTTTCACCATCTCCCGAGGTTGACTTGGCTCTTGTGTCTACTTTGAAGGCCATAACGTTCTCCTTGGGCTTTCCATCCTTAGAACGAAGCCGCTCGGTGTTTATAGCTGCTTGATACGCATTGTCCACATGAGGCAAAGGGTGTTGCGTCAACAATTGAGCCCGGATTGCTCATACGGATCATCTAGGCCAATCAAAAAATAGTGTAGGTAATCTTCATCTCTAATATCACCTACTTGCTTGGCAATATCACATTTACACTGCCCACATGAACACTTCGGAACTCGAGAGTATTGTAGCAGCTCCGTCCATATTTTAGACAAGCGTCCAAAATATTCCGTCTCCGATTCTGTAGATGTCTGCTTACACTCTCCCAAAGAGTTCTTTAATTGACAAACTCTTGTACCACTAACAACACAATAGCGTTGCTGTAAATGCACCCATCACTAGTAGAAAAAAAGCATTAGGCACCCCCCATATGGCACCGGTTTAGGCTAAACCCCCCAAAAACCGGTCCAGAAATGGGCGGGATTTTAGAAGAAGAGAAAAGGCACCGGTTTGGCCTGAACCGGTGCCTAAAATTAAAATGGCACCGGTTTGAACCGGTGCCAATTGAACCGGACCCATTTTAAAAAAAAAAACGCGGACTCGAGCTTACCTCTTCTCCTTCCTCTCTTTCTTCTCTTTCTCTTTCATTCCTTCTTCAATTCCGTCTTACTGTTTCATTGCTGGGTTTCGAAATTACATCCTTCAATCCTTCCTCTCTCTCCCTCCACCACCAGCCGTCACCTTCACCGGCGGCCACCAGGGGTTTCGAAAACCGGCCTAGTTCAATCCTTCCTCTCTCTGTTTTCCCTTTCTTTCTCTTTCGAAAATAAACCACCACCTAGCCGCGCCACCCCCCTGAGGCTCCTCCACCACCGAGCCGCGCCACCAGCCTGAGTGTCCTCCTCCATTTGCCGTGAGTGCTGCTGCGCCTCCTCCATTATGAACTTAGCTGCTGCTGCGCCTCCTCCATTATGAACCGAGTCTCCTCCTAGCTAGCTGCTGCCCTAATTGTTCAAGGTTTATTTTTAATTTTTTTTTTTACATTATTTTCCAATTATATAATTATATATATTAATTTGTTTTGTATTTTGAACCATTGTTAGTAAATTAAAATTTAGGTTTGAATATAATTTTTCTCAATTTTAGGTTTGAACATAATTGGAAAATTGTGAAAATATTAGAGATTAGTAACCTTGTTACTCAATTGGTTGGATTTTATTATGTTTTAATGGTTAATTTAATGTATTTTGGTGGATACTTTTGAAATAATTATAGAAAATATATTAACCTTGGTACTTAATTAAATAGGTGAAATTTGGTATTTTACTTTTAATGGTTAATTTGAAGTTGTTTTGATGGATTATTTTGAATAAGTTAGAGATTAGTTAACTTTGTTATTAAATAAGTTGAATTTTGGAATGTTTAAATGGTTAATATTAAGTTGTTTTGATGGGTATATTTGAATTAATTTGAGATTAGTAACCTTGTTTGTTACTTAAGTAGATGAATTTTGGAATGGGTGAATGGTTACTTTTAAGTTGTTTTGATGGGTAATTTTGAAAAAATTAGAGATTAGTAACCTTGTTAGTTTAGCAATTGTTAGTTCAAATGAATGATGTGTTTTAACTTATAAATAAATTAGTGAATTGACATGTTAGTTTAGCAATTGTTAGTTCAATGAATGATGTGTTTAGTTTAGCAATTGTTAGTTCAATGAATGATGTGTTTTTTTTAACAGATTTGTGAATTGAAGCAAGAGTTTAATTAGCTTGAGGAATACATATTGAGCTCAAGTGGGTAGTTGCTATATTGGTATGACTACTAAACTTTACTTAGCTATATATTTCTTTCTATTCATCCATTTAATAAAAGTTTACTCATGAAATTGCAACTTGTGCATTGTTTAATTGCAAATAAATACAACAATATATAGAATACTTGAATTGCATTATCATATGCCTAGATACCCGTTCAAGGCTTTCTCATTAGGAGAAAGTCTTGAATAGTCCCCGGTTGGGACTGTTCTTGAATGTGTACTCTCACTTAGGTGGTGAATGTATGTTTTCTTTTCGATTTTAAGGAACATCTCGGCTTACCATTTCCTCACTATGTTCTCTGGGTACATATGTGGGTAATTAATTATCTACATCGTGTACTTGGAGAACTAGGGGGAAATGCTGCCGGATTTTCCTTAAAATTGGAAAGTTGACATACATTCACTAGTGAGAGTAGACATTCAAGGATGGGTTAGGTTGGAGTGATAAGGACCCTTTGGAAACATGCATTTTTTCACTATATGAATGGTATATTCACGTTTTGTACTTGAATTTGATTTACATAAAATATGTAGCACTTACACATTATAATTATATGGTGCTATATATATGTTTAGAGACAATTTACTAAATGGAGAAGGATCGTGGTTGGATGTATGGTAGACGCGATACATTGGAATTTTGGAATGGGGTTCAAGAGTTTTGCGAGAGGGCTTTAGCTTATCAACGCACACTGGGAGGCAAAGGCCTTTATTGTCCTTGTGTTGATTGTAATTGTGTGAATGTGGTCGATAGTGTTGAAATCATTAGAGATCATGTATTATGTCGTGGGTTTAGGCAATTTTACCATGTGTGGATTTGGCACGGAGAAAGTGGAGAGTACAGTGGGGATCTTGATCGGAATGATGTGCGTGTTAGAAGCAATGAGATTCATGTGGACGAGGAATACGAGAATGATGAGTATATTGTTGATAATGGTGAGGATGGAGCCGATGAAGATCAGGCGGATGAGGTCGAGGATGAACAAGTGGATGAGATGTTGCAAGGTCTTGAAGGTGAAGTGTTTGAATTATTATCGGAGGCTTCCAAAAAGCCTTTGTATCCCGGGTGCAAAAAATACTCCAAACTATCGGCCGTGCTAACACTTTTCAACATTAAGTCGAAACATGGGTGGACGGACATCAGTTTTACTTCTTTGTTGACCACATTAAGTGATATGTTGCCTGATGGGAATGAAATTCCTAAGTCTTATTATTACGCAAAGAAGCTCATGTGTCCCTTTGGTTTGGAGTATAAGAAGATACATGCATGTCCTAATGACTGTATTTTGTATCGAAATGAGTATGAAAAACTGCAGGAGTGTCCACGATGCAAGCGGTCGCGGTACAAGCGCATGAGTTCCAATCCTGGCACGGAGGGACCTCCTGCTAAGGTGTTATGGTATCTTCCCATTATTCCAAGGTTTAAGCGTCTGTTCTCAATACCAAAAGACGCTAAAAACTTGAGGTGGCATGCAGAGGGAAGAAAGAAAAAAGAATGCTGAAGCATCCAGCTGACTCTCCACAGTGGAAGAACATTGATTTGAAGTTTGAGGAATTTGGTAATGAAGTCAGAAATTTAAGGCTTGGGTTGTGCACGGACGGGATGAATCCATTTGGCACTCTTAGTACCCAACACAGCACATGGCCGGTACTTTTAGTGATTTATAATTTGCCTCCTTGGCTGTGCATGAAACGTAAGTATGTAATGCTTTCATTACTAATAACTGGTCCTAAGCAACCTGGAAACGACATAGATGTTTACCTTGCGCCGCTTATTGACGACTTGAGAAAGATGTGGGACGAAGGGGTTTCCGTTTTCGATGCTCATCAGAACGAGATGTTCACATTGCGTGCAGCCCTTATGTGGACCATGAATGACTTCCCTGCATATGGCAACTTGTGTGGGTACAAGGTCAAAGGGATTGCAAGCTGAAAAGTATGAAATTCCATGATTGTCACATTATGATACAAGTATTCCTACCGATTGCAATCCGTGGTATTCTACCGAAACACGTGAGGGAAACGATTACAAGCCTTTGTTCGTTTTTCAATACAATTTGTAGCAAAGTTCTTGATCCTTGTACACTAGATGCTTTGCAAGCTGATGTGGTTGTGACTTTGTGCAAATTTGAGATGTATTTCCCACCCTCATTTTTTGACATAATGGTTCATCTGGTTCTTCATTTGGTGCGTGATATTAAGTTGTGCGGTCCAATGTTCATGAGGTGGTGCTACCCTTTTGAAAGACACATGGGATCGATTCAGTGGTTGCGGGGTTCGAAGACATCCCACTACCCGTACCGATAGTGGAGGTTGAGATAACAACGCTTTGGCAAGCTGTAGGTAGCTTCGTTCATTGGCCACGTGCATGGGTGAAGTTGATTAATAAGGAGGTAAATTAGCTACTCACTTGACTATTTTCTTCATTTCTCAACTTTTAAACTCCTTGCATACCAAAACAACTCATAATCACATATTTATAAGTGTTTGTCATTTGAAATTACATTAAAATCGCTAAGTTCAAAGGTTTTGGGTCCAATTCATCAAACTAAAGCCACTTTGAGCCGAAATGGCTACTCACTTGCCTATTTTCTTCATTTCTCAACTTATAAACTACTTGCATCTCA
Organism: Chenopodium quinoa; assembly: GCF_001683475.1. Taxonomy (NCBI): domain Eukaryota; kingdom Viridiplantae; phylum Streptophyta; class Magnoliopsida; order Caryophyllales; family Amaranthaceae; genus Chenopodium; species Chenopodium quinoa. The sequence goes on along the minus strand of NW_018744693.1, from coordinate 1,173,239 downwards.
AAACAACTCATAATCACATATTTATAAGTGTTTCATTTGAAATTACATAAAAATCGCCTAATTCAAATTTATTTTTTTTTAAAAAAATAAGCAACTTCCGCCGCACCGGGACACCCGAGGGAGCCGCCCCGCCTGCCGGAACAGCAAAGGCAGCCCCAACGAGGCCACAGCAGCCCCGATAGGTGGCTGCCAAGGCTGTAGCAGCCACGGCAGGTGGCTGCTAGACTGCTGCAGCCTCGACAGGCGGCTGCCATGGCTGCTGCAGCCTCGGCAAGTGCTGCTACAGCCATGGCAGCCGCCTGTCGAGGCAGCAGCAGCCCGTGCTGCCAAGGCTGCAGCAGACTGGCAGCCACCTGCCGTGGCTGCTATAGCCTTGGCAGCCACCTGTCGGGGCTGCTGTGGCCTCGGCACGGGCTGCCTTCGCTGTTCCGGCAGCGGGGGCGCCTCCCTCGGGTGTCCCGGTGCGGCTGCCGTTGCATTTTTTTTTAAAAAAAAAAATTTAAGCAATTTTCATCATTTCATCAAAAAGTAGCCATTTTGACCCGAAATGGCTACTTACTTGCCTATTTTCTTCATTTCTCAAATTATAAACTCCTTGCATCTCAAAACAACTCATAACACATTTTTATAAGTGTTTTTCATTTGAAATTACATAAAAATCGCCTAGTTCTAAGTTTTTGGGTCAAATTCATTAAAAAAAGCCATTTTGACCCGAAATGGCTATTCACTTGGCTATTTTCTTTATTTCTCAACTTATAAACTCCTTGCATCTCAAAAAAACTCATAATTACTTATTTATAAGTGTTTGTCATTTGAAATTACATAAAAATCGCCAAGTTCGAAGTTTTTGGGTCAAATTCATAAAAAAAAAAGCCATTTTGACCCGAAATGGCTACTCACTTGCCTATTTTCTTCATTTCTCAACTTATAAACTCCTTGCATCTCAAAAAAACTCATAATCACATATTTATAAGTTTTTGTCATTTGAAATTACATAAAAATCGCCAAGTTCTAAGTTTTTGGGTCCAATTCATCAAAAAAGCCATTTTGACCCGAAATGGCTACTCACTCGACTATTTTTTCTTCATTTCTCAACTTATAAACTCCTTGAATCTCAAAACAACTCATAATCACATATTTCTAAGTGTTTTTCATTTGAAATTACATAAAAATCGCCAAGTTCTAAGTTTTTGGGTCAAATTCATCAAAAAAAGCCATTTTGACCCGAAATGGCTACTCACTTGCCTATTTTCTTCATTTCTCAACTTATAAACTCCTTGAATCTCAAAAAAAACTCATAATTACATATTTATAAGTGTTTGTCATTTGAAAGTACATAAAAATCGCCAAGTTCTAAGTTTTTGGGTCAAATTCATCCAAAAAAGCCATTTTGACCCGAAATGGCTACTCACTTGCCTATTTTCTTCATTTCTCAAATTATAAAATCCTTGCATCTCAAAACAACTCATAATCACATATTTATAAGTGTTTGTCATTTGAAATTACATAAAAATAGCCAAGTTCTAAGTTTTTGGGTCCAATTCATAAAAAAAGCCATTTTAACCCGAAATGGCTACTCACTTGACTATTTTCTTCATTTCTCAACTTATAAACTCCTTGCATCTCAAAACAACTCATAATCACATATTTATAAGTGTTTGTCATTTGAAATTACATAAAAATCGCCAAGTTCTAAGTTTTTGGGTCCAATTCATCAAAAAAAGCCATTTTGACCCGAAATGGCTACTCACTCGACTATTTTCTTCATTTCTCAACTTATAAACTCCTTGCATCTCAAAACAACTCATAATTACATATTTATAAGTGTTTGTCATTTGAAATTACATAAAAATCGCCAATTTCTAAGTTTTTGGGTCCAATTCATCAAAAAAAGCCATTTCGACCCGAAATGGCTACTCACTTGGCTATTATAAGTGATTTTGAGTTGAAACTTATTATTTCTCAAACTATTTTAGATTTCCAATGGAAGAAAAACTTCAAAGAGAAAGAGGGTGGAGAAGCCTAAAAGAATTGATCAACCTAAGAAGAAGCTTAGTGAACAACAGTCCAAGAGTGAACAAGCGTCGAAGTTGCACTCTTCGAAAGGTTCACCCATGCCACCTACTCCAATTGTTGAAGACATTGTTCTTCAATCTCTCTCTACTGAAATGACCTTTCTTCACAACCGTGCTTGTCATTTGGTCGATCCCATGGAAGTTGCACTTCCTAAGGCAATGTTCCACTATGATGAGGATGCAATTGCATGGATCAGCAAAGAAGATGTGAAGGAATTTCTACGTGGTGCAAAGCTTAACATTTCCCTCATTCAAACATTCATGAGGTACTTCAATGCCCACATAAAGTTCATACTTTTTTCAAGTTATTCAAATTGATGGTGATTATCCTACATCTGATAAATTAATCAATGTTCATGCACGCAGAGCACTACAGGAGCACTTAACTGACACTGATTCTCCTTGTAAAGTTGGGTGGTTATGCCCCGAGCAGTTATCCACTACTAAAATCATAGGCAACCCCCATAACGTGTTGTACTATGTTGAACAGAGTATAAGAGAATCAACGCGTGCGGGAGACAAGTTCATATTCGCCCCATGTTATAGAGAGTATGACTAACCATGTCAAATTCAATCGATTTGGCCTCATTATATGTTGACTCCTAAATATTAATTACCTTGTCTATTGTGAACTTATGTAGGGAGCATTGGAGCCTCATGGTGATTTGTAATTCCACTAACACAATTTATCACCTTGATTCAGCTCGATCATCGGAGAAGTGGCTCGTGAAGTCTATATTGCAAAAGTAAATATATATAGCAACCTATAGTGATGATTATTGCTAATAATAACTAATTTAGTAATCATACGACTAATCAAATTTGATTGTATTTTTTATACTACAGTGTTATGAAGAAGCTACATTGTCGTGCTCCAAAGGGTCCAACATGGAAGACACCGTTGGTAATTTACATGATATTATTGTGATTATCTTGAAAATCTATGGTAGTAAATATTTGCTCATTTCCTTTGCATGTTTCACTGATGTGATTTGTTTGTCATATGCTAGTGCGCACAACAAGAGAATGGACTTGATTGTGCTTTGTATGTGATGAGATTCATGCTTGACATTGTGACTCATTGTACGGACACTCAACAGCTTGATGAGGTAAGTCCTAAAACTTCTTGAAATGCTATATTGATGTGATTTCACGCCTTAGACACTTAATATTACCCAACAATGGCATGTTATGAGAAACAAAAAAGCTATTTCACAAGAAAGGTAGAAAATGGGCTGAATAGAAGTCATATGGGCCATGTTAGGGCCATTTTGTGTTAATATGCTCTTTTGATGTGATTTCTTTCCTTATACACATATAACTAGATAATATTGACATGTTATGAGATAAATAAAGTTCATTTAATAAGAAATTTAGGAAATGGGCAAAGTAAGGTCATATAGGCCATATTCGGGCCATTTTGAGTAAAAAGCGTCGTAAACCTTAATAAAATTCTCTCCTATACAATTTTAGGGCTTACACACATACAACTACCCAACATTGACATGTTATGAGAAAGAAATAGTTCATTTGATAAGTAATGTAGAAAATGGGCTACATAGAAGTCATATAAGCCCTATTTGGGCCATGTTGAGTAAAATGCGTTGTTAAACTTCTTGAAATGCTATATTGATGTGATTTCTAGCCTTAGACACCTAATATTATCCAACAATGACATGTTATGAGAAATAAAAAGGCTATTTCACAAGAAAGGTAGAAAATGGGTTGAATAGAAGTCATATGAGCCATATTAGGGCCATTTTGTGTTAATATGCTCTTTTGATGTGATTTCTTTCCTTATACACCTATAACTAGATAATATTGACATGTTATGAGATAAATAAAGTTCATTTAATAAGAAATGTAGGAAATGGGAAAAGTAAGGTCATATAGGCCATATTCGGGCCATTTTGGGTAAAAACCGTCATAAACCTTAATAAAATGCTCTCCTATACAATTTTAGGGCTTACACACATACAACTATCCAATATTGAAATGTTATGAGAAAGAAATAGTTCATTTGATAAGTAATGTAGTAAATGGGCTATATAGAAGTCGTATAGGTAATATTTGATAAAATACATATTTTTTGCCTAATTAATTATTTTTAAAATAATGTTTTTGTATTTCAAGTTTTGCAAGGTCCAAAAGGATGGTCCGTTGACAATCAAGGAGCTTAATGAAGTTCGTGATATGTTGGCGTCTTTCATCACCTTCAACATGTAAATGGCATGCATTGTAATTGTAAATTATTTATGTTAACTTTTGAACTATATATAACTTATTATTCATTATATATGTGTACTTACTATTATTTGTATATGTAAGCAAATTTTTTTTTTTTTGTATTGCGTTTGGGAATATTTATATCTATATATATATAATTGAATTCTTGTATCTAATATTATTTTTGTATATAATAATTAATAATATTATTATTAGTTATTATAATAATAAAATTATTAATTATTATATTTAATATAATTGCTGGAATTACAGGGTATTATTATTGCAGGTTTTTTTTTAAAAAATATTATTGCACGATGGAAAAAAAACGAAAAAAAAAAGTATACAAAAGGCACCGGTTAGGCAGGAACCGGTGCCTAAACTATCCACCACCCAAAAAAAAAAATGGCGGGAGAGCAGTATTAGGCACCGGTTAACCGGTGCCTATTAAACCCTATGGCACCAGTTTTGAACCGGTGCCAAATATGGGGTTTTTGGCACCCCTCAAATAGGCAGCGGTTCAAACCGGTGCCTTAGACCGGGTTTGAACCGCTGCCTAATGCGTTTTTTCTACTAGTGCATAATTCACTCACATAGTCATAGTCTCCAATGGTTGAACGCACCGAATCATCCAACATATTACTAATCCATGAAACAAGCATAGAGTTGACTGCTATCCAGTGCTTCCTCTGTGAAGAATCGGCAGCAGGCTCCTTGATCGAGCCATCCACAAACCCAAACTTCCACTTAGCAATCAACGCTCTACGCATAACCTTAGACCACTCATCATAATTCGCCCCTCGCAGTTTTATTGGGGTAATAATAATGCCGGGATGATCACTCGATCCCAAATGATATTCAAGATCAAGAGGGGGTGGTGGTGGCGGAACATCATCATCACCCTTTGCCATCACCAATTAGTTGATTGTGAAGAAAAAAAATTATTTTATGGCTTCTCAAACCTAGCTCTTGATACCATGTCAAAATTAACTCAAGATCTCAAATTCTCATTATGCCTCAATGTGTACATATATAAGCTACAATATATTCCTAATTATCTTAGATTTAGGAATAATATCAAATCATATCTTTACATAAAGATAACTAAGGAATCCTAACAATATTCCCTAAATATTATCTTTACATAAATATAATATTATCTCAACAAACCTCATCGATGAAACCAACTCATTTAGTGAACGAGCCTTTCAATTTACGAATACAATAGCCTTAAACGAATTGAGCTTAAATAAATTATTGTAGCTTGGTTCTAGCTCAAATTCAAATTCACCTAATTAGTACTCAACCAATTTGTTTGTACTCGCAACATGTATGCTTATTCATTCAAATTAAACCTTGAGGTAGGGTAATTCTCATATCCAAACTTGATCAAATTGAATCAAAGAAAGAAATTTTGATAATTCAAAACCCGGAGATAAAAAATAAACCACCAACATTAGGATTTTTTTTTTCTATATTTTGAATGTTTCAACTGAAGGTGGGGCATTTTGTGCATTATTGGACTAGATTGTAAAGATGGATCAAACAACATTTTTATTTCCCTCAATATAGACTTTAGATTGGGCTGAACCGTGAACTCCTAAGGGCCCAACGTAATGCATGTCTTATTTCTATCTAGTTCATCTTAATATTTTGAAGCCAGATACCACATATTGATAGAGAATACACACTAAATATTATCGTCTTAATATTCAAAATATTTTTGCATAAATATAACTTTGTATTTTAATTAAGAAAATCATTTTCGTACATTTCAAAAAACATACAATAGTCATAGGATTCATTATGAATTAATTACAAATACATTATTGAAGCTCAAAAGATCATAAATCAACTAACTTAACTCCCCACCACAAATCATCACAAGCATTAATATGAGGATAAAGTTTGGTAAAGTTAGTAATCCTAGTCTTGCCCTTGCAATCATATTGTGGAGGAGTATGAAAACAAGGCTCCATAGAAATGCCTTGTTTACAAGGCGGATCCGAGTGCTTGTTCTTCCCTAAACTAACCATGATCCATGGTCTTAACCCCCCTAAACTTTGGGCAACATACCCAAAAGTGGACTGAGGGCTAGTCACTAACACATCACACAAACTAAGCAGATATATTTCAGCCAATGCTTTCATGTTATGCATGTTGTCACCAAATTTTTGGTATTCTTCATGGCTTGGTTGATAAACTCCTATCACATCTCCATTCGTCGTTGGCCTTGTCCAATACATACTCCTCAACCTCTCAGCATACTCGGGATATAATGATGCTACTAGTACAGCTTTTGATTTCGAGGTTGTGTTTTGCCATGGAAATTCTAGAGATTTTTTTGTGTTATCCAATGAGGGTAGTATGTTATGGGATTGGGTGCATGATAAAATTTGTGACATTATATTCTGGAATGGAACGTGTTGATGATCAAAAACCCTGATTTGGAGGCCGATTTTCTCATCTGCTTTAGCTAAGTAGGCTTCATAAAATCTTGTGATTAGTCCCCAAGCCTCATTGGAAGGGCTAAAAAGGTAGTGTCCTAATTGGTGAAAAACTGCATCCTTCTCTAGGAACATTTTATTTAGCTCTTGCTTATAGGATGAACTCATGAATAATGAAGGCGCGAAATATTGGTCTGATATTATGATCAAAACAGGGATTTTCTGTAGGGAGACAAGAGTATCATTGCAATGAAAATGCCGGATGTTATGATCACCATGCCCATGTTGTATATCAAGGTGCACAAAAGACGGCGAAAGCCCACTTTCCCCTGAATTTGCCCTGTTTTTAAAGGTTGGTAGTTGACTCCAACGGTTTTTATGAGGGAATTTTTTGGGTAGAAGCCATGTTGAATTAGGAAATGGTTCACAAAAGAGGCCATCCATATCAGACTCAAACTCAACTAGGAAAACTCGATTTTCAAGTAGGGAATATAGGAAAGCTGAAGCCATGCTAACCATTCTATTTCCTAATCCATTTGCAGGTGTCCAAACTAAGTACTTGCATGGTGTGGTCTCAGTATCATGTATGTGCTGTGTTCTTGATAGCTTGCTTATAATTTTTCTGTAGGACAATGATTGCGGTCCACACCGTGTATGGAGTTCTTCATAGCTCCGTAATTTGGAAATCAAATAAGAAGATGGTTTATAAGGCTTGTTTTTATGGTATGAAGAGTATTGGTACCTGCTTATGCATGATTCTTTAACAAATCCTGAAGCTATAAGCTCATCAACCAGTTTGTGCTGCTCGATAACAGGCTTGCTGCTAGGAATAGAACTATTTGATGAACTGTTCTGTCCATCTGTGAATAAATCAATGAAAAATTGTGAGCAATTCATGTAATCACACAAATAACCAAAAATTTGTAATAACCATACTTCGTATTTCATAACAAATTGAAATCAAGCACACAACTAGAAGGAACTATATATGAATATTTTTGAGTGTAGAAAAGATCAAATCTGACATTCAGGCTGGTTTCGGGTGCTATTTTCTGGCCCGGGTTGTGGCCTAATCTTCAGTTAGTTAACCTTTAATCGGCCTGGCACAATGTATATGGCCGGACCGAAAAGACCAGCTTTGCACATGATTGGTTAATCCAGACTAATGTGCTGTTATAAGACCATTACCTGCAGCCAATGGTGTAACATCCTGTGAAAGTCCTCCCAACAGCTTAGTTGAGCTCTCCTTCAAAGGTTTTTCAGTTGTATCAAATGGCTCAGCAAGAGGTTTCGAGTCTTTGAACAAGATCAGGAAAACAGGCAGACTTATGAGACAAACAATCAAGATCAAAGTGACTCTTGAATACTTCCATCCTTCAGTGACCCTCTCAGTAAATCGTTCAACGAGTTGCATAGTTTGAGAGATGTGCAGTGTTCTCATTTTTGTTAAAACCAAATAATGAGCCAAAACATCCTCAACAATCAAAATTACGCGATCAATCAATAAATAAGTTAAGTACTAGAAATAATGATGTAAACCTGCTACTTTAAGTTACTAGAATTGGGTTAATATATATGCATAAGAGTCATAAAAGGGTGTGATCTGAAGCTGTCTTAGCTAAATTTAGTGTACTAATTCAGCAGCTCACATGCAAAATGGGTGCTTTAAGTAAACAAAAAGATGGGTTTTCTTGCACTTCAATTAACAGGCAGGAATTTCTTTTTTTTTTTTTTTTTACTGGAATTTCAGTGAAATGGCCTATAAATGGAGTTGTAGACTAGTTGTAGTAACATCAAGCTGCTGTTATTTTCTGGACAGTAAGAACAGTATACAGCTTAAAAGCTTGTTATTTGTATATTTATGAAAATCTTTAACTGACGCGTCTTTCTATTTAAACTCTAAAATTCAGAAAGAACAAGTTTGGAAGTAAAAAAAATACGGATTAGATCGATTTAATATTTTATTAATCTAACTTTTAATTTTACTGAACGGTAATTGTTTAGATAACTAATTTGACGATTAACCTCTAACATATACGGAGTACTCCATAACAAGTAACATATAACCTAACAAGTAACATACAGCTACGAGTACGATTATAACATACAAGTATACAACAATTACTAGTACTGCTAGTTTTATGGAACAAAACCTTCAACCCCCAAAATTATAAAAGCATAAATAATGTAATAACGATAATGATTAGCCAAATGATTAAGACACAAAATCGATTTCAAAAGGGTATAATTGAAGTTAAGGAGATGATGTAAAAAAGCTACGTTTTCACCAAAAAGAGACGAAACTAAATAAACCAATTATATGGCTTAATTAAACGACAATTTTGCTTAACCTTACTTCTAGGCCTAACAAAAGTATACTCCACTAACCAACATACTACGTATGTATTTATTACATGTAGAATAATGTTTTACTCCGTAAAAATTACAGAGTACAACTTATCAAAAGTAATACAGTACATCCTGCCAGAAAAAAGGAAACAGATTAACAGAATAACTATCTATTGAGGGATTTGAAAGAATTAAAACAACATGATTCACGTCAACAATTTGCACGTCATGTTACTGTTACTCATGTACCTTGATAAACTACCCTCTGTCTCAACATAATTGTTGTACGAGTTTTAATTATAACAAAATCAACAATACATTTTGGTATTACCTCCGTTTTTAAATATTGGACCCAACATAAATCATGTTTTATTAATTTCATATTCTCTCCAATTCTTTTTCCTACATTTGTTTTTTTACAAATTTTCATTCTTTCACCTACCCCAATATCTTCATATTTTATTACGAATACTTTCTCCAATTTCTTCTTCTAACACTCCGCAAATGGAGAAATGAAGCAAGTTTCTTAAAAACGGAGGGAATAACATTTATAACAAAGCACAGGGAAAAAATAGTCTAGTGTGATGTTATTTTTGTCTTGATCACTTTTTTAAAATATTAATTTTTTTTTTGTTTATAATACTTCATATTACATAAATAAATATATCGATGATCAAAATTGTATTTTAGTAACCGTAACAAGTCGTACTTGACAGGTTGGGACAGGAAGCAATGAATAGATCGACTATAATAAGCCATGTACATTCATGTGACCATAACATAACACTTTTTCTTAATGCTTTCTCTCAAAGAGTTAATGAGAAAGTGTGTCCATAAAACAACAGATAACATCAATTACTCAATGAGTAAGTGATCTCGTTTTTTTATTTCTTCAAAGATTGTCTCACAGGTAAACTAAACAGGTTACAAAACAACTTATTGCCAAGATACTGGCGCCAAGCCGCCAAGCAATCAAGCATGGTTTCCAACTTCTTCCTTCAGTACAACCAATTTTATTAGAAGATATTATGTACAATTTTTATGAATGCTTTCCAAAATTTTGTTATCTAAGGAACTACCAATTCTAAAAAATTTACATTTCCCTTTATTGTAAAGGCCAAAGTTTAAAACATGCCTTTCTTTTCACCTATTTAGGTCGAGTCTTATCTCACTCCCACCCTTCTCGTCCAAGTTGCTGGACTGCCCAACAGCCACACAAAGAACAGCTTCAGAGTCTGCAAGTACACAGCTCATATTATTAGTATGTCGTAACAGCAAATACAAGTTAAAGTAAAGCAAGACTTTCTGAAGAAGTGTCCTTAAGCAGGCAACAAAATAGATAAGCGTTAATTAGCAAGCCTATAGCAATGTCATTGTTGTATTTCCAAGAAATCATGTTATCAGCATCATTGAATCAGATAAGATTTAAACTGACACTACCGTGCAGGCAGACAAATACCACAAAACCAAAAAGACAGATTTTGAGCCTGTAAGTAGGGCAATCCCAAGATATAATTATCTATGGCTTATATAAAAGAAAATTTAGAATGTGTCCCTTTTCTGAAAGCTGTCATACACCTACACAATGTGATGCCGGGTTAGGGATAAGGCCAGGAATGTTAACGACGAAAGAATAAAAAGAAGAAGAAACAACCTACAAGCTCATAGATCATACACATATCATAACCTATGAATATTGAATATCACTGCATAAGGCTTCAGAGGAACAAAAAACAAAAAATTGTATGATGCTATTAAGAAAACAGGTCAATTCAGAGGAGAGGGGCATCAACAGATTAGAAGTTACCAATAGGGTAATATCAAGATATTGACATTGTCTTCAAGCCAACAACTTCACCTGGAGTTGCAACAGAAGCGCCACGTTTCACTGCACCAACATCTGCTTCCAAGTCAAATGAAAGTTCAAGGCATCTCTCAACAGGCTTATGAGCTGCTGAAGTTTCAGCCTTCCTGAAATCTTGCATCCCCATCCCTTTCTCAGCGGAATTTCTCAATTTACTTGAACTTTTCTTTCTTATTATAGAAGGCATGCTAAAGCTCATAGCAGAATTCCTCAATATAGATTCTGGACTGCCAGTACTTGTAGGGGTATATACATGACTAGGTGGTGTAGAAAGATATAATGGACTGTTAGTTTGAGCATCATTGTTCTCTACATAATTGACTCCATATAACTGGCCAGTCTCTGAAATTCTTAACCCAGGAGGCTCATAGCACAGATTTCCGTAACTTGTACCTTCAGAATCTGTAGATATACCATTAATTCTGTTTTTCTTCTTGCCCTGAGCATCATCCCCACTGAAATCAGACATTCCTAAACTCAAGAAAGGCTTGTCTAAACTCCTGAACACCTGATCAACAGTTTTGCTACCACTTCTTGGCCTTTTGGGAGACTCCAGTGCTAACATAGTTAAGGGTGTAGCCTTATAGTTTGTTGAAGGAAAATTCAAGCGAGAACCTGCAGTAGCTGTACTAGATAGCTGAAGATCTGCACCAAGAGGAGCATCTTGTTCATCAAACAACATCCTGCTTGGTCGGTTTAGTCTAATTTCTGAACGGTAAGAATTTCCAGGAGTATTTCCAAGGGCTAATTCAGTAGAGCAAGTTTCAGTACCATAGATTGTTGCTGTGCAGCTATCTTCATAAACATTTGCTGCAGCTTTGACTCTGCAGAGGTCTAACTTTCCCTCATAACAGTTTGCTTCGAATGTAGTCGTGTTTATGCTCTGGGTAAAACCATGAGGCGATCTTGCATCCAACTTCTTTTTTAAAGAGCTATTCCAGTGATTTTTTATGGCATTGTCCGTCCTGCATGTTTCCGACACAAGAAGTCAAAACATAATTATTGCTGAAAATTGACTGCACCTAAACAGTAAACAATCTGTATCATGTCAGCATTTAGTCATGGTAAGATTGCCAATTTAAATACAAATACCTTCCTGGAAGAAATCTTGCTATTTCTGCCCACTTGTTGCCATATCTCTGGTGATAGTAAGTAAGAAGTGATTCTTCCTCCTCTGTCCAGGCATCTTTCTTTATCGCAGGGTCAAGATGGTTGTGCCACCTACATGAGAACCAAAAATGAGGGGGAGGAAAAGAAAAACCAAAATTAAACAAAACAAAACTTTTGCCTCCAATTAGTTGCCTTGTATTCTTATTTGCTTTTAGTGAGCAGAAATGCAGAAACAGAGAGAGAGAGATCATAATAGCTACATATATAATTTACATTCAACCAGAAAAAATGATAATCTTTTATTGCCTATCATAATAGAAATACAGAGATTTCCCTTTTCAATTTTCATCATTTTTAAATAAGTACTACTAGTATATGGTACATTTTAGAACCTTTGCCTCAACATTTAGCATTAGTAGTGGGATTACTAAGCAATGCCAGATGATCCCTCTTTTGACCATCCAAACCTTTTATCCCAAACAAGCAAATTATAATGCACAATCAATTTCCCATTATAAACATTTAGCTGTCTAACTGATAAAAGTAGAACAAAGAAAATCATTATAGGCAAAATGTGTCAGAAGGTAATGATCAGAAAAATATTTCACCATATCCTTTCTCACAATATTCATACATTTTTGCATGTCAGGATCAGGGATATAATGCACTAGAGAAATATTTACCTCTCTCGACATTGCTTGCCTATCCGACCAGGCAACCTCTTTGCAATGACAGACCAGCTCTTGCAACCATGCATCTGAACCATCTCCATGATACAATCATCCTCCTAAAAGATGATAGATAAGTTAATCAAACACAATATTCATAGGCATCAGAAATATCAGCAAGCACAATATCGAGTCTTTAGAAGCCACTTCCAGTGAGAAAGAGCTTAAATTGTTAAATTCACCTCCTTTGTCCAGGGTCCTTTAACCAGTTCAGGATTAAGAACTTTTTGCCACCGATGTAGGCATTGCACATCCGTCCTTCCCGAAAAATGCTCAGCTGTAGGAAATTCAAAGACATAGTCAATAAACAGCTTATAAGCAACTACAAAACTTCACTAGATACAATTAAAGTACATATTGACCATGTAAAAAATTCAACTCACATAAATTCCTTGATCAAGCATTTAACCATTTTATGTTAAACAGCTAAATTCAAACTGATTGCAATGCCATCAAGGTCTATCATATTTCAGCTGAACAAAAGTTGCTTACAACAATTAACACTAAATCCTTCAATAGTTCGGAGTACTATAAAAACAAATGAAACTACTATGTATAAAGGTTTGTACTCGCCTATTTTTTTCCAATTCTTCCCATTGTGTTTCTTTACAGCAGCCGTGAGAAGATTGTCCTGTTTTCAAGATCAGCAAGCCAATATAAGGCAAACACATTGATTTAATCTAGTCATACACTACACTACACTACACCACTACACATACACATCTGATTAAACACTAAACTAGTGTCCCAATTTAAAGCATGATAATCAAAATATGGAGGATCTAAGAGCTACCACTCACCTCTTCCTCTGTCCACCCACCCTTCGATGACCGTCTTGTCGGACCACTTGTCCTTCTAATCAACACAAACAACATTAGTGGATCAGCCTCTACCATAATTTGAATGCCTGTTTCAACACTAAAGAACAAAAACACCTCCTCAAACAGACAAACTAAAGTATGAACATTGTTACATTTATAAATAGTTATGCATACAACCAAGTTACACAAAAACTCGATCCTCACTCTCCCCATACACACACTGTGCCGCGAACGTAATTAATCACATAAATGGCGTCAAAGGAATACGAAAAATGGTTTGACGAGTAGATCGTCTAGAATATGAAAGTTAAAATTTTGAAATTAAGAAAAATGCATACCCGTGCAATGGTGTAGATCTCGGGGTAGCATTTTCACAACTGCTACACGACATCGACGAATTCGAAGCAATCGTAACACCATCAGGAGAACCTAAATTCCACTCATCATCCTCATTCTTCACCTCAATCATCTTCATCATCCCAAAAATAATTATTACAACTACTAGTTCGTCTTATTGATCAAATCATACAAAAATCACAATGATAAGCATAAATCTGCACCAAATTTTGAAAGAATACAACGAAAACATACAGATTCCAAAAAATTCAGGTTCACTGAAATCATCATAATCACAAACTCTGTTTCTTCAGTAGATATTAATCAAAAACTTCAGTCAAAAATCACTATTAAATGCAAAAATAAACAATCAACGTATAAATTGAATTTAATAACACAAGCTCATCAATAATAAAACCGACACAAAATTCATCCGTTACCAGTTGACAAAATTACGAATATTTCCATAATCATATAAATTAATAATTCCACAATAAATTAATTTTGGAAAGAACTAACCTCAGATTTCTGAGAATTCGTAACCGCTAGCTAGAGAATCAAATTAGAGAAAAAAAAAGATTGAACTTTTTTTTGTTTTTTGGGAATTAGGGTTTAGTTTTTGGGTAGAATGAAGTAGCGGGAAAAAATATGAGAGAGAAAAAATAGGGAAGAGGAGAGAGAAGATGGAGTTTTAACGGGAAGTGTTGAATTGAGGAAGTTCAATTTGGGGTCTCTTTTAAATGCTTTGCCCTTTTTTTTTTTGGTACTCTCTCTAGTCTCTAATAACGAAAGCTTACGTTAGAAGTTACTACTCCACAGTCCACACCTTTCTACTACTCGGTAACGTATAGTCAAGGGCTAGGTGCTCATCCGCCTCTTTGTCAATAGTGAGTACAATGTACAAATATATATACGAGATGTTAAAAATGGACCTGACTCGAAAAATAGACCTTACTCGAAAACTAGTTATAGAAACATTAGAAAATTTTAATACTACATTTGGAGTGTACTTTTCTTCAATTTTATTTGCAATTGTTTGGTTTTTAGCTTTTTCTTTTGTTAATGTTTAATTTCAATCATTACAAATTTTTTATTCTTAATTAGTAAGAATTTAGAAAAAAAAAAAATTGCAATTTTGAAAATACATAGCAGAAAACGAATCTAACAAAATCTTACTTGACTATATTTTGCCTCGCATATCAATCACTAATAATAATAGTCAAACTTCTATGTCTATTGTGACATATGTCAAATGATTGAGTGAGGTATAGCTCAACTAATTAAACTTTCCCTTCCGATTCTAGGAAACCTTGGGATCGATTTTCACACCCGCACTTGTGAGTTGTGGCTCTCAAAAAAAATGGATTGAGGAAGTATTTATATATTCAATATCACTCATTTAAGCTAATACGTAGTATTCGCTTATTTAAGAAACAATTCAACTCATTTAAATTGATATTTGCTTATTTAAGAAATAAACCAATTATTTATCGTTATTTATCTTTAATCTCGTAATATATGTTATGAAAATATCATGTTTGGGGCATAGAATAATTTGACTTAATGACATTTTATTTAACAACTTTTTATCTAATGACTTAGGTCATGTTCTGTTCAGCTTAATTTCAGTTTAGTTCAGCTCCAATCAATTCAGTTTAATTCAACTCATTATCTAATTTCCTTCTTTCATAAACAATTCATTTCAACTCTATTTAGTTCAGTTGTTTTCAGTAAATTGAAACAGACCCTTAATGTACAAATAAAGTAAAACTTTGATCAAATATAAAAATCTCTTGAATTGAACATAGCCTCAGGATTATACTCTGTATAAAATAATTCTTAAAGGGGGAAAAATGGAAAAAGGGAAAAAGGATTATTATTTGAATCAAGTTATCAATTTATGTGCATAATTTCAATCTCTAACTTTTTTTTCTTGGGTAGATATCAAAATATGTACATTTATTTTTGTTATTTTTTTTTATTATTATTTTTTGGTTGGTAAGGAGAAGAACCGTACTAGGTTGAAGCCTCTCACACTTCTTTTGATCCGAGTTAGTGGGCTAGACATTATAAGAGTGGGGGAAAAAGGTAAGAGAATCCTTAATCCAAATATAACTAGTGGGGTTATAAAAATATGTATACTTCGTATTATACTAAAAAAAAAAAACATAAGCATCTCAAAATTGAATTAGAAATAAACTGCACATTGAATCGAACAATATGCACAATTAGAATTAAAATTTTACATATTATCTTACTCATTTTATTTTATGGATATTTTCATATGAGCTGAAAATAATGTGACAACTAACTAGTAATTGAATTCAACTCGACCGGCTTAATTATTTTACGTGTACAGTGACAAGTAGAGTTTGTACCTTTTTCAGCAAGGAAAAGTTGTTACGCATATTAGATGTGGCGGTTTTTTTTTATTTACTATGTTTCTATGCTATCTTTAGAGACTAATGATATCTTGACCTAGTAGTTAGATAAAGGTCTTGTTTGGCAGTAGCGTGCGGTTTAGGTAGTTGTTAGTGGTTAAAACAATTAGGAAAAAAAAAAGTGTTTGTCATCAATAGAAGTTTAGGTAGCGGTTAGTAGTGAGATAACATTTGAGTAGCTTTTCTCAAACGTTAAAAAAAAAAATAGTGTTTCAAAATTAGCAAGTAGCATTTGTCATTGATTATTACATAAACAATATTTATGTATATTTTTATTGTACATATCACTATTTCAACAACTGCTTTTACTAAAGAGTAACTTTTGTATACATCCGGTGTACAGTATTTTACTGTACATCGGGGTTATTTTATCAAATTTAGGGTCACTTTTACCTTTTACAATTTTTTGAGTAACTTTTAACTTTTATTTATGTGAGGGTAACTTTTATTCATAATTAGGGTAACTTTAAAACTAATGAACAATATTTTATTGTACATCCGATTTATTTAAAAGTTTGTTCTTTAATAGTTAATCTTTACCCACTGCTAATTGATTGACAGTCACTCATTACTCTTAACCTACCCATTATTCGACCGCTATAAGCTATCTGCAACCGTTAATTTTTTCGAACAGGGCCTAAGAGTTTGTGTATGATAGGTCTCAATCTCCTCTATCCGCAAATGGTAACTTAAGTTTTTTTTTTTTTTTTTTTTTAGGGAATGGTAACTTAAGTTTTAGGATAAAGAGTATTTGAGCCATGCAAGTTTATGTAGTTACTAGTTTACTACTTAGTACTTACTACTACTGTACTTCACATAATACTCCGTATTGAAAGTACTACCTCCGTTACATATTATTTACAACGATTTGACATAAAGTAGAGAGGAAAAATGTCTAATCATTGCAAATAATATATAACAGAGGTAGTAGTAAATATGTTATTGATATTTATCAACTCCAGAGATTTTGTTTCATATAAATTCCGAAAATAATACTTCGTAATACTGATCAACTTTAGCATTTTTATCTTTTTCATCAATTCCTTACATCTGTAATTACCAAGATTCAGGACGATCATGACACGAGAGAAGTGAATTACGAGTAGCATTTATTTATATATATATATATATTTTTTTTTTTTTTGACAAGGAGTATCATTTATTTTGGCAAAGCTATAGTTATACTGCAAATAAAAGGATTTTTAATACAATTGACGAACCGAAGGCAAGCTTTTGAACTACGGCTGAGCCTTCTTATTCTGAATAGAAAGAAGATTCAAACAACACCTTGGAGATTAGAAAGGTACAAAATTAACTACATAGAAAGCTGTGACTCCTTGGGCATTCATACCACGTCAACTCTTTATCAGCTTTAGGAGCCCATAGACAGTCAATGAACATAAGCCGGGCAAGGATTATTCGATCTAGCGTAGGCAATAAGGGCACTGGCGATACAATGTTCAACATCCAGCCAGTTGTATATGACTGTTGTAACCTTGCCTGTAGTATACTGGTATGAGCCCTTGTTTAACAAGATTTCTAGCACAGTTGTCTTTGACACACGAAACGATATCTCGTGGCAACTGGCAAGAGTTTGGGCTTCTGTAGTTCATATTTGCTAGTACTTGCTGTTGTACTTGACTTTCTAGAATTAAGATACAAAATAAAACCATAGATTTACGCAGCATCAAAACAATTTATACTTCACAAAACAAAGGAGCATTTTCCAAGACATCACCCTGTTCCTACATCCTTGTTCTTCAAGGATATTGTGCAAAGATGATCTGTAAATGGATGTACTTTAATTGCAGAATATGTGGACTTATAGCCATGTCCAACAATAGCAATAACCTCACTAGTTCAAGCATTTGCTTTCACTCGCCTCATCATGTCAACGAATTCTCCAAAAACTGTAACAAGAGAAACGGTAACTCAGATAAAGGAGAAAAAACAAAATACACCCATCCGCCAACATAGTAACTAAAATGCATTAAACTTGATCTATCAGATGCTGAAATAGAAACTAAGCTAAAGCAATTAGTGTTAGCATATGATAGAGATTATAAACAAGAGACATGATACCAATGGTAATGTTGCAGTGAGATTGAAATGAATCAAAATATCCTAAATAGAAAATGTAAATACCAGGGTCTGAATCATGGGGTCCTGGTGATGCTTCAGGGTGATATTGGAGAGACATGATATTCTTCGACGGAAACGCAAGACCGGCACAGCTTTCGTCATTAAGATTGATGTGTGTCACTTCAATTCCATCAGGAAGTGATGCAGGGTCTACTGCATAGTTGTGATTCTGTCACATCATACACAAACAATCAAGATTATTCTGTTACATGTTTAAAACAGAGATTGAATGCATGGATTTAATCTTTAAGTTCCACCATTACATAATTATAGAAGTTCTCAATTCTATCAAAGAATATGCTTATTCACCTATCCAGAAACTATACAGTATGTCATAAAGATCAGTTGCAAATCCAAAAATATATTAGGGAAACATGTTGGGATATCATAACACAAATTTTCTTATTCTTCTAAGTGTTAAAAACTCCGCATTTCCGCTCATATATCAGGAAGTCCCTCAGCAATGAAATAGTTTCAAACTTTCAAAAATTAATCATACATAAACTACTTGTGAGCAACTATTTTGTGGAGCCAATAGACAGTTCTCTAAACATCAGTAAACAAATGAGGAGTACGGGAGCACAACACAAGGAAATTAAAAGATGAAGCACAAAACGAGGAGGAAATATAGCACGTGAATAAAGTACCTGTGAACTAATTTCAACCTGACCATTTTTGATATTGCGAACAGGATGATTTCCTCCATGATGACCAAACTTCATTTTATAAGTTTTACCACCTAATGCTTGGCCCAGCAATTGGTGGCCCATACAAATTCCGAAAATCGGGACTTGTCCAATTAATTCCTTTACTGTATCAACAGCATATGGAACTGCTGAAGGATCCCCTGGACCATTGCTGAATAGAATGCCATCTGGTTGCAATTTTAGTGTCTCTGATGCTGGCCATGTTGATGGAACAACAGTAATTTTACATCCATATGATGCCAGACGCCTCAAAATGTTATGCTTGATACCAAAATCATAGGCAACCACCTTCATTTTGAAAACACAGCCAGAAAGAATTGATCAATGAAAGTTTACAACCAAATATAGGGTCAATACAGCAGCAGATGCAAAGCACAGACCTTGAAAGTTTCTCCAGGTCTCCCATTTGTATTAAATTCCCAATCATTGCCAGTTTTGTCAACCCACTCATAAGGAGCTTGACACGAAACACCACTTATCAAATCAACACCTGCAATATTGTAATCAGAGTTTAAGATAAAAAATAAATAGACAGCCTAATCCATTTTCAACACCAAGTAAACATTACCAACAATGTCCCAAGAACGAGCCATTTCTAATAACTGGTTGTCTGATTTTGATTCTTCCGTGCTCAACACACCAATAAGGCTCCCATCTTCCCTCAATCTACGGGTGATAGCACGAGTGTCAACATCATCTATTCCACAATAGACAGTTTGACAGAAAGTCAAAAGGCAAGCAAATGCAAACTAACTACTAATGCATGTTCTTTGCCAATCAAAATTTCCAAAATTTTGGCTTTTAGCTTACATATACCCATGATGTTTCTTTTGGATAAATAATCTCCAAGTGTCTCAACACATCTCCAGCTTGAAGTGCTGCATAAACAAGAAAAAGATAAGCACATATGGAATGATTGGAATCCTTCAGAAAAGCAATTACCAAGGTAATAATGCAAATAATCCGACCTGATGCTTAAGCTTCTAATCACCAGACCACCAAGAAAGCATTGACTTGATTCTTGATCATCTGCAATGATTGAATCCTAATCTAGTTACACATATTTGACAGATGAATAGGCAACAATTGTAAATTGTGTTGCACAGATATGGAAACAGGTAAACAGGAAGCGTATTGAAAACAGATACATCAGTCCTGTAATGCTACTCCATGCATCAGAGGAAATAAACATTACTCACCAAAATTCACACCAGTATTCCCTATATGAGGATTAGTCATCAGTACAAACTGGCCAGCATAACTAGGATCAGTTAGAATTTCTTGATACCTGAAATACAATACACTTAGACTACAAACCAAGCCAAGGGTGGAAGCAGGTAATTAAACGTCAGCAAATGAGAAAAACTTTTAACAGACGGAGTCCACTCACCCAGTCAATGAAGTATTGAAGACCACTTCACCAACTTGCGTCCCAGCAGCACCAAATGATTTGGCCTTCCAAATGGTACCATCCTCTAGCACAAGTCTAGCATCTGATACCTTCCACGGTCGGCCTCCTGACCCTGTGGCTGACAAGAAATGATGTTTCAGATATGATTATTGGACAGAATACTGGAAAAGAGCAGAAAGAGAGTAACAAACTAAGCATTCATGAAGCATATCAATTTTCAGTTGGCAGCAGTAACAAACAATTGACAAATATCAACCTAAATTGTGTGTTAAGGTCATTAACAAACATGAGCACACAAGTAAAGAGAGAGACACATTCTTATCTGAGCCTCATATTCACATATTTCAACCCAAGTAATTCAAAACTTAAACAAACCAAAAAAAAATTAGTTCCCATTCTCAGGTGAAACCAACCGCAACACAACCTAATTAGTTCCGTTGCCTAAAAACTTCCACCACAACAACAGTGTCATCTATAAAAAAAACTTAACTTGAAACGGGGGGGGGGGGGGGGGGGTTATCAGCTAATAGGAGCTGACCCAATTTATATTAATCTCAAAAATGTGAGTGATAAAGTTTTATTCTTTTTGGGTACTAATAGCAGCAAACCAGCTGATGATAAAAGACTACTGAAGATCAATATTGTTAACTACTGCCAAACTATTGTAACTTGCTGATTAAAGATTTAGACTGCATTTGTCTCGTATAATTAGTTTGCTAATCCTGCACCCAATTCAGCAGTGTATAATACGAATTTTCAATTACAAACCACTGATCCAGTCCATTACTTACCATTAGCAATGCAAGTCAGCAATATGCAATACTAGTAAATCAAAAAGTAAGAACTCAAATCGTTCAAACCACCATTTCATGTTTTGAGCAAATACTTTGTAATATAAAAGAATGCTCATAAATAAATACCTGAAACAGCAGCATTTTCGGTGAGAGAAACAACAGAGCACTTGACCCTGAACAACTTAACATCTCTTTTTTGAGGAGAGCAAATTCCCAAAGGAATTGCCACTGCAAAATCCATTGCTCTACATGCCATAATCAATTTCTTTCCTGAATAGAATTAAAACTAACAAATTTCAGGTATTATACTCAAAATATAATAACCCAATACAATCTCTACCAAAAACCCTTAATTTATCAGGAAATTAAGAAAGAAAAATTTCAATTAAAATTGAAAATTAAAACATTAAAGTGAAGCTAAATACAGGTAAAATGGAGAAGAGTAACGAGAGAGAAGAGGGTGGCGGATATACCACCGGGAATGAAGAGCGGGGCTGAGAGGAAGACGGAGTGGTGACTGGTGAGTGTGGAGCAATACTATTTAGGGTTTATGCTATTTTGTTTTTGCAATGTTTTGGCAGGAGGGTTTTTCTTATTCGAATGCTACCAATCTTAACCATTCATTTCTTTCACCATGAGTATGTATTACTGTACAAACTTTACTCCCTAATTTTTAATCTTAATAGTATGGATGGAGTATAGATGTATAGTGGAATAAAGTATTGAAAATGTAATAGAAGTACTTTTTTATTTATTTTTTTATGGAAAATTTGCAAATTGCAGCCATTTAAAGTTCGTATTTTGTAAATTGCAGCCATTTAAATAAAAAATTGCAAATTGCAGCTCAAAAATTCATATAAATTGTAAATTGCAACCCGATTCAACTTTTTCATCAATTTACAAGTTGAAAAATTTTCGATTAAGGTTTTAGGGGCCATTTTAGCTCTTAGGGGACCGAATTGAGCTCAGAATTAGCAAAAAAATAACCCAAGTATCTCGTTTTGCGTAACAAAAATGTATCGATTTGTGGAAAACTGTAAATATGAGACACTTACGTTATTTTTTTGCTAATTCCGAGCTCAATTCGGGATCCTAAGGGCTAAAATGACCCCTAAAACCTTAACCGAAGATTTTTCAACATGTAAACTAATGAAAAAATTGAATTAGACTGCAATTTACTATTTATACGAACTTTTGGGTTGCAATTTGCAAAAAAAAAAATTAAATGGCTGCAATTTGCAAAATACGAACTTTAAATGGCTGCAATTTGCAAATTTTCCTTTTTTTTATCTATTAACAATTACTAAAACAGAAGTTGCTGACATCACCCACCACTGTCCACGTGACGCTTTCTCAATAAAAATTGGGGGTTACTAAATGCCACAATAAAATTACTTAAGGCGCGGTATTAAATGACTCATCTACCCTAATAAATTCCATGTTTGACATCATTCAATTTTTCTCACTAACCATACTCCTTCCACCACCATCACCCTAAACACCATTACCACCACCACCCTAAGGTCGTCGAAATCACCATCACCCTAGACACCACCACCCGAAGGTCGTCGAAATCATCCAATCTTCTCACTATATATCACGCCAAATCAACCACTTATCATACCAAATCAACCGGAAAAAGGAAGAGGCTGGCGACAATGGAATCGCGGCGTGGGAAGAGGGTTCATTTGCCGGGAAATGTGGGGGAAAACGCCGACCAATTTGTCGGTAAGTTTTTTTTTTTTAATTTTCACTAGATTCGCATAGTCGCGTGCTATATGCGACTCCACCACGGCATAGTCGCATATAGCATGCGATCAGGGTCGTCCTAACCTTTTTGGAGGCCCTGTGCAAAAATAGAATATAAAATTTGGCTTATGAATTTTCTCTACTCACGGTACATTTTTTAATACAAGAAACAAAATCGTTGTTCTTCACAAATCCGGAAAAAAAAAATACATTTTGTAAAAAAAAAAAGGACTTTAGTGAGAATTGAACCAAGGACCTCTTGCAAGTGAAGATGGTAGAGCTCATGAAACCACTAAGGCATTATTAGTATACATGAATAATTTTAGGAAATTTTGTAAATTACCACCCAAAAAGAGGTCCAGTTTTGAAATTACCACCCATTAAAAACTTTATTTTAAATAACCACCCATTAAATTAATTAATCTTTCAGATTACCACCCATTTTGATTTTCCGGTTGAAAATCCGTTTGAGGGGCCCACCCTATTAACTTCCCTCCTTTTTTTTTCTTCTTTTCTTCGACCTAACTTCCATTAACCACATAACACAGCTTCTCTCTCCAATTTCCTCACTGAAATCATCTAAATCCATCAATTTTTTCCTATTTCTTCCTTTATTTCTCTGTCAAATCCTCAACGACTCCTATACAATTGAGTTAAAACCCTATTTCTAAGCTTTTTTCCCGGAAATTGAATGCGTTTGGTGGACTTGCATGTATTGGTAAAGTCGCTATGTTGAAGTGATCTGGGGACCAAACGTGATTTTGAAGCTCGTGGGTACTGCTGATGTCAATGGCGACTACTGAGGTAAGCAATTTTGACCCTATTCAATTGAATTTTGTATATGTATGTTGTTGATGGTATAATTGCAATTATGCGAAAAATTAGGGTTAAATGTGTAATGGGTTATCTTCACAATTGTTTATTATTGCAATTTGAACTGTAATTGTTGTTTGATTGGGTGTTTATTGTTTAATTATGCCACATGTGTTGAATTGAATAAACTATGGTGTTGTGTGGGTGAACTGTAGACTGCCAAGTATGGTTTATTCATTAGTGGCTTATTAATATGAACAGGTACTAGGTAAACAGGAATGTTTGGATGTTAAGGTTAGATTAGGTGGTGGGTTTGTGAAAAAAAAATTAAAGGGAAGGAATATGGTTGTGTATGAAGGAGGATGGGAGTTTTGGAGGTATGGCTGTAAAGTGAGTGACATGTCAGTGAACTTTCTCAAAGAGTGTTGCATTTGGGGTTTTGTTAAGCTAGATTTGCATGTGCCTAGTGAGTGGAATATTTAGTATTAAAAAAAAAAGGGAAAGCTTTGGTCAAATGGCAAAAGGGAAATTGTGAATGAAGAGGAAGTCAAGGGCTTTTTAGAGACCAAAAGTAAGGATGGGTTTGTTGTACTTTACTGTACAAGCTAAGACCAGTTTAGGGTTGTAACTGAAGAACCTAATACTGTTCTGCCTACCCAAAATAGTCAAAACATGAATCCAAGCCCACTGAAATTAGAAGAAGCCCTAGGTTTAAACAGGAAACAAATAAGGGGGTGACTGAGGGAGAGGAAGCTGCTGATAAGGTTGGAGATAGGGTTCCCACAGAAAGTGTTAAAGGGAAGGGGAAGCAAGGTGAGCAGGAAGGGACTTCCAGGGGGAAGAAGACAAATAGAAAGCTTGAGCTTGAATCAGAAAGTGGATCTGATTTTTCTGATTCTGAGGGGACTGATATAGATTGGGGAGCAGGGGAAGAGGAGTGTGATGATGAGGGAGTAGAAGAGGCAAGGCAGTTGGAGGTTAGTGGGAGGTAAATTTTGGAAGAAGTGAATGCTAGTTTGAAGGATGTGCAAGACAAAGAAGAACAACAAGTGTTCTTGGAAAGTCAGCTGCTACAGAATGAGGTAGCTTTGCAAACAGAGTTCACCTCTGACTCTGAGGAATTGGATAGTCCAAGAGGGTCTGATGATGAGCATGATAACAGCCCTTGGTTCCATGCTACAACACACTTCAGCAAACCAATTCAATTGGTGAAGTACCAGAAGTTTATGAACAACAATGTGGTGAGGAAAGCTCTCAGGGTTCATGCCATTGAGAATAGGTATGAATATTGGTATTTACATAATGACAGTAGCAAGATCACTATACAATGTAGGAAGAGGTGTCAATGTAAATGGAATCCCAAAAAAATGTAGACTTCCTAGTTGTACTTGTGTAGGGGGTAGGAGATGTCACTTTAAGGTGGTTGTTAGGAGGTCTGTGAACCAAGATTTTTGGCAGATTAAGAGCTTAAATTTGAAGCATAATTGTCTAAGAGATAGGAGCAATCACAACTTAACAACTGAGTACTTAGCTGAGAAGTACATTGAGGAGTTCAGATCAGATCCTTTGTGGAAAATTAAAGCTTTCAGAAGGAAGGTTTTGGGGGACCTTGGGATTGAAATAACATACAGTAAAGCTTGGATGGCAAGGGCTAGGGCTAAACTGAAGATCTATGGCTCAGCATCAGAACAATATGCTCGAGTTTGGGACTATGGGAAGGCTGTTCTTAAGTATAGCCCTGGATCTGGTTGTGTAGTAATGGTTGAGGGAGTGGAGAAGCCTGAACCTCCTTTGTTTTTGAGGATGTATATGTGTCTTGCACCTTTAGCCAAAGGGTTTTTATCAGGCTGCAGACCATTAATTGGGCTTGATGGCACTCATCTTAAGGGTCCATACCTAAGGCAGATCCTAGTAGCAGTTGGTAAGGATGGTAATAACAACATTTATCCTATTGTCTCGGCTACAGTTGAGATTGAGAACAAGGAAACCTGGATCTTTTTTCTTGAGTGTTTGATGGGCACACTTAAAGATGAAGAAGGAGGGCTTGGCTACACTTTTATGTCTGATAGACAAAAAGTAACCCTACACTTTTATGTCTGATAGACACTTTTATGTCTGCACTTTAACTTACTTATTTTGTTGATTTGTGAACAGGGCCTGCTAGAAGCTTTGAATCAAGTTGTACCAAATGCTGACACTAGGTACTGTGTGAGGCATATATGGGCTAACTTCAAGCTTCAATTCAGTGGCTCTAAATTTAAGGAGCTATTTTGGTCAGCAGCCAGAGCAACTACCTTGGTAAGCATAACTTCAACCTGTTCTTTTTGTTTTAGTCTAACTTAAAGCTTCTGACATTTTATCTAGTGCTGTTAGTAAATCCTGCTGTCAATAATGTAGGTTTGTTTGATATGTCTTGATTTTTTTTTTCACTGCACATTTTAGTTTGATTTTGAAGTTGCCATGGAATCCATTGAGTTCTTGTCTGAGGAGGCATATGAATACCTTGCTGACATCCCTCCTAAGCACTGGTCTAGGCATGCATTTAGCTCCTTTCCAAAGTCAAACATGCTTTTGAACAATGTTTGTGAGACCTTCAATGCTGTGATAAAAGAAGCTAGGGATAAGCCTATTTTGACACAAATGGAGTGGCTTAGGAGGTATATGATGAAAAGGAATCATGACAAGTGGGAGTGTTGTCAGAAAATGGAGGGCAAGGTAACTCCATATGTGAAGAAAACATTTAAAAGAATTGAACCAGTTGCAAGGCATTGCATTGTGCAAGTATCTAGGGATGATGCATATGAGGTTGAACTGAACTCTGATCTAGTTACAGTTGACCTAAGTAAAGGGACATGTTCCTGCTATCATTAGGAGCTGACAGGTATCCCTTGTGTCCATGCATATGCATGCATCATGGACAAGAGAGCAGACCCTGAAGATTATGTGGACAGTGCATATGCTGTGGACACCTATATGTTGGCTTATAGGTTTGAAGTACAACCAATGTCTGACCCACACCATCGGGACAAGGTCAACCTCAGAGCACCTATGCCACCAGCCATCAAGATCCAGCCTGGAAGACCTAAATCTAAGAAAAGAAAGCTGGAGCAGGGACAGGAGGGTGCCCAAAGCCAATCTGTGCAAAAGCCTGTGAAAAGGAGGAGTACTTGCAACAATTGTGGGCAGCAAGGTCACTATGCAAAAACTTGCAAGAACCCTACAGTTACTCCACTAGCAGTTTCTTCACCAAAAAATGGAGGAGGTAGACCCCAATCTGATAGTGACTAGGTGAAAGAACAAAGAAAGAAGAAAAACCTCAGAGCATTGCAGATGGTAACACTCAAAGCAAAGTGGATTTTTATTTTTTTTAGTACTTAGCTGATATGTGTTTCTAACTACTGTTCTGTTGTATGCCAAAATTAGGAAAGTGCACTAGATGCTACTGCTGGACCTAACAGCATTGGGAATAGGACATTCCCTCAAGAGCAATACAAGAAGGAGCAGCAGCAGAAAGCACAGCAGAAGCAACAGCAACAACAACAACAGCAGGAGCAACAAAGTCAGCAGACTCAGCAGAGTCACCAGCAAGAACCTTTAAGTCAACCAAGCCAAGCCTCAACAACTACTTATGATAACACTGTTCCAACTTGAATGAAATACAAGATTCAAGGTGGTACCAATTAGAAGGTGTTAGTGTTAGTTTCTCATATTTTGGATAGTATGTAATTAGAAGGTGGTAGTGTTAGGTTGTATTTTGTGACTTGTGTAATCTTGGATGCTGTTTCAATGAAATTGACAGTTTGGTTTGGACAAACTTTGCCCAAATACTTAATTCATTTAGCTGCAACTGTGTTGATTAAATTGTGGTGTGCCTATATTCTATTTCCTTTTATTTTTCTTTTATAGAACAATCAACAAATAAGGAAGCTAATAAAAAGCATCAGCAAACATAACACATAAGCCAAATAAACCAGAAATACTTGTTCATTCCATTACTAAAATAACAAGTTCAACATTATAATCAACAACTACTACAACAACTACACCTCCCTTAAACCAGTTTATTAACTACAACACAACCTAAAACTAAAATTAAGGACCAAACAACAACTACAACAATCATTAGCTTGCTATCAGGATTGCCACTGCCATTGAGCATCTTCTTCCTATCTCCACTTAAAGCCTTGCATTTCACTATCAATGTATCCACCTCATTAAGAAGACACCTTCTCTGCCCACTTAAGTCATCAACATCCCTTTTCAGATAGTTCACTTCAGCTTTCATCAATTTTTTGTCAAGCAAAAGATTGTTGATCACATCTCTTTGCCACTCAGTTCCATCTTCAGTGTTAATCCATTCAAAACACTTGCACCCTCTAGTTTCAGTGTTAGGGTCATAGAATTTGCAAGCCTTGAATTTCCTTCCTGGGTTCTCTCTGGTCCAAGATGTCAACCTAGCAAAGGGCAGTCCACAATTGCATTTCTTCTGGTTAGTGGGAGATGTGTTATTCCAAGACATTTTCTAACCTGCATTTACAAAGCAACAACTCAGTTTGTGCAACATTTCCAGCAAACACAAGCAATTATATTATTCTAAGACAAGCACACCTAGTCACTGTGGTGGTTGACCCCCATAATGAGGATAACCAGGGGGTGGCCAAGTCCCATTCTGTTTCATCCTGTACTCAATGATACAGTCAGCTAAGAACCCTGGGTCATCTGTGCTCCCAACATGTATGATGTACATATCCTTATTCCCCAACCTCCTAATCATCTTGAACACATCACCATCATCTTCTAAAGTCCTATACTTCCCTTTATAGATATACTGAAATATAGGATAAAGAAGATCAATTGATCCTTCACTTGGATCTTCCATGTCACGCAGTTGATCTTCGAAAGCTATGGCTGTGTCCTGTAAGTTACTGTTGCCTACTTCATACTCAAGGTCCACAACAAAACTAAAATACTTAAATCTGAAAATGTACTTATCCCCTCTTTCCATTTCTGCAAGACATCATTCAACAAAAAACAACACAAAACCAAGCTTACAACTTCATGCATGAATGAATCATTCACATCTTTCTTTAAAAAAAAAACAACACATTTGACACCATTATTCAACCTAATAGACAATCATTCACCAAATTTGGACAACACCAACACCAATTACCAGAAAAATAACATAAACACCCAATTAATTACTTCCACGAAACCTAATTGCAAAATCCCCCAAATAAATTTACCCAGGAACCCTAATTTTTAAAGTTCAGGAGTCTTACCTCAAATGCGAATTCAATTGGGTCTGAACTTCAATGGATTAATTCGTCGCACAATACCAGTTCAAATTTGGGGAATTTGGAAGAAATTAGGGGAAGAATTTGTTAATTGGAGATATATTTTTTTTTCCAAGTAATTGTAGTTGGGAAATATATAAACACGAAAAATCAAGGAGAAACCCAGTCAATTAAGTCAAACTAGCCGTTAATAGCAGTTATGTGGGCCCCTCAAACGGATTTTCAACCGGAAAATCAAAATGGGTGGTAATCTGAAAGATTAATTAATTTAATGGGTGGTTATTTAGAATAAAGTTTTTAATGGGTGGTAATTTCAAAACTGGACCTCTTTTTGGGTAGTAATTTACAAAATTTCCATAATTTTACAACATATATCAGTTATACATTTTTAATGATCTGAGGCCCCAACCAAAGTTGGGCCCTGTGCGGCAGCTCATGTTGCACACTCTTATGGTTGGTCATGCATGCGATTACACCGTGGTGGAGTCGCATATAGCGTGTGACTACGCCACTGTACAGTTGCATATAGCACGCGACTCTACCATGACATAGTCGCATGCTATATGCGACTATACCACGATGTAGTGCATATAGCATACGACTATACCGTGGTATAGTCGCATATAACATGCGACCGGGTACAACGAAAATTGAAAAAAAAGTCCAACATATACCTGACTTGACGGTGTCGACGGTTCGTCGTCCCAACCAAGTGCCTCCGATATGAACGCCGACCGTCGTCGACTCATTTTATATGTCGTAGGTGGTGGACCATTCAAGGTGGAGTCGTGGTGTATGATGGTTAAGGTGGAGTCGTGGTGGACCAGTCAAGGTGGAGTCGTGGTGGACCGGTCAAGGTGGAGTCGTGGTATGGGTAGTGGAGCTAATGGTCAAGGTGGAGCTAAGACAAAGTTAGTAGTTAATAATGGTTGAATTGTTATGTAATTTTCAAAATTATAAGGAGCATGAAAGTCTTTTAATACTATAGCTTGAGTAATTTCATTGTGGCAAATAGCAATTCACTAAAAAATTTCCCGTCTAAATACAATGATGATGTCATTTTTTTTGTTTTGGAAAACTATCATAATTAACATTTTTGAAATTTAAATATTGGAAGCTTCTGCATTACAACTAAAATCTACCAATTTATCGTAGGAAATTGAAACAATTTTAAATAGCACACTAATAAATGACCTCCTAAACAACATTAACCAGATACTATATCATAATTTTGATTAAAATAAAAACTTTTATAATTACAAAATATACGTAATTCTTATTTATATTCATGTATAATAGCGATTTATTTTTATAATGTACAAATTAAAAATAGACTTTATACAAAACGTGCATCGCACGGGTTCTGACCTAGTTTTTCTTTTATTTTAGGAATCCTCCCTCAAATTTAATCAGCACATAGTTTTACCTTTTTTTTTTTTTTTTCTTTTTTTACAAACTAGAGCATACCCGTGCTTTACACAGGACACATTATACTCAAAAGAAAATTACCTAAAGTGAAATGTTGATGGTTATTGGTATCTCTTGAAAAAAATACAAAAAAAATATAAAATTAAAAAATAACAGGACGGGTAGTGTAGTTATTGGTGATCAATAGAATTTGAGGATTGAAGATTGGGGATTTGGAGGATTGTAGTGAATTATCTCTACAATTATATTATAGATTTTTATATGAAACTGGCCATACGATGTGACCAACCAGCAAGAGAAACAAAATGAAAATTTGACTTTTGTCCACTAAAATACATTAACTTTTATTACCCATCTAAAATTTATTTATTTCACTACCATAAAAAAAAAAAAAAAAAAAACAAAAAAAAAATTGGTATTACTCCTACGTACCACTTAACAAAATAGGTTACTATTTTCATTAGTAGGGCCTTACCACCGTCAAGCCACCCCTCCCCCCTCTGCCCCTCCCCGTGGTAGTTGTCGACAATAGCTCGACGCCAGCGACCCCACCCAGCCACCCTCTCCCCCTCCCTGCGGCGGCTGGCGGCACCCAAACAATACCTCGGCGCCAGCGACCTCACCCTCACCCTCCCCTTTCCCACTCTCGACTACCCTTAAAACCACCATACCCTTATTTTATTTGAAATATAAAACCCCCTTTTTCACCACCGTGCAGACCACTGCACCATTGAAATAAAGGAACAAATGGAGAGAATAAAGAAAATACCCACTTCAACCACCGTTAGCCAAGCAAATTTTAAATTATTGAGATTCAAAACCGAGGTTATAAAGGTTGAATTTGGTTTTATTTGTTTTAGATTGGGATTTGGTGGCCAAATTCGACCAACATAGCCTCGCTTTTGATAGTGGCCTGAATGGGGACGGTGAAGAGGAGAGATTGATGTTGCGGTGGTGTTTCAAAAACAAAAGGTGTGATGGTAGATGTGTGGGAAGTAGGGTCGCCAGTGATGCAAAGTGGGTGGGGGAAAGAGAAGGGGAGGGGTTGCCGATGCCGGGGGATCGTTTGGGCCCATACAGCCGGCATGGGGAGGGGTGGCTCATAGGAGGCAATGGCTGGGATTTTGTTTTTTAAAGTCTCTTCTTTTTTATTTTAATAAATTAAATCATTATTTAATGAAATATAGCTTTTGCTACCACTTAACGAAATCGTAACAGATTATGTTAAGTGGTAGAAAAAACTATATTTTGTAACTTTTAGAGGTAGCAAAATAAAAATAAAATTTTAAATAGGTAGCAAAAATCAAAGCAGGGTATTTTGGTGGAGAAAGGCTTGCCAAAAGGGCTCTAATCCCTGATTAACGTGAGTCTCCCAAACAAGAATTAACGTGAGTCTCCCAAACAAGAATTTTCTGCATGCCGTGAGGTTCGAACTCGATTTAAACGACATTAATTTATTTCAACACTTGAACCAAATCTTGTTGGTTCCTGTACCTTATTCATTTGAGAAATTAGAAATTTATGAACGTAACCCATTAGATTATAAAAACTGTTTATGCCTTGCTAAAAATATCACAATTTTAGGGCCTGTTCTTTTACGTTGAAATTCAGTTCAGTACAGTTCAGTTCAGCTGAGTTCAGTCAATGAGAACAAGCCCTTAGTATCAACAAGGAATAACAACGGCTACATTATCTCATTCTTTCAGTCACATACAGATTCGGTTTTCCATTCTTTCACTCACTAATCACTATACACGCCGCGCAAAACACCCTCAATGTCAGAACCCTCTCAACAGACATCTCAACCAACAAATCCTCAACAACAATCCATTTCTCAAACCAATCAACCATCTACTTCCACCCGGAATTCAGTTCAAGGTAATGCTCATCAAACTCAAGTACAAATCAATCATCTGCTCAAGGATATGTTGAAGGATTATAGTATTCCGAATTCAAGTTCAAGTTCAAGTTCTAGTTCCAGTTCGGATCCAGATCAAGATCTAGTTTCTTCCAAAATTAATAGGATGATATCAAAATTTAACAAGTGGCATGACGAATCAAGTGATAGTCGAAGATTTAAACGTGGTCAAATTCGACGAAGGATGGAGAATTGGATGATTGATGTCATGAACCAACACGTACTAGCAGCAATGTTACAGAAGCCGAGCTCGAGTACTAGTTCCGATGATGATGATGGGGACGAGGATGAAGTTAATGGGGTATACAAGTGAAAGGATTGATGAAGATTGACATTAGCGTACAACCAGTGAACCAGCAGTTCAATAACTAGAAATTATGTATTTGTGCATTATAGGGGAGCATATTTTTGGTCCTGTGAAAGTTTAGTTGAGATCCTTATGTAGCAACTTGGAACACCTGATGTATTAGTGTATTAGTCGGTCTATGTACTATGTAATATTGTAATCTATGCATTTGCTCAACATTTTTTACCTTTCACAAGTATTTTTGGCTTTATGGTTAAATTCATGATTGCAATTACAATTACAATTGTATAATTATGTATGATTCAAGATTTTCATCTCAAAAAATAAATGATTTATGACTATGTAATAGACTAATAATAGTAGTGTAGGTGTGTAGTAACAATTATTCTTTGATAATTATTGTAAAAAGACATGCCTTTTGGCAAGTTTGTCTACTTTCTTAAGCTGCTTCAGCTAAACAAGAGTGGGATTTCAAGCAAATAATTGACATCATAATAGTCGAGTATCATTGTATCAGCACCTACTGTCTTGATGGTGGAATTGGTGCTACTATCTGTTGAGTTTGGCTTTGTATCCCAAATTCCCAATACCGAGCTGATTTCTTTGATGTCTTAGTGTTATTGTAACGAACACTGTAAAGAATGTAGACTTGAAAAGTTAGTTTATTTGTGTTGGTGTCCGGAGGGGATATCACTAATTTCAATTGACCTTGGTTCACAAATCCTCATCAACCCTTTTTATTGAACTAAAATTTGTCGGTTAACACGAGAACCTTGCCTTGTGCAATGGGTACGAGTACAACTTGTACAACACATATTTACATAGATCTACAACAAAGCCTAACTGATGCTATCATGGTACTTAGCACTGAGCTCACAGCTTTTCCTCCAACACCCAAGATTTAACTCCACTGTTTTCCAACGGCCAAAAAACAAACATTGTTTTAAAATAAAATATCAACGGCTACATTTTCTCATTCTCAGTAATTTTTAAAAAAATCCACCTTCCTTTTTGTTTCAATCAGATATCCTACTCCCTGGATTCTGCTGCATTCTCACAAGCTCAGTCCAAATATTTTCCTCAATTCAGCTTACTCTTCATTGTTCATCCCCTAAACATGAATTCAAACAATCCGAATCCTCGAAACACTCCTAATCCACAAAGAACACCAAATATTTCCCAACCTAACCCAAATTTTAATCCACAACCAAATTTTCCAATGTATTTGCAGAATACTGGAAATCATCCCAATTTCAATCCCAATTATCCTCATTATCAAAACTCAATGTTTCCCAATAACTCCCAACCAAACCCAAATTTTATTTCCAATCCTAATTTTCAAATGTATATGCCTCCCTGGATTCTGCTGCATTCTCACAAGCTCAGTCCAAATATTTTCCTCAATTCAGCTTACTCTTCATTGTTCATCCCCTAAACATGAATTCAAACAATCCGAATCCTCGAAACACTCCTAATCCACAAAGAACACCAAATATTTCCCAACCTAACCCAAATTTTAATCCACAACCAAATTTTCCAATGTATTTGCAGAATACTGGAAATCATCCCAATTTCAATCCCAATTATCCTCATTATCAAAACTCAATGTTTCCCAATAACTCCCAACCAAACCCAAATTTTATTTCCAATCCTAATTTTCAAATGTATATGCCTCCTTATTATCCTTATTTTCCAAACCATCCAAACCAAACAAATCCGAATTATTCCCAACATAATCATAATTTTCCTAATCAGAATTTCACACATTATCATCCAAACCATATAAATCCAATTAATTTCAACCCAAGCCAAAATCTTCCCAATCCAAATTTCCAACATCATCCGAATCCAAATCAATTACATCTGAATAATTTCCAACCGAATCCAAATTTTACCAATCCTTATTTCCCACATAAGCCAATTAATTTCCATCCAAACCAAATAAATCCGAATAATTTCCAAACTAATCAGAATTTTAATTTCCCCCCAAATTTTCAAATGTATATACAAAATCCGAGAACTCGTCCGAATTTTCCAAATTATCCGAACCAAAGAAATCCAAGCCCACAACAAAATTCAAGCTCTTCAGTAAATGGGAATTTAATTACTCGTACTTGTTCTGAAAGTGTTGGTGTTCCTGAAAATTCAGAAGATTCTGAGAGCACTGAACCAAGTAATGTGGCCCATAAAAATGCGATTGAAAGTGGTCTAAGAAATATAGTTAAAACATATGGTGAGAAAACTCAAATCCTAACTAGTATGCTTGAATCCAAACTTGAAAGAATGCGTAACTACAACTACTCGTATAATTATGATAGTGATTCTATTTCAAGTTCGAGTTCGAGTTCGAGTTCGGATTTTATTTGGGATTTTATGGTGTACAATTATATTATGGATTCCCAGATTGATGAAATGATCACTGGTTTAGTTAAAGAACACGTGATACCGATGATCCAGCGGCGCGGTTCGGGCAACTCTGATGATGAAGACGAGGAGAACGATGAGGAAGACGAAGGCGAGGACGAGGACGAGGATGAGGATGAGGATGAGGATGAAGAGAACAATGAAGATAACGAGGATGAGAACAACGATGGAGATAATACTTCCTCCGTTACTAAATAATTACATGATTGATTCATTTCTATTTTGTGAAGGTCAAATTTTAAAAATATTGACCTACTAATGGTATGTAAGATTTTAGTATACTAATGGTAGATTGTTACTTACTCGTATCTAATTTAAAGGTTGTTTTGTATTGCCCCTATGTAATTTACTGATTTTTTTTTTTAAATAATGTAATTTACTGACTTTGTTTAGGGGAGTGTTAAATACCGCTATCCAAAATTATCAAAACCGCCAACATTTAGTGTGAATGGACAATCATGTCCTTAGTACTTCACTACTATCTTCCCTCTTGCCATCAATCACTAACACCTTGACACCACCATCCTAATTGACGACTAACACCACCACCACCCCCACCACACTGACCGACGACGATCACCACCGCACTAGCGACCGACCACCTTCCCTCTATTTTTTTTTTTAAATTTCAGATTTTCAGGCAATCGCGGTAACCAAAGCCCAAAATCAATTACCATGTATGGTAAACGGAGCCCAAAATCGGTTACCGTGCATGGTAACCGGAGCCCAAAACCGATTACCGTGCATGGTAACCGGTAGCCCAAAACTGGTTACCATCCACGGTAACCGATTTTGGGTTCCGGTTACCACGCACGGTAACTGGTTTTGGGCTCCGGTTACCACGGTTGCCTAAAATAAATATAAAAAACACCACCTTCACGCCGACCAGGGAAGGTGGTGGGTTGTCATAGAGGAGGGTGTGGTGGGTCGACAGTCAAAAGGGGGTGTGATCGCCGGTTGGAAGGGGTTGTGGGTTGCCGGAAGGATGAAGGGGTGGTGAAGTAGTAAGGGTATGATTGTCCATTCACACCAAATGTAGGCGGTGGTGATCATTTTTGAAGGTTGTTTTGTATTGCTCCTATGTAATTTACTGTTTTTTTTTTTTTTTTGAAATAATGTAATTTACTGACTTTGCTTAATCTCAAGGTTGTTTGGTTTACGAGATTATGGGCTTATTCACATTTACTTAATTGAGCTCAACTGAACTGAACTGATTGGAGCTGAATTGAACTGAACTGAACTGAATGTTTTATGAGAGAGGGAAATTAAGAGCTGAACTAAAGTGAAATGAATTGAACTGATTGGAGCTGAACTGAAATTAAGTAAATATGAACAGATCCTATGACTATATTATAGATTGGAAATGTGCACTATGAGTACCGAGTAATGTACAACAAAACTTAATTATATACCTACCTTGGATTGAGCCAGTTTAGTGGTAGGTTTACAAAGTAATTGACAAAATGATAACCTTCAACCATAAATCAACCCGTTTGTTAAATATGCAAATTAAACTAAAAATCAGCCTAGTTTCTATGCACTAAATTCAAGTCCAAACAAACTAAATACAGGGATTGCCGTGTTGTGCTGATAATATATCACAAAATTATTGGGTTGTCGTGTTGTGTTCAGGTTTAAAATTTACTTTGTATAAGTAGTTAAAACTTTGGTCCAAGCTAGTAAATTTCTCTCTTGGCAATTGCGTGGAGATATTTGGTTGAGAGTTCATAAATTAGACTACTAGAAGGATCAAATCAGTGTTGATTTTATATACGTAGTACTAGTATATCGGCTTGATTTTGGTGTCTAAAGTCGATTGGCTTTATGTAATGACTCAAAAATATTTGAGGTGAAAAGGACCACCTTTAAGCTCCTGGAGTCGTGCAACCTAGGAGATTACCATATTGAATACGCTCTTCATTCACAAGACTTTCGAGGTTGTACTTTGACCATTGATTACTCCTTTATATATTTTGATTATACAATATTATGAAAATGCCTTTAAACAGAACTTAACTGCTTAGTAATCTTGGTATGATTTTATTTTTAATACTTTACTGATTAGCATACATCTACGAGAGATTAGTAAACAAAATTTAATCTCGAAAGTCGAAAATTGTACATAACAATGTACTCAGTAACATCTACTACTACTAGTATTACGGGGTATGTTTCATGAAGGGTAATATTTATTACTGATAAAATGAGTATATAATGAACTGTTATAGAAAACACTGTCATTACTCTTATTAGATGACTTGATTAAGCATTGAAATAAAGAATGCAATTGTTATTCTTCTCATATATGGCTGATTTCATTGGAAAATAACCAACTTAAGAAACATATTGCTTCTAGTACTCAACTTCCTACAACAAGATGTTTCATGAAATTCATGCCTAATGTTAAGTTGTTCCAAACAGTCTGTCCTTTCTATATATTTGGAGCACTTCAAAACGACGATTTTATCTACAAATATTCTTCTTTGCCACCTGATCAGATGTATTGCATCTCCCTAG
This sequence comes from Chenopodium quinoa, assembly GCF_001683475.1. Classification (NCBI taxonomy): domain Eukaryota; kingdom Viridiplantae; phylum Streptophyta; class Magnoliopsida; order Caryophyllales; family Amaranthaceae; genus Chenopodium; species Chenopodium quinoa. The sequence continues at coordinate 1,135,335 of NW_018744693.1, read as the reverse complement.
CAGCATACTACATATTTTTCAACCTATCTAAAGTACTTTATGTCCTCCTTTTAGCTTTATCTTGCATCTTTATACTGTCAAAAGATGTAAACATTTTGCTGCAGTCTGCATCTGTTTCTAATGGACCAGCTGACGAGCATTTATATTATCTAGCCTTTACTCAAAAACCCATTAATCATTCTTTCTACATGATACTGCTGCGAAATCTTACCAATATAACTCATAATTCTGTAAACTGTTTGTTCTTGTAATTATTGGTCATTTATTAATGACATTGAGAAATTCAAATTAATCCGGTGAAAGGCATAATTTGCAATACCGTAAAGAAAAATTTTCTCTAAACAATCTTGATAAGAAGCTGAAAGAAAAAGAAAAACGAGTTGCAAAGTATGCAACTACTTTACAAACATAATCTTACCCTACAATGAAACTAAAACACAAAACAAACAATTTACATTGAGGCAACAGCTGCTTTTGATGCTGATGCAGTAGGAGCTCTACTGGCAATTGTCCTAACACGAGTAGCTCCTCCGTTGCTGTATTTCTTCTCAGGTTCCTCATTGATTCCACAGGCAATTTCAGATGTAGCGTGTCTTTGAAATCTTGCAGGGTTCAACTCTTCTCGGCTGTAAGACTTTGAAGTCCAAGACTCCGTTGAATCAGCTGAAGTTGGCTCCCAAGTTGAAGATGAGAGCCAATTTTGCTGACTTCCACCCACATAGCTATTGCTACCAGAAGACTCCTCGTCGTTGAAGTCTCCACCCTTCATCCTTACTGTCACATACTTGTGTAAACTCGGCTCCATCAAATCATCACTTACTTTCACTTCTGATTCAACAAAGGGGTCCTTGGACTCTAAAACCTTCTTACTACTGTTGAAAGAGAAGTTGGTTTCCTTTGGGCTTTTTCGCCTGTCATCAGAGCCAGTCATGGAGTTAAGATCTGCCACAGCTTCAACAATTGAACATGCTTTGCTGACACATGGTGGGAGTTTGTATGAATTGCTCGCCTCCATGTTAGAACTTCCAGCATTATTACTGCTACTGACATTTGCATTAGCAGTAGCATTAGTATTAGCATTCGTGTTTGAGTTTTTCTTCTGGTGGAAATTCTGAATGTCTCGAAGCAGTAGAGAGTTATAGTCAGTAGCCGGGGTAGGGGCTAAAAGAGCCTCAACACTGATGTCCAGGTCTCGTGATCGCCTTGCAGACCTACTTCTCATCAATGTTTGTGGCAACTTGAGGGTCTCAGCACCCGAGACAACAACCGGAGTCACCATGGCATCATACTCAACTGTATCTAATTGCCCCCTCTTATCCTCAATCAATTGCTCAACATTCGGCGTCTGAAGCTCATTCACTCTGCAGTAATTAGTTTTTGTAACCTCATATCCTTCAGCCCCTCTGCTTCTGCTTCTTCTATGAGTCCCCTGAATAGATGCTTTAACATTGTTTGTCTCTGCATACTTGTTCTGCTGCATCACAATTCACAACAGCAGCAACCCAGCTTATACACATGATGCAATTAAAAACAGAAATATAAATCGCAATCTCGGTCACTCTAAGGCAAGTCAATCAGCACTGCACTGATGATTACTGCATCTAGGCCTAATTTTTCAAAATTGCCTATTAATTGTACAAACAAGTGAACCTAAAATATTTGTTACATACACCACCCAATTCATATCAAATAGTTTACCATTATACACGAATTTCAAAATGTCATTTGTAGAAACAAGTGAACCTAATATATTTCACAGAAATTGCAAATAAAAAACTTTATTGTGATTGCTGAGCTAATATGCAGTAAACTAGTCATGTAAATTAGCATAAAATAGCATGTCCAATCTACTAACAATCAACAACATTAAGCACAATTAAGAGGCTAACAAATAAAAAAATACAAAAAGTTACCTGAAATCCAGAATTAATAGGCTGCTTAACAAGCACAACATCCTCCTCAATTTCCTTCCCTTTACTAACAGGCCTCTTGTTAGAAAGCGGATGAAACGGAAGCGAATTAATATCAATCTCATTCAAAGGCGTTCTCCTAAACGGCGAATGCTCGGCTTTCCTTGACCCATTCCGGCTCAACGGAGCCGAAACCGGCTGCTGCTGCCCTCCACCATTCCCTTGATTACCACCCCTTACAGGTGAACTAGCCCTTGCAGGTGAAATAGCTCTAGCAGGTGACTGAGACCGCGGCGAACCCACATTTCTCTTCACTAAAACCCTCTTCACATTCCCATCATTTCCATTTCCAACACTACCCTTTTCAACAGACAGTGAAGTCACAGTTGCAGGAACAGACACTAATTTCCCAGGCCTAACAGTCCCATTACCATTACCATTACCATTACCATTGTGTGTTTGAGTTATTGGACTTTCGGACCGTCTTCCAGGAGACCTACTAACCCTTCTACCATTACTCTGTGATCTCTCTTTACTCCCTGACCTTAATTGTTGTTGGTCCCTCTCCCTACTCCTACTCGGAGTACTCCTCCTACGATTCGAACCCCGGGACTGTCGCCTCCTGGATCGTTCATCATCATCATTCAATTCATCTTCATTCCCATTTCTCTTGGAATCCTCAATAGTATCATTCTCTCTATCGAAATCGAAACTCCGTTTCGAACCCGAATACCTTCTTCCATGCCCATTCCCATTACCATTACCATTTCCATTCCCTTTACCAGATGAACTCCTACTAAGCCTACCACATTGAATCAAAATGGCATCAACTTCTTCCTTTGTACAACTTGAAGTTCTTACTGCTTGCCCATTTGCAGCAGCTGCTAGTATATTCCTACCAATCTCTTCGGACCCGGATCCTCTACTCGGGTCACTCGAATTCGATGAATTTGAAGCTGACCCATCTGTTTCCGGTCTATTATCATTACTTTTTCTGTGTTGAATTACAAAAACCTCCTTCTTCTTCTTTGTAAAAACCTCCTTTGTTTCACTTTCTATCTCTTTTGTGCTACATTCCGGTTTCGGGGCTGCCGCCTCGAAACCGGCTAATTGCTTCTTAGGGTGCTCTAATTTAACTGTAATAGGAACCGGAACCGGTACCGGAAGTTTCTTTTTTGTATCAGTTTGTTCGATTTGTGAATGTGAATTTGAACATGGGTCGTTCTTGCTCAAACAACAACCCATCTTTAATTTTGATGGGATTAAACTAAAAATCTGAAGGATTAAAGAGAAAGAGAAAGATAAAGATAAAGGGTTAATTAAAGTAGGTGGGAGGAGCAAAATGAGAGGTAGAGAAGAAAAAGATTTGAAATTTGAGGAATTTGGAGGAGAGAGAAAAGAAAACAGGGCACAGTTTTCAAAGAAAGAAAGAAATTCAAATTTTGGGGGAAGGGCGGGCGAATGTGGAAATGTAGCCGTTAAATTAAAAGTGGGTGATTTCTGATGTGTATGTTTTGGATTATTTGTTTTAAACTCACTTCACTACTGCAGTACAGTAAGAAATGACCTTTTGTTTGAAATTACTTACCCTTTTAATTTAGAATATTTAATGTGTATGTGAATCTTTTTTTGTCACATTATGGTTTGATTTGAAATTGGAAACGGCTACTTTGTGCTGTTATGCATGTTACATTGTTAGAAAATTTTGGATTTTGCTGCTACTAGCTTTTTTGTTTAGCAATTTTGGAAAGGAATTTATTGTTTGGATGTTACAAATAAATTGACTTAATCACGGATGTTAGAGATGGAATTAGTAATCTAGGAGACTAGGATTATTAGTTTAGGGATATACTCTGTATTTTTCTTGGTGCAAAGTTTACGGATAATCAGTATTAGTAATATTGACTAAGTATGCATAAATAAAAAAAAATTACTACTCCATTCATTTCATAATGTTAATCTCATCTATGCATATCGATGTAAAATTTTGAACGCAAATATCTTTAATCTCACATTAACAAAAATTATAAAAATTAGATATGTAGGAGTCTAGATAAACTATATGGTATTTATAGTCAGGGGAGGTTGAATATTATTCAAATTGGATATGAATTTAATATGAGTCTAAGCCTCATATTAGATTTCATTTACCGTAAACCTCCTTAAATATTGTGTAATAGAGTTGTATGGAAACTATTCGAATTGAGCCAAGATTTAGCTTGTTCGAGCTAAGCTTGATAATAGTTATTATTGTTCGACCTATCTCAAGTGTGAACGATCATGTAAAAATCTTGTTTGAGCTTAGTTCGTTAAGAATGTGGCTTGTTTAAACTTTATTTCACAAAAATGCATACTTGTTTTCATTTTGAGTTTCAGATCGTACTTGATTAAATAAATAAGTCCTAACTAGTTTATCATTAAAAAAATAATTTCAATAATTTTTAATCCATCCACTTAATTTTATTTTATTTATGTCTTCATTCTTTCTATAAAGAAAAGGGAAAAAAAAAACTGATGATCACATAAATCTGATTTAAAACTAAAATACTACGTATAATTAACATGGAAATTTATCTAGAATGACTATAACACCCTTACACCCTAGCTAAGTGCAAGCTACTGCAAATTAGGACTTAACAAAATAATGATGACATTAAATGTATATAAATGCAACCGCCAACCGTTGGTACGTATACGTAGTACTCGTACAAATTGTGACGATCGCTTGAGTCCTTAGACCCTTAAAACACTGGTGGGCGCATCAAGTCCATCAATATGCCGATAATTAGCTTCAAAATGTCCATTTTTTAAAAAAATTATACTCTGTGTGTTGTTAAAACTTTTAATTTAGTCTTGACTTTGCTTAACATGTGGATGTTATATTTTTATTTCATTCTATACAGTTATACTCGTTAATTTATTGTGTATGCAATAACATTTATGGTTAATAATGTACATGAATTATTGTTTAATGCGGAGTGTTGAAATAATTATTACACACGTATGAAATTAGCTTAAACTTGTAAGTTTGGTGAAATAAAATGTCCTGGTATTTCTACATTCTACCTAGGACTCCACCATTTTCCTTGGATGTTATGATCATTTGTGACTTTTCTTCCCTTCCTTTCCTATATAAACTCAAACAAAATCTCAACTAAGTACACAAACAATCAACAAATACAAACTCCAAACATTTTTCTTTTCAATTAATTTTTCCAACATGATCACCTTTAAATCTATCTTCATTTTCTGCATCTTCATAGTTTTTGCCTCCCTAATCTCCACTCCCACCCATGCAGCCACTTTCACAATAAGAAACAACTGCCCTTACACTATTTGGGCAGCCGCAGTACCCGGTGGTGGCCGACGTTTGAATACCACCCGGTGAAACATGGACTATCACAGCCAACCCTGGACAAGATCGTGGTCGCATTTGGCCCCGTACTGGGTGCACACCCAATGGGTCAAATGGGCTTAGGTGCATCACAGGAGACTGTGGTGGGGTACTCCAATGCACAAATTATGGGACACCCCCTAACACCTTAGCTGAGTATGCCCTAAGACAATATAACAACTTGGATTTCTTTGACATCTCTTTGGTTGATGGGTTCAATGTGCCCATGAGTTTCTTGCCTGTAAGCGGGTGTAGCAAAGGACCCTCTTGCACGACTGATCTTATCGGTCCGTGCCCTGATCGGCTTAAGGCACCGGGAGGGTGTAACAACCCGTGCACGACGCTCAAAGATGATAAATATTGTTGTATAAATAATTACAGGGATAACTGTGAAAATAATATAGTGCACCCGGGTGCACCACACCCGGAAAGAACATTAGGCATATTTTAAAGAAAATGGGAAAAAAAAGAACATGCTAGTGTGTGAAAAAGAACATACCTGTGTTTGACAAAAGAACATGTTTATGTTTGACAAGAACGTGACATTACAAAGAACATAAAGTCTGTAAAAAAAGAACATGTTATTTTTCATGGTTACTTGGGTGGTTGAACGTGTTTGAAAAAGAACATTATATTTGACAAAAAAGAACATGTTCGTGTTTGACAAAGATATAGGTGATCATTGGGCGGACCGGGGCAAGGTTAAAAAATCAGCTCACTTCTCGAGTTGGGCCAAGTTTTGGGCTGAAGTTTTTGTGCCCAAACCTGCCCAAAATGGTCCGGCCGTGCGGGCTTTTCGGGTTGAGTAAAAAAAATCAACTAAAATGCATAAAAACGCAATCCCAAACTCGCCCAAAAATTTAAATTTACGGGCTGGGTCCGACCCGATTTGGGGGCAAAAAAAATCTGCCCAAAACCCGTCCAAAATCAAGTCGGGTCAGTCTAAATTTGATCACCTCTAGCCAAAGAACATAAAGGCTTTACAAAAAGAACATGATAATAAAGTAAAGAACATGTTATTTTTTCTAGTTACTCGGGTGATTTTTTTTTAAATGTACATACATTAAAGAACATATTGTATAATGTATAGAACATATATTTCAAACTCAAAGAACATAATAATCAAATTTAAAGAACATATTATGCTCATGTTCTTTATAAATATCTATAATGTTCTTTTTTTCGCCCATGTTCTTTTAAATATACCTAATGTTCTTTCTGGGTGCACCATGCGCATGGTGCACCCGGGTGCACCAACCATACATTAGATAACTGCCCTCCAACAGATTACTCTCGCTATTTTAAGAGTAGATGTCCAGATGCTTACAGTTATCCTAAGGATGATGCTACTAGCCTTTACACTTGCCCTTTTGGTACCAATTATAGGGTTACATTTTGCCTTGATTTGTATAATACTCTTCAAATCTATCTAAAAATGTACTAGGATATACTTACAATAATACTCCCTTATAAATAAATGGGATGTTGTCCTAGTATAATAAATAATAAAACGCATGTGTATATTTTTTTATTATTGTAGTGTGTTTAAGAGTGCAATGTTGTGTTTTGACTTCCAGATATCTATTTTTAAAATCTAACAAATTGATGAATGCCTTTGAAAATTGACATTTTTTGTTCTATGAAATTTATTTTAATATTAATACCATTCAACAAACTCAAGGACACTATTTTATTAGGAAATGTCACATTTGATAACGATCTCACTTTGGACACACCTCTCCTTAGCTTTACACTATCATTGCATTTTTTTTTTGGGGTGAAAGAGAGGGGCAAAAGCCCCAAAGCTAACAAATTAAAACAACATAACTTATAGAAAACAAGCAACAGATCGAAACAAACAAACAAGCAAAAACTAAAATGCCAAACTTCTTAGCACTAGAAGGGACCATAAATAAGATTTGATGATGCCAATTTGTGCAATCCTTACGCAACTTTGTGCACTCGTGTCCAAAAAATAAGTTTTGTAATGTCACACATAAGTTCTATGAAGCTAGAGAAATCCACGAGTAGATTTATATATTTCATTTCATGGCTTTCACTTTACTTTGCAATTTTGAATGAGACTTTATTTCAAACAAAATGGACTTTGAACTTTTTTTTTGAAACAAATCAATTCATTAATAAAAAGCCATCCGGCATCTACAAATGAAACCTAAATTAACAAATACATAAAATTGAATCAAATTAGGTTTTCCTTCATCAGAGCTACGGTCGTTGAAAAGATCTTGCACTGTGGTACATCTCTCGCACACATCGCTGGAATATACAGCCTTTTCGGAGAGACGGTCTAACGATTTGTTGTAGCCGTAAGGATGATTCTCATCTGATTCGCCCGAACGCATTTGAAAATTTGACAACCGTTGCGATCCCGAACAAATCTTTACCAAAGAACTGACAATAGGGCAAAAGATGATTACTTTTTTGATGAACCCTAACACACAAACAAACCCTAAACAAAAACAAACAACTAAACTAACGAAAACTAACGACTCCACCATAGGGAGACACTCCACCATAGGGAAACGGACGAAAATCTACACTGCTTGTGTAGATTTATTGAAATTCAAATTGCAAAACTAAATAATATTAAAGGAAAAGGGTCGGAAATAGTCTAATTTCCGAAGAAATTAGACTATTTCCGGCCTAAACGGCCAAGATTTTGGAGAAACCCTAGAAGATAGAAGGAGAGGAGAGGAGATGAGAAATGGACTTTGAACTGTAGCAAAGGTTCTAATTGGATAGAAGGTTTTTTATTAGTTCTAATATCTATCTATTAGTGAGATGGTTAAGCTCAAAGAAAGTCTTAGTGAGAAGAAAAAATCATGAATGCTTGGATTACAAATAGACTTAAATTCCAATCCATAACCCTAGCTAGGCGCTTCAAGTCTTATATTAATTTCTCAACTATACTTATTAACTGAAGATATTTCCATTTTATTTGGAATATTAAGAAGTTGCTTAAATGTACAAATTCTTATCAGTTGAACAAAGTTGTTTATCTTTTGAGCTGTACCCAATTAATTATTTGGGGGTATAATCGTCTTTTCAAGTGTCAGTGGAGGGGTACATGCGTCTTTTCATGTATTAGTTGAGGGGTATATGTGAATTTTCTTACTAAACAGTAAAAGCAAGTTGCAAACAGTAATAGGACAACTCACCAAAAGTACTGAATAAATGACCACGCTTTTTCAATATATTTACAAAAATGCCACCAGATTAACAAAAATTAGTTTATTTGGCAAATAAACTTGTATTTTCCCTTGTCTTTTAGTTGAATGTTGACATGAATAATATTTGATCATCATTTGATACTTCAAACTTCACATATCATAAGAAAAATAGTTTGCTAAAGATTAACAAATCTATTTTTGAGAAATTCTGCAATTAGTGGTTCATACACCCAGGTGTACCATGCGGTGTACCATGTGCCTGGATTAAAGCGGAATGAACATCGTATATAGTTATAAAGAACATTATGAATTTATAAAAGAACAATTTTTTTTTTGGTGCAAATGAGGGGCTAGACCCCGAGAGAAAAACACAAAAAAACAAACAAGTAAAAAGAACTACGGTGGGATGAAACGCGGCATAGCCACACCCACTACATCATCATGTAAAATTCTCCCTAAAGCTAAAGGGGGAACTTGAATCAACTCTATATTGTTGTTCTGAATTACTCCTTGGTTTGCTAACAAGTCTGCAGCTCTATTTGCTTCCCTATAGATGTGATGAACCTCGACTTGCCAATTTGTTTCCTCTAGCAGCTTCTTACACCTCGAAATGATGTGAATAGCTACTCCTACATACGACTGATCATTCCTCAATACTAGAACTATTGCCTGACTATCCATTTGCACTTGTAGTTTACTTGGGCCTAGTCTAGCAGCTAGTTCCAGCCCATACTCTAAAGCTCTTGCTCCAGCAACAAAAGCATTACAAGACCCCAACTTCAACGAGTAAGCATACATAAACTTACCAGTGCTATCCCTGATTAGTCCACCTCCCCCTGCAGGACCAGGTGATCCCCTCGCTGCACCGTCCGTATTTAAAACCAGCCATCCAAATGGTGGAGCTAACCATCTTACATTGGCCTCAATCCTTTGTCTCCTGCTTGGATTCAAACTTTGATCAAGATCACCAAAAGATTTCCAAGTTTCCTCAAATTTTGCTAAGAGAATAAGCCTTATATCAATAGGATTTTCATCTCCTTTACCATACACTACATTATTTCGCCACCTCCATATCCACCAAATAGCAATAGCAAAATTGAGTTTTACCAAAAATTTAATGTCAGATCATTTCAAAATATTTAGATATCAAGAATTTCTCTATCTAAAATTATTTTCACTAAAAATATAATTCAAAATTTCATTTTTAAATTTCAAAAATTCAAAATTCAAAATTTTAAAAATACTTAATTTATATACCTTGAAAAATATTGTTTGTAATATAAAGAATCTATACTTAGGACTCAAAAAAACATATTGATTAGACTCCAAAACATATTTGATTCCATATAAAAAAATGATAAAAGAACATTCATCAGAATATGAAGATTATCATCTTCAACCTTTGAAAATATTACCAAAACAGAAAAATAGTAAAAAAAAAAATATTGAAAAATACTTCTCTTTAACAACGAATTCGTCAATTACACCTTTCAATTAAAGGATTCATGGGAATGGTAAAATCAACTCCGTAATTACCTTAAATTACTTCGAAATCCAAAATTTATCATGGCTTCTCTCTCAATAAAAACTTCATTTCTCTCTATTAACAAAAAAAATGAAATTCTATATACCAAAGTAATATTGAATGTAAATAATAAATCAATTTCATAAATCAAGGAATATAAATCACAAACCAATACCTTAAATCAAGGAGGGAATCGTTTTTATTTTTCACTCGTGTACTTTGTATTTGCACACGATGTTCTTTTTGTGTTTATATAACTCTTGTATTCTAAGTGGGTGTACCATGAGCATGGCACACCTAAGTGTATGATGAAAATTTCAAAATTCTTGATGGCAAGCCTAAGTTTTGAATATAAAGCTTTGGTAGTCAAATTAAATTTTACATTTCAGTGATACTCCTGCTTCATTTATATTCTCAAGTATAACCAAAAACAATTTTAAAAATATGGATTATCATTGAGAATTAAAATTAAGTTTGGCTATTAACGAGAAAAAAAAAAAAACAAAAAAAACATTGGGCAATTTACTGCTCCATTAAAACAAAAGTTATCTATGGGCTTAAAAATGCTTATTGGGCCTAGGACTGTTCTAAATTGGCATGGTCTATATTTTGGGCTACAGATATGGATTATTAGTCTAGTTTGGTCAATTGGATCTATGAGCTTAAAAAAAAAAAAAAAAATCAATGTTTTAAAGATCCTTTGGCACTACTAGTCAGATAAAAGCTTAAAAGTTAAAACACAATATGTAGACAAAGTATAGACAAAGAATGATAAATAAACACAACATAACATATTATTATTATGATCATTATTTTCAGCTGAAAATACAGAATGCTAGAGCTGAACATTAAGACCAACTAGCTCTAGCTTATTACACATATAGTTGAATTTCCATCAATCTATAGCTTTAATTTAGCATGTATATTATGAAGTATCATCACATGTATAAGTAATAACATATCATCCTTTGTTAGTTGTTCATCAACGTTCAAGGGCAGAAAGTGAGCCTATAATTAGTTCCAGAAGGACAAGAGAAAGTGCTAGTTGGATCATCATTAGGGTAACTATAAGCATCAGGGCACCTTTGTTTGTAAAACCTAGAGTCACCATTAGCACCACATGTTCCGATACCTTGCGACGTGCAAGGACTTTTACACCCGCCGGGAACCCTCCAGTTCTGGGGGCACTGCCCGTTAATGTCAGCCGTGCACCTAATTGTACGACAATTCCCACCAAGTGCACCGGAGTTGGAAGTGGGACTGAAGGAGATTGGGATATTGAAGCCTTCGATAAGGGATATATCGATGGTGTCGGTTGGATTATTTGGTTGTGCTAGAGTATACTCGAATAGAGTCTTTGGGATTGTACCCCAATTGCCCGGGTTACACACTAGTTTACCACACCCTCCGGTTTGACAATTGCCGTTGCCATTGCCATCAAAGTTGCACCCAGTTCGGCCCCAAATACGTGCCATTTTGGTCCCGGGTGCTGGGTTTAGGTTCCATGTGTTTCCTTTATTGAGTTGTCTACCGCCTCCTGGATCGGCGGCAGCCCACACGGTGTAGTCACAGTTGTTGACTACGGTGATGGTGGTTGCATGGGTGATTGTAATGATGGACAGTAGAATTGTAACAAGAGAAAAATATATAGGACTCATAATGATGAATGGTATATTTTGGTAATATATAGTTTTTGGGAGGATAGTTTTGATGTGAGGAAATGTAGAGATGAGGGGTGTTTATATAGAGTTTTGAGGGGGCTAATCTGATCTTCTTTGCGTGCATGTTTGGTGAATTATTGGTGCAATTGTAATCTGACGGACATCTTATGGTAACAAATTGTCAATGCCAAAGGGAGTCATCATTAGACTTTTACGCATATCAACTCACAGATTTAATCATTTATTTTTTAGACAACACAACTTTAATCATAGATTTGTTTTATTATAACTTTCTAGCTCATTGCTCATAATCACATATAATTGAAATGCCATTAATCTAAAGCCTTAATTAACATGGATTATCTATCTAGAATGACTTAATAACACCATGTTAACTACCAGACGTGCAATCTACCGGAAATTATGACTACATAATGGTACGTTATTACGGTAATGGCATTGAATAAATGAATTGAATGTAAACGCAACCGTAGTACGTTGTACAAGTTAACGATCGCCAAGGTCCTGCATCAATTGTGTCATCATGCTGATAGTTAGCTTCAAAGTGCCTACAGAGTATTTTAATAACATACTCTATTCATGAATGTTACTTAAAAAACGAAGGGAGTATATGTTATTAAAACTTGACTTAGTGTTTGTTACAAACTATTAGATACTTCGTATTATTTTTATTATTTCACTTTAGACGACTCAACTCGTTCCTTTAGTATATTGACACGAAGGTAACAATTGCTAAATAGAAACTGCTGTAGCATTGTAAACTATAACTTCTATTTGATTCTTATAATTAGGAAAACTTATAACATAGAGAATTCTTTGTGCATTCTCTGTTTTAACCTTAATGTATTACATACGGAGGACTAAATAATCTACATTGCAAAATCTAGATTGCAATTTTATTGTCTCTATTTTCCCTCCTTAAAATCTTGATTGTTGAATGTAAATTTGGCTTGACAATTACGCTCTATATATGCAGGTTAATGGATAGGATTCCGCATTTGCTGCAGAGTTTTTAATTTACTCCTGCTAGATTGTTGATTTCTGAAGTGGTTCATATAGTTCTGATGTCAAATGAATCACTAAAAATTTTTGTGTTGTTTTATTTGTTTTAATTAATACTACATTACTACGTATTTGTTTTAGTTAAATTGCTGCGTTGCAATTTTGCAAAGCTTGTAATTAATATTTGTTTTATTTCTGCATCTTTTAGCATACCGTATTATATTATAACCAAAGTATATGAACATAACTTAATGCAATGCCTAATTTTCCTAAGCTTATCAATATAATTAGGCTATTATATCTAATCCACTACGATTACTTTCTAATAACATCTTTAAATATTGAGAGCCATGCGCGATCCCACAAATTTTCATAAGAAAAATAATTTGGTGAGGATGAACTTTTTAAGAAATTCAAATGATAAGCCTAAGTTTTGAATGGTTTTCTTTGGTAGTCAAACAAAATTTTAATTTTAAATAATAGTCTCCTTCATCTACATTCTTAAGTATAACACACATACACACAAAAAAAAAAAAAAAGGATTATTATCTATTAATCCTTAAAATGGAAAGTGAAATTGTGAAAAGTTAACCACCAAACCAACTTCACATATTTGTTGTGATTATAGTGATGACAATTACATCATACCATTAAAGCGTTCTTATTATTACTCTCTTAAATAAAATCACAAAAAATAACAATTTAGACAGTCACTTGATGAAAATTAAAATTAGGTTTAACGACGACTACAAAGTTTTAGTCCCTAAATGATTTGAGGGTTCCATAAGATGTGACTACGTTTTGCGCTGGCCACCATTGACCTACCACAACTCTTCTTCTTAATCAGGGCTTGAGATCGACAGTGAATGCCACAAAGTGACACTCACTGGCGGTGAATCATAACACAAAGTAGTACTCGGGTGAATACCACAAAGTGACTAGTAAAAAAAATCCAAAATATTGAATTACTACAACAATAACAACAAAAACAAAGCCTTAGGACTGTTCTCATTAACTGAACTGAACTAAACTTATTAGAGCTAAACTAAATTGAATTTATTAGAGCTGAACTGAACTTATTAGAGTTGAATTAGCTGAATTAAACAAAAAAAAATCGTATGAGAACAGACCCTTAATCCCAAAATATTGGGTTACCAATTTACTATTGTGATAATAAATTCCCGCAACATCCTAGACAATCAACACATATTTGAGCCAACTTATTGGTTGTATAACTTGTATTTGTCCCAAATTAGGAAGTATAACCACTGGGCCTAATGGACTCAAGTGCAACATTTTGAGACTAGTGGGCTGATATATATTGTGCACGCAACAAATGGAACACCCTAAACCAATTTAGTAATTTCAATTTTCAACTGTTTCAAAATTTAAGTCAATTTATTGTGTTCGTAATATTTAATAAGGTCATTTAAATTTATTTTTTTTGTGGTTCCACCCGGTTCACCCTCTGGGCTAATTCGGATTCGGAGATCAGTTCTGGGTGGTTAGGCTCCAATCCCCTCCCGATTGTTGTTGCGGGGGATCGAACACGAGTCCTCCCTACCAAGTGTAGTCCCAATCACCACTACACCAACAACCAATTGGTGTCATTTTAAAATTAATTGGTTATAGATAGAGTAGCTATTAAACATCACCCTCAATTTTTTTTAAGAGTTGGTAAATTGATTGCCGATCAAGATATCACCCTAATTTATTTATTTACTAGATATAAGCCCGTGCGATGCACGGTTTTTAAATATTTCATTTTGTATATTTTTTTTGTAATTTCTTAATATTTTTTATTTTCTATTCTATTATTTTAACATTAATTTAAGGTAAAATATTTTGTTAAGTTTTAAATTATTCTTATTCAAATTTTACGTATATAGAACTTGAATTTATAAATTGAAATAAATATTATCTCATTCATCGGATAGTTAGATAAAATCATTAAATCAAAATATATTTTTTAATTTCTAATTATTTGTTAAAATAATATAAATCCTAATGTAAAAGATAATTTTTGTTTTTTTTTCATAATTTAAATCTTAAATTACTATTTTTTTTGTTTTCAATTCTCAAATTTCATTTGTTAAATTTTTCTTAAATAGCGATGAAAATTTAAATTCTAAATTAATATATAAATCTAATTTTTCATTGGTCGAAATATTACTTTTGCTTATGTGGCGTGCGATGCACGATTTTTTATATACATTTTGTATATAAATATTTTTTTTGGTGATCTCTTAATTTTTTTTTCTTTCATTATAAGTTTTAAAATTTTGTATGAAAATATCATATCATCAGATATTTACATAAAACCATTAACATCAAATAATAATTTATATTTTTTAAATATCAAAATATAATTTTAGTTTTTTAAATAATATAAATCCTAATATCTAAAGATAATTGTTAGTTTTGTAACAAATAAAAATGATAAAATTTAGTATTCTTAAATAATTGAAATCTTAATAAATTACTATTCGTCGTTTTTACCTACGTGGCAAAAATTTAAAATTTTATTCGTCACTTTTGTTTAGGTGGCGAGCGATTTTTTTAATTCTAAAATAAAATAGATATCTAATTTTAATTGGTCGAAAATATACCTTTTCTTATGTGGAGCTCCCAATGCTCTCCAAAAATGCCTACTTTATTTATATATATTAGTTTTTTTTTAGAGAAAGGGATAGGATCCTTTGGGAGGAAAACTCTAACCATCTGATAAGGAAATTACTATGGGATCACATCTTTGCAATTCGTGTGAGCCTCATACTCCGTAATTGTAATAACAAAATTATATACTTTGGGCCTGTTCACATTTACTTATTTTCAATTAAGTTCAACTTTAATAAGTTTAGTCCAGATCCTAGTTTTTCTCTCTCCAATAATATTCATTTAAGCTCAGTTCAGTTCAGTTCAGTTCCAATTAGTTCAGATCAGTTCAGTTCAGCTCAATTCAGTAAATGTGAACAAATCTTTAATCCTTCAAACAAAAATAATGTACTTTATTTATCTATTTATTACTATTATTATTATTATTATTTTTGAAGAAATTATTATTATTATTATTATTATTATTATTATTATTATTATTATATCTCAAAAACAAAAGTCATACAACCTACAATAAATTAGTGGAAAGCCGAGATACAATCTGGGCCCCCACTCCTCTAGCAATAGCAAAGCCTACCATAGTGAATATATTATTATTATTATTATTATTATTATTATTATTATTATTATTATTATTATTATTTGAAACCATTATTAATTCTCCCTGTTATTTTATTTCTGTTTATAATTTTGCAACTATTCATAATATGAGAAAATCAACTAAGGTATTCTCTACATAAAAAAAAAATCATAATCGTGTAATGAATTACTTGATTCATCTCAATCGGTGTTTGGTTCATGGAGGCGTATGTACCAAGCATGATACATACCAGTGGCGGATCTTGAAGTTTTTTCTTTCGGGGGCTAATAAATACTAGCTTAAATGTACATCTAAGACAAGCATTTGAAAGAAAAAATTTATTATATTGGGATGGAGGCAGTATTTTTAATCAAAAGTTAATTGAGTTATTTATTAACCTTGATAACGTCTTGTCGCTTAAAATTATCAATTTGTTTTTTAGAATAGGAGAACCTGCTCTAATATCATGTTAGGATTGATCAATGAATGAGAAGGGCAACCAATTGAGCAGAGCAGGTTTGACCAATTTAAAAATCTAATTTGGGTTTTTGGTAAATAACTTATTAAAAGAACTTTTTGGTTCCAAAAAGCTCTTTTTGAAAAAGCTCATTTTAAGAGCTTTTTACAATTAGCTTATTGAAGAATTAGCTTTTTGGGTATAAATACATTGAAACAGCTAATAATAAATAGATATTTACCAAACACTTTTACACAATCAGTTATTTACAACTAGCTAGTCAAATAAGCTAATATAACTAGCTAGTCAAATCAGTTAATATAATCAGGTATATCAATTAGCTAAAAGCTAATTACCAAACAGGGCCTAGTATAGTTGAGTACGAGTATATGATATTGTTCACTTGTTCTTGGAATTTGCTCCGCCTTGTAACAATACATTGATTGAATAAACGTACAAGTATTAAAACAAGGGAAAAGGGTTGTGGGTTGTATTTAGCTTTACGCTGCTAGGAAAAGTAATTAAGAAAAGCAATTACGTACTATGTAGGTTTTTTTTTTTATTTTATTTTAATTTTTATTTTTTTATGGACCTTTACACATAATAAGGTGTTGTTTGGTTCATTTGGGAATTAGAACTTCCCATGAATTGTAAATTTATGGGAATTAAATTCCTACAATCTAAATTTATGGGAATTTTATAAAATTGTTTGGTTAACAATGAGGGAAGTAACTTCCATGGGAATTTCCACTTACCTAGGGGGGGGGGGGTTAGGTAAGTAAGTTCCTACATTTTGTGGGAACTCAAAATTCCTAGGAAATTCCACTTCCCCTATTCAACTAAATTATTGTCAACCAAACAACACACTAAAATTACAATTCCTAGGAAGTCTCACTTCCCATGTTTTTTTATGTCAAACAAACAACCCCTAAATGTAATTTTTTTTATCTCAAAAGTTATCAAGGGCCAAGCCCGGTTCAGCCTACACTATAGTACGCCCCTAATACATACGTTTCCTTAAAAAGAAAAAAGCGAAAAGAACATATTATAGAAATGTAATGAACATATAGTTACAGTGAAAAGAATTTTCTCACATATTGGGATTTGTTAAACATCGCCCACAAATTACTACATAAAGCCCACAAAATTCACTTGGTTTGCCAAAATTGCCCTTGACCTTAAAAAAAAACACTCACACTCTCATCACTCACACTCTCATTGCTCATCTTCTTTCAACCTCTCTAAATTTTTTTTTTTTTTCAAATAACGGCAATGTCGAGGCGGCAAGGCAAGGAATTGGCGGCGGCGGCGGAGGGAAGGATGTCCCAAGGAGAAAAGGTACATTTTGTTTTTTAAAAAAAAAAAAGGGAAAAACCGCCGTGACCGCGGTGGGGCGCCCTGGCTGGACGCCCAGCCAGCGGTGGTGGCGCCAGCTGCAGACGCCGCCACCAGTTGGCTGGCGCCTGGGCTTGACGCCACAGCCACGGTTGTGGCATTTATTCAAGGCGCCGCAGCCGTGGCTGTGGCGTCCAGCCCAGGCGCCAGCCAACTGGTGGCGGCGTCTGCAGCTGGCGCCACCACCGCTGGCTGGGCGTCCAGCCAGGGCGCCCCCCCCCATTTTTTTTTTTTTTTTTTTTATTTTTTAAAAAAATTGTTTTTAATTTTTTTTTTTTTGTAATATAATTTTGAATTGTTTTTATATTTTGTTGTTTATTTTTATAAATTTTTTCAATTTCGTTGTATTTTTTCTACGTTTATATTTTGTTTACAATTATTTGTATGTTTTTAGTTTATTTGATTTGCGATGATGATTATTTATCGTATAAATTTTTGTATGTTTATATATTTTAAAATTTTGTGTAGAATTCACTGGGTCGTCATGGTGCGGGGAATAATATAGAGCTTCTTAGTAGAAGTTATTCAGTGGAGAGGTCGGGGCATAGACATGTTAGATCCCGTGGTATTTCGGCCTCAGTTCGTAGAGAACGGATCCACCGTCGGGATGAGGATGACGATGACGATGATGATGTTGAGGAGGGTGACCAGGAGGAGGAGCAGGAGGAGGGCGCAGATGAGGATGAGGATGTGGACGATGGCAGTGGACCGTATGATGATTACGGTCCATTCAGTCAGAGGGTTGATGACATGTACGAGACGCATATGGTGGAGGTGCGTAAGGGTAGGGGTGGTAGGTTTGTTAGTAGATCTGGCACATCATCTGCGTCCACTGTATCTGGGGCAAGCAGGAAACGGTCGAGGGCCGGTAATGATTCTTGGGTTGTTAGGATTGAGGTGCCCGGTGGGCCTGTTGACGGGAGTGTGATTCCTAGCTTTCTAGGACACATAGCTGCCCGTATTTGGGAGGACCAGGAGAGGCCTTCAGTTACGGGGTTGTTGAAATGTCATACCAGGGAAAAGACTTGTAGCTTTTTGCGTACATGGGCTGAGGCCTGGCCGGCGGAGAGCGAGATGTTCGAGCGGCACTGGGGTGAAGCACGTTCCTGCCACCATGCACGATAAGATTGACAGTACGCTGATCACGGCTTTCATTGAGCGATGGCAGCCTGATACAAACTCTTTCCACCTTCCGTTCGGTGAGATGACGATCATGTTACATGACTTCGAGGCCATTCTGGGGATTCGTGTTGAGGGTAAACGACTTTGTGCTGTGGCTGATGCGGATCAGGCAGATTCGCTGGCGGAGTTGTTGGCGGTGGACAGGGCTGCACTGTACACCGAGGCGCTAGGTGTTTGGGAACACGGAGGTGTGAAGATCGCATCCGTGTTGCAGCGGTGTTTGTACCCGAGTGCACGTAGGACGCCCGACGCACAGCTGAGTGCTTATGTTTTTCTACTCCTCGGATGTACCTTGTTTCCGGATAAGAGCGGCGGAAACAAGCTCAGGCCACGCGACATCGTAGAGGCGTGTGACCCCGACAGTGTAGGCCAGTTTTCCTGGGGATCGGCTACGTTGGCGTATTTGTATCGCCAACTAGGATTTGCGAGTCGGGCTGACGCGGCAGGTATCACTGGGTGTTTGACTCTATTGCAGACCTGGATATACGAGTACTTTCCTGCATTGCGACCACATCGTGACCCAGTTCCTATTGATGAGGGGATGCCGCGTGCTTGTGCGTGGAGTCCGCGCTCGGAGAAGAAGTCCGTTGACCGCCTCCGATCGATATGGTTATTGCTGGACAGGCTGTCCCCCTTAGAGGTAACGTTTATTTATAGAGTCTACATTTTATTATTTGCACATATTATATTCATGTTATTAAATTTTATATGTTGTTATTGTACAGGTGAACTGGATGCCTTTCGGCCCGAACCCTAGTGTTAGGGTACCCAGGACCCTGTACACGGGACTCATTCAGTATCGTGACATCGTCGAGGCGTACATGCCCCAGCGTTGTCTTCGCCAGCTTGGATTTGTCCAAGTTGTCCCTCCTCCCCCGGCGTGCCCGATGAAGGCGGTCCGACCTGCATCGTCGAGGGACTACGTCGTGGAATGGCCGGATATCATGACCGGGACGTGGGACCAGTTTCCGATGGTGGCCCGCTTATGGACTGCGGAGTTGCAGCGGCCGCCCTCTAGGGTTACTCCCATGTGTGACCATTACTACATGGAATGGTTCAACCGGTATTCGCACCCGAGGTTGATCGCTGATCTCGACCACAACGATGATGATTATGTGCCACCGCCTACTGCCACGGAAGCGGTATGTCTTTTATTATATTTATCGTTGTCTTTTAATTAAGTTTTATTTGTTGTTATTGTATTTCATCTTCTGTTTTTTGTTGTATGCAGTGGATGGGAAAGATAATGCAGGACGTACAGAAACTCTCTCTTGAGAAGGACATCATGAGTGCAACAGGGAGAGCTGTTGTTGATAGTCTGGAACAGACCCTTGCGCAGTGGGAGTCGTCGTCGAGGAGGGATTACTGATGGTTATTGTATTTTATTTATAGAGCATTATGTTGGACATTATGTTGTAAAATTGTAACATTTTAGATTGTTCTTTTAGCTTCCAACTTAAACATATTATCAGTGCTATTTTTAAAGTTTGATATAACCGTTCGTGGATCCGCGCAACTTACCCATGCAACATATAGAATGCAGTAAGCAATACAATATAAAATATTAATGTTCTCATTAAAAGAGCAACGTACAAATAAGATTACAAATAAAGAATGTAAACATGAAAAACTAAAATGCAGCTAGGGTGTTCCATTCGTGGATCCGGTCATTATATAGCGCATCCCAACCCTCTACGCTCGCTGTGCGAATGTTGTACCACCGAGGTATAATCGGTGGCACCGGAAAATCGGTTGACATGTCTAGTCGGATGAAATGTCTGTATGACGACCCAAGAAACGCAATAGCTAGCTCTCTGACCGGTGTGGTGACAGTCTCACGCGACCGCCAAGGGAGAACCGTGGTACAAGGATAATAAGCTTGACTATGCACTCCCAGGCCGAAATGCATGACTGCGCATTTGTAAATGTTTGCAACGGCAAACAGATCTAGGGGCGCGTCAAAATAATGATTTTCGCCGCAAGGTCCACCTCCCCACCGGATACGCCGCAGAGCGCCATCCAAGTCATCCTGGTACACATGACGATAAACATTTCGGTCAGAGGCAATTTCGCTGTACATCAACTCACGCACCAAACCGTAGTTGTCTTCGCCCATTTGAAAAACATCAGCCACGACCCGGAATCCGCAGTTACCATCTCCGATTACATCATTCCACCCTTCCAAGTACGACATGATGATCGCAGGTATCCTTTCCTTGTACGGAAACTGATCAACATCGTTTCTTCCTATTTACCATATAATTATAGACAGTTAAGAAGGCAGGAGTAATACTTTAAAACTATGTGCAATAAAAACAACCAAAACGTACCAGTTCTCAGGGGCATATTCACAGACGATGAAGATTGACTACGACTAGATGACGATGTCCGACCACGAGAACGACCACGACCAAGACCACGGATATACTCAAACGCACTCCTGTTCCGCCGTTGTCGACCTCGAGGACGGTCAACTCCTTCGGGTTCCTCATAATCTAAGTTAGACGGGTGGAACATGTCATGAAGTACATGAGTAGCGTCACGAATAATAGAAGGATGGATGGAGGACACTCGGTCGTACATCGAACGGAACTGCTCCAACTCCTCCTGTTCACGGTCGGCCGTTTGATTGTCTGCATGCTCACCAATAACAAGCGTCCTCCAGAATGAATGGACCTGATCAACATGTAACGACGCCCTTTCTTCTGTAATAACGCGGTGAATGGTGCATGCGCAAGGTAATCCATGAGTTACTGAAATAGTACACCCACACCGAGTATACACTTCGTCAGCCAAGTCCCTCACCCTGTTCAGCTCAGTGAGAATCAACCCCAAGCAGTAGTGCGACACACGACCTTGGAGAATCTTAAATATAAAATGGCTATACATCGTACCATGTCGTCGTCTGGAGTACTCTAGAGAGTTCCTGATGTCGTTCTTCTGAGTTTCAATTGACTTGTTCAGTCTAGCGAACAGTGTATCCAAAGCAGCGGTCGATGAATCAATCCAGTCCTTGGTAGCTCTATGAGCGCTCTCAACTCTACATGTTGTAGTGTTCCCAAAATGAAGTACCTGGTTTGTCCAATATTTGACAAAATTTTCCCTGTGAGGGACCCATTGATGCATCACATAGTCCACCAGTGTCGGACACCACTGGTACGAATCCCTGAAGTTAGCCAATGCTCGCTCATACGCTTCCTCTGTGGTAGCCTGTAGGATCTTCCGCCACTTACCATTCACCAATCTCTCTGCCATTTCCAAATTCTTCTTGAAAAGGTTGTAGGCTTTCACTTTCACGCAGTTGTTGATGTGCCATGTGCACAATAAGTGGTTCGATTCGGGAAACAGCTCTGCTATGGGGGCAAAGAGACCTCCCTCACAGTCGCTGACGATGGATGCTGGATGAACATTAGGCCCGATGTAGTTTCTCAGCTTCTCCAACACCCAATAATAACTTGGAGCCGTCTCATCCCTGATGATTGCATGACCAATCAGAAAGTTCTGGTTCGTTGGAGCCATCCCAACCATCTCAACCAGAGGGAACTTGTACTTGTTTGTCTTGTACGTTGAGTCGATCAAAATCACAAATGGCCAAGACTTGATCATATCAGCACAATCAGGATGCACAAGGAAAAGATGAGTCACCTCCGCTGTATCTTCATCAGAATCAAACCAGAACAGGTAACCACGTGATTGTGCCTGGTGTAGCAGCTGCTGTATAGGGTTCCTTCCCTCTGACCGTTCAAACCTGAGTTGCTGTCTGACGTTGTAGATGTGTCTTCGGTTTGGATGGTCTTCTGGAAATTTCTCTAACACAGATGCTAATATTTTAGCAGGCTTCACTTGAGCATCACTCATTTCTTTCACAACTAGTTTCGCAGCAGGACTTAAGCCGCTCAGTTGTCGATGACCCTCTTCATATACTATCATCTCATGGTTGTGATACCCCCATTTAGAGTAACCTATCACTTCCCAACCGTCACGACTCCGTAGTTGTCGAACCTTTACTCTGAACTCACACCCACAACCTTTCCGCTTTGTGTCAAACCGAGTGGCTGTACGAAAATCTCTTTCTTCTCTTTTGCGATAACGGTCACATCTCAAAATGCGATCCATTCTACCATCCCGTTGAGATTTATGAGGCGCTACTACCAAGCAAAATCCAGCTGCAATTGCAACCTGTTTTGCCCAATCAATCGCCTGTTGAGCTTCTTCGAATGGACCATCATGTCCAAATATCCCACTGTAATCATTTCCGTCTCCACCATATTCCTGCATCAATTATATATTACAATAAATACATTTAACGGATAATACATTTAATTTCTATATTTACACAGAATTAACACAAAAAAAACATAATTATATATAATCAAACTTAATTTTTATAAAAACCCAATTCGAATTTTCAAACTAAATTTAAAAATATACCATTTCGAATTTTCAAATTTAATTTTAAAAAAACCTATTTCGAATTTTCAAATTTAATTTACAAAAAACCCATTTCGAATTTTTTTAAAAAATCATTTTCGATTTTTTTTTTAAAAATTAAATAAAAAACAACAACAAAATCAAAAAAGAAAAAAAAAATTAATTATTAAAGGTGGCGTCTGCCAGGGCTGCCACAGCCACTGGACTGGCGCCTGGCAGGGCCGCCTCACCCAGTGGAGTGGCGTCTGCCCAGGACGCCAGTCTGGTGGTCTGGGCGTCTGGGCTGGACGCCACTCTGGTGGTTCTGGCGTCTGGCTTGGACGTCCAAGCTTCGGTTTGGGCGTCCACCCTAGGCGCCGGAGCCACTCCGACGGTAAACCGTGAATTTTAACGGTGACTTACCTCGTTTTCCGTCAACGACGACGTACCTCCGGCGTCCCCCGCATCTCCGGCCTGCCCTCCGGTCTCCCCGGGCGAGCCAGTACGACTCCACATTTTTTACACCGAGATTATTTCAATTTTAGAAAAAGGGCATAATGGTCAAATCATATCATATTTGTGGGCTTTATATGGTAAATTGCGGGCGATGTTTAGCGTTTCACATATTAAAATGTAACGAACATATACCTCGAGTGAAAATAGCATATTGTTAAATAATGTTATTTGAATGTCAGTGTAATGTATTTTTATTTGTGACATAATATTCATTGTTTATGTGAAATGTTTTTTTTTAATTTTTTCTTTTGGTTATGGTGGGTGAATATGAATAATGTTCGTTACATAATATTATCATATTTGTTTCGGGGTTTTCTGATGTCCTGCGGGAGAGTTACAATTTCGAGACTGGATCCGTGCGCCTGTACCTGCAAAACAAACGGAGACTCCTTGTGGTAGGAGATCCGCCTCCGACGATCAAGTTAGTACTTGCTTGAGGAGTGAATAGTGCGGAAAAGTAAAGGTTGGAAGATCTGGTTCCTCTAGGTGAGGAGTGATCAATGTGTTTTGGTTTTCTCTAGGTGAGAGTCATTAATTGCTGAATCCCCTTTAATGAGGATTAATTAAGTATTTATAGTCTTGAGAAGCGTGCCAATCCTAGGTTTTGGTTAACCAGGGCAAATTGGGCTTCTCTCGGACTTTGGGCCTTGGTGGCCATTTTGCCTATTTGGCATATGGGTGGCCACGTGAAGTGGCCTGATTAGTCCATGTTGGACCTCTTAGGGTGACAAGTGGCGGACGCTGATTGGCCCACGTGGTGGACACGTGGCAGGTCCGGATTGGTCCATTTGTCATGGGTAATTTTTACCCTAAACAATATTCTTTATTAATATTACAGATGCTCTTTAGATATACAAAAAGAAGATAAAGTTGGATGTTCTTTATAAAACAACTATATGTTATTTACAAAACAACTATATATATACTTGTATGTTCATTTTTTTTTTATTTATTTAAAAAAAAATTAAAAAGGTATCATGCTTGGTACATACCCTGATACGCCTCTACGAAGAAAATTTCACCTCTCAATACCTACCGGTGTTTTATGTTTACTACGGAGCAGGTTTAAATATTGTTATATATATATATATATAGAATGTATATAATCAAATGTAACTTATTTAATAAAAAACCATTAACTTTTGGTGGGACTCGTGCCACCTAGACCTCCTTATAAATTCATCCATGCTTTTGTTATTGCCAATTACAAGTATTATAAGACCAAATAAGTGCATCAAACTAAAACTTAATGATAGATAAAGGAAAAATTGCTAAAAATAATTTAATCCTAACTTTCACGTATTCGTATTAAATAATCCCAACTTTGGGGTCATTCGCTCAAAACAATCTCATGTGACCGCTAAGCTGTTAAACAAGTATTTTTTTAAAAAAAATTAATTAACACGTGTCATCGCGTTATTGATTGAAAATATATTTAAAAAATTAAACAAAAACTAAAAACAAAGAACCCAACCCCAAGCCCTTAACCCACGACAACCATGCAACAACTAGCGTCGAACCTTCCACCCGGCCTAGCCCAAGTCCGTGGCCTTAGCTTGCTGTGGCCAGACCCCCTACCCCACGCTGCCACGCCGGCATTGCCCTAACCGGCGCCCCTTTCCCTCAAACACCAATTCCTCATGCAACCCTCGCCTGAAATCCTTGAACTACCATCCCCACCACATAAAACCTCAGCCGTCCCTCCACCACCATTAAAACCCTAGTGCTAGATTTTGGGTGGTCGTGGGTAGGATTTCAGGGGTTTTGGGCTACGGGATTGGTGGATTTGGGGGAAAGGGAGCTACCGGGGAAGAGGGTTCTCGCCGTCGCGTGAGTGGGGAAGGGGGTTTCAGTCGTCGTAGCTTTTATGGCGAACGTGGTTCGTGGGTGGTGGCTGGGTTATTATTATTTTTATTTCAATTTTTAAGTTTTTTTTATTAATATTTTAAATTTATCAACCAATTGCATGGTGACATCACCTTAACCATTTATAACAGGTAAGTAATCGGTTAGGGATTGTTTTGAGCGAATACACCCCAAAGTTGAGATTGTTTAATAATAATTCAAAGTTGGGATTATTCAAAGCGAATAAGAGAAAGTTGGGATAATTTTAACAATTTTTCCTAATATCAATCATCCTTAAGTGTATACACTTGTGCAAAAATCTAGCCGCAAATACTTTTTAAATATGTAAATTTAAAAACAATTTCATAGGAGAAAATGACAATTGATCTTCGTTCCGCTTTCGTTAACAATAATTACAAGAAGAAGTGAGGAATAGTCTAAGAGTCCTTCATTCAAGGGCACTGATCATTCGATTACGTGGATAAATCACACCGCGCCCAAACACAAGTTTCTTGTTTTCCTGTGAGTCCTAAAGTCCTGTTGTTTGGATTGGCTTTGGTTTTAGAGGTCCTATGCAAACTCTTAAACGTAAAATGTACGCATTAGCTATGAGAAGATTCAAACTTGAGACATTCGTGATATAATATTGAGTCCTTTACATGGAAGATCTTACTACATGAGACCAACTTAATTTTCTTGATTTGCATGTAATGAATATAATTAGATTAAATTTTAAGCCATTTTTAAAGGACTTATGCAGCTACCCGCCCCGTATAGGTCATGGATCGTCTTTGAACTTCACTTAATTGGGATATTTATTTACATACAAAATACAATGTTGGTTGTGGAATCACTTAAAAGAGCAAGTATTTTTATAACTATAATAATGTAATCTAGTTGATTTTATAGCTAGATAGCCAAGATAGGTTTGTATTACTCTTTGGTTTATAGTGACAAAAAAAATCATTCACTGGTCATTACATTCGAATTGTTGATCATATATAATGGAATGACTAATTAATTATTTTTTTAAAAAAGTATTTACTACAAAAATAAATAGTATCAACATTACAAGGTTTGTTTTCAATTGTTAAAATTCAAACTATACACCATTTTTCCAAATGCAGTGGAAAAAAAACCCTAGACTTTTACACCATATACATTTTAAAAAAAGGAAAAATTAGAAATAATAATCCTAACTTTCACATATTTTGTATCAATAATCCCAACTTTGGATTATTCTAGAATAGTCCGAACTTTGGGGTTGTTGATTTTCTTCAATCCCAAATATCGGTTACCTGTTGAACGGGTATTTTTTTATTTTTCTTTATATGACACTTATCGCAACATAATTGGTTAAAAAATTAAAAAAAAACAAAAATTGATTAAAACAGTAATTAAAAAAAAATTAAAAAAAACCCACCCTCCTCTCACGGTTCTCATACCAACGACCAAACCCCAACCCTAACTCCCGACGCCGGCTACCCTAACGCCTGACGCCGTCCATCCTATCATTGATGCCCGACGCTGGACGAATGATAGCCGGCCAACAATACCCCTCCATTCCCCCACCACCTCTCCTCCACGCCGATAAACCACAACCTCTTCCCATCCTTCGAAATTGCAGCCCCCCTCCTATACCTCGAAACCACCTAAACAAAAAGGGAAACCATTCTAACCCCCACCTAGGAGCAACTGGTGGCGATTTTTTGCAGTTGCGAGTTGGCTGGCGGTGGCGTGTTGTCTTTGTTGCGATTACGAGTTGGTTAGGGTGGCGGTTTAGGGTTTTTGAGAGTGGAAGAGGGGTTTTCTTGGCGGTTGTGCGCGGGAATGAGAGGGGGTTTCGGGAAGAGAAGCCAAACCGACAGCGCTAAGGGTGGGGGAGAGGCGGTGAGCCGGCGAGAGAAGGGTGTCGGGCTGGCAGCGGGGGTGGGGGAAAGGGAAGGAGCTAGTGTTTTTGTTTTTGTTTTGTTTTGTTTAATAATTTTTACTAGATTAGTACTCGTGCGATGCACGATTTAATTAGAATTAAAAAAAAAATCAATAAGAGAGTGTAAAATAATCAACCACAAAATGAGGGTTTTTGAAAAGAGAAAAGTCATTAATATGTTTTTGATTAATTGATGTCCACTCTTTTATTTATTTTTAAGAATTAGTTTTTTCGATCTTGAATTTCGAAAGACGAAAATAGGAAAAAAAAAATGATGATGTCATAAGCAAATTGGAGGGAAATTTTTTTAAATAATCCCAACTTTGGGGTCATTCGCTCAAAACAATCTCATGTGACCGCTAAGCTGTTAAACAAGTATTTTTTTTAAAAAAATTAATTAACACGTGTCATCGCGTTATTGATTGAAAATATATTTAAAAAATTAAACAAAAACTAAAAACAAAGAACCCAACCCCAAGCCCTTAACCCACGACAACCATGCAACAACTAGCGTCGAACCTTCCACCCGGCCTAGCCCAAGTCCGTGGCCTTAGCTTGCTGTGGCCAGACCCCCTACCCCACGCTGCCACGCCGGCATTGCCCTAACCGACGCCCCTTTCCCTCAAACACCAATTCCTCATGCAACCCTCGCCTGAAATCCTTGAACTACCATCCCCACCACATAAAACCTCAGCCGTCCCTCCACCACCATTAAAACCCTAGTGCTAGATTTTGGGTGGTCGTGGGTAGGATTTCAGGGGTTTTGGGCTACGGGATTGGTGGATTTGGGGGAAAGGGAGCTACCGGGGAAGAGGGTTCTCGCCGTCGCGTGAGTGGGGAAGGGGGTTTCAGTCGTCGTAGCTTTTATGGCGAACGTGGTTCGTGGGTGGTGGCTGGGTTATTATTATTTTTATTTCAATTTTTAAGTTTTTTTTATTAATATTTTAAATTTATCAACCAATTGCATGGTGACATCACCTTAACCATTTATAACAGGTAAGTAATCGGTTAGGGATTGTTTTGAGCGAATACACCCCAAAGTTGAGATTGTTTAATAATAATTCAAAGTTGGGATTATTCAAAGCGAATAAGAGAAAGTTGGGATAATTTTAACAATTTTTCCTAATATCACTCATCCTTAAGTGTATACACTTGTGCAAAAATCTAGCCGCAAATACTTTTTAAATATGTAAATTTAAAAACAATTTCATAGGAGAAAATGACAATTGATCTTCGTTCTGCTTTCGTTAACAATAATTACAAGAAGAAGTGAGGAATAGTCTAAGAGTCCTTCATTCAAGGGCACTGATCATTCGATTACGTGGATAAATCACACCGCGCCCAAACACAAGTTTCTTGTTTTCCTGTGAGTCCTAAAGTCCTGTTGTTTGGATTGGCTTTGGTTTTAGAGGTCCTATGCAAACTCTTAAACGTAAAATGTACGCATTAGCTATGAGAAGATTCAAACTTGAGACATTCGTGATATAATATTGAGTCCTTTACATGGAAGATCTTACTACATGAGACCAACTTAATTTTCTTGATTTGCATGTAATGAATATAATTAGATTAAATTTTAAGCCATTTTTAAAGGACTTATGCAGCTACCCGCCCCGTATAGGTCATGGATCGTCTTTGAACTTCACTTAATTGGGATATTTATTTACATACAAAATACAATGTTGGTTGTGGAATCACTTAAAAGAGCAAGTATTTTTATAACTATAATAATGTAATCTAGTTGATTTTATAGCTAGATAGCCAAGATAGGTTTGTATTACTCTTTGGTTTATAGTGACAAAAAAAATCATTCACTGGTCATTACATTCGAATTGTTGATCATATATAATGGAATGACTAATTAATTATTTTTTTAAAAAAGTATTTACTACAAAAATAAATAGTATCAACATTACAAGGTTTGTTTTCAATTGTTAAAATTCAAACTATACACCATTTTTCCAAATGCAGTGGAAAAAAAACCCTAGACTTTTACACCATATACATTTTAAAAAAAGGAAAAATTAGAAATAATAATCCTAACTTTCACATATTTTGTATCAATAATCCCAACTTTGGATTATTCTAGAATAGTCCGAACTTTGGGGTTGTTGATTTTCTTCAATCCCAAATATCGGTTACCTGTTGAACGGGTATTTTTTTATTTTTCTTTATATGACACTTATCGCAACATAATTGGTTAAAAAATTAAAAAAAAACAAAAATTGATTAAAAAAGTAATTAAAAAAAAATTAAAAAAAACCCACCCTCCTCTCACGGTTCTCATACCAACGACCAAACCCCAACCCTAACTCCCGACGCCGGCTACCCTAACGCCTGACGCCGTCCATCCTATCATTGATGCCCGACGCTGGACGAATGATAGCCGGCCAACAATACCCCTCCATTCCCCCACCACCTCTCCTCCACGCCGATAAACCACAACCTCTTCCCATCCTTCGAAATTGCAGCCCCCCTCCTATACCTCGAAACCACCTAAACAAAAAGGGAAACCATTCTAACCCCCACCTAGGAGCAACTGGTGGCGATTTTTTGCAGTTGCGAGTTGGCTGGCGGTGGCGTGTTGTCTTTGTTGCGATTACGAGTTGGTTAGGGTGGCGGTTTAGGGTTTTTGAGAGTGGAAGAGGGGTTTTCTTGGCGGTTGTGCGCGGGAATGAGAGGGGGTTTCGGGAAGAGAAGCCAAACCGACAGCGCTAAGGGTGGGGGAGAGGCGGTGAGCCGGCGAGAGAAGGGTGTCGGGCTGGCAGCGGGGGTGGGGGAAAGGGAAGGAGCTAGTGTTTTTGTTTTTGTTTTGTTTTGTTTAATAATTTTTACTAGATTAGTACTCGTGCGATGCACGATTTAATTAGAATTAAAAAAAAAATCAATAAGAGAGTGTAAAATAATCAACCACAAAATGAGGGTTTTTGAAAAGAGAAAAGTCATTAATATGTTTTTGATTAATTGATGTCCACTCTTTTATTTATTTTTAAGAATTAGTTTTTTCGATCTTGAATTTCGAAAGACGAAAATAGGAAAAAAAAATGATGATGTCATAAGCAAATTGGAGGGAAATTTTTTTAAATAATCCCAACTTTGGGGTCATTCGCTCAAAACAATCTCATGTGACCGCTAAGCTGTTAAACAAGTATTTTTTTAAAAAAAATTAATTAACACGTGTCATCGCGTTATTGATTGAAAATATATTTAAAAAATTAAACAAAAACTAAAAACAAAGAACCCAACCCCAAGCCCTTAACCCACGACAACCATGCAACAACTAGCGTCGAACCTTCCACCCGGCCTAGCCCAAGTCCGTGGCCTTAGCTTGCTGTGGCCAGACCCCCTACCCCACGCTGCCACGCCGGCATTGCCCTAACCGACGCCCCTTTCCCTCAAACACCAATTCCTCATGCAACCCTCGCCTGAAATCCTTGAACTACCATCCCCACCACATAAAACCTCAGCCGTCCCTCCACCACCATTAAAACCCTAGTGCTAGATTTTGGGTGGTCGTGGGTAGGATTTCAGGGGTTTTGGGCTACGGGATTGGTGGATTTGGGGGAAAGGGAGCTACCGGGGAAGAGGGTTCTCGCCGTCGCGTGAGTGGGGAAGGGGGTTTCAGTCGTCGTAGCTTTTATGGCGAACGTGGTTCGTGGGTGGTGGCTGGGTTATTATTATTTTTATTTCAATTTTTAAGTTTTTTTTATTAATATTTTAAATTTATCAACCAATTGCATGGTGACATCACCTTAACCATTTATAACAGGTAAGTAATCGGTTAGGGATTGTTTTGAGCGAATACACCCCAAAGTTGAGATTGTTTAATAATAATTCAAAGTTGGGATTATTCAAAGCGAATAAGAGAAAGTTGGGATAATTTTAACAATTTTTCCTAATATCACTCATCCTTAAGTGTATACACTTGTGCAAAAATCTAGCCGCAAATACTTTTTAAATATGTAAATTTAAAAACAATTTCATAGGAGAAAATGACAATTGATCTTCGTTCTGCTTTCGTTAACAATAATTACAAGAAGAAGTGAGGAATAGTCTAAGAGTCCTTCATTCAAGGGCACTGATCATTCGATTACGTGGATAAATCACACCGCGCCCAAACACAAGTTTCTTGTTTTCCTGTGAGTCCTAAAGTCCTGTTGTTTGGATTGGCTTTGGTTTTAGAGGTCCTATGCAAACTCTTAAACGTAAAATGTACGCATTAGCTATGAGAAGATTCAAACTTGAGACATTCGTGATATAATATTGAGTCCTTTACATGGAAGATCTTACTACATGAGACCAACTTAATTTTCTTGATTTGCATGTAATGAATATAATTAGATTAAATTTTAAGCCATTTTTAAAGGACTTATGCAGCTACCCGCCCCGTATAGGTCATGGATCGTCTTTGAACTTCACTTAATTGGGATATTTATTTACATACAAAATACAATGTTGGTTGTGGAATCACTTAAAAGAGCAAGTATTTTTATAACTATAATAATGTAATCTAGTTGATTTTATAGCTAGATAGCCAAGATAGGTTTGTATTACTCTTTGGTTTATAGTGACAAAAAAAATCATTCACTGGTCATTACATTCGAATTGTTGATCATATATAATGGAATGACTAATTAATTATTTTTTTAAAAAAGTATTTACTACAAAAATAAATAGTATCAACATTACAAGGTTTGTTTTCAATTGTTAAAATTCAAACTATACACCATTTTTCCAAATGCAGTGGAAAAAAAACCCTAGACTTTTACACCATATACATTTTAAAAAAAGGAAAAATTAGAAATAATAATCCTAACTTTCACATATTTTGTATCAATAATCCCAACTTTGGATTATTCTAGAATAGTCCGAACTTTGGGGTTGTTGATTTTCTTCAATCCCAAATATCGGTTACCTGTTGAACGGGTATTTTTTTATTTTTCTTTATATGACACTTATCGCAACATAATTGGTTAAAAAATTAAAAAAAAACAAAAATTGATTAAAACAGTAATTAAAAAAAAATTAAAAAAAACCCACCCTCCTCTCACGGTTCTCATACCAACGACCAAACCCCAACCCTAACTCCCGACGCCGGCTACCCTAACGCCTGACGCCGTCCATCCTATCATTGATGCCCGACGCTGGACGAATGATAGCCGGCCAACAATACCCCTCCATTCCCCCACCACCTCTCCTCCACGCCGATAAACCACAACCTCT
The DNA here is from genome assembly GCF_001683475.1 of Chenopodium quinoa. Taxonomy (NCBI): domain Eukaryota; kingdom Viridiplantae; phylum Streptophyta; class Magnoliopsida; order Caryophyllales; family Amaranthaceae; genus Chenopodium; species Chenopodium quinoa. Next base: position 1,102,477 of record NW_018744693.1, on the reverse strand, counting down.
TCCCATCCTTCGAAATTGCAGCCCCCCTCCTATACCTCGAAACCACCTAAACAAAAAGGGAAACCATTCTAACCCCCACCTAGGAGCAACTGGTGGCGATTTTTTGCAGTTGCGAGTTGGCTGGCGGTGGCGTGTTGTCTTTGTTGCGATTACGAGTTGGTTAGGGTGGCGGTTTAGGGTTTTTGAGAGTGGAAGAGGGGTTTTCTTGGCGATTGTGCGCGGGAATGAGAGGGGGTTTCGGGAAGAGAAGCCAAACCGACAGCGCTAAGGGTGGGGGAGAGGCGGTGAGCCGGCGAGAGAAGGGTGTCGGGCTGGCAGCGGGGGTGGGGGAAAGGGAAGGAGCTAGTGTTTTTGTTTTTGTTTTGTTTTGTTTAATAATTTTTACTAGATTAGTACTCGTGCGATGCACGATTTAATTAGAATTAAAAAAAAATCAATAAGAGAGTGTAAAATAATCAACCACAAAATGAGGGTTTTTGAAAAGAGAAAAGTCATTAATATGTTTTTGATTAATTGATGTCCACTCTTTTATTTATTTTTAAGAATTAGTTTTTTCGATCTTGAATTTCGAAAGACGAAAATAGGAAAAAAAAATGATGATGTCATAAGCAAATTGGAGGGAAATTTTTTTAAATAATCCCAACTTTGGGGTCATTCGCTCAAAACAATCTCATGTGACCGCTAAGCTGTTAAACAAGTATTTTTTAAAAAAAAATTAATTAACACGTGTCATCGCGTTATTGATTGAAAATATATTTAAAAAATTAAACAAAAACTAAAAACAAAGAACCCAACCCCAAGCCCTTAACCCACGACAACCATGCAACAACTAGCGTCGAACCTTCCACCCGGCCTAGCCCAAGTCCGTGGCCTTAGCTTGCTGTGGCCAGACCCCCTACCCCACGCTGCCACGCCGGCATTGCCCTAACCGGCGCCCCTTTCCCTCAAACACCAATTCCTCATGCAACCCTCGCCTGAAATCCTTGAACTACCATCCCCACCACATAAAACCTCAGCCGTCCCTCCACCACCATTAAAACCCTAGTGCTAGATTTTGGGTGGTCGTGGGTAGGATTTCAGGGGTTTTGGGCTACGGGATTGGTGGATTTGGGGGAAAGGGAGCTACCGGGGAAGAGGGTTCTCGCCGTCGCGTGAGTGGGGAAGGGGGTTTCAGTCGTCGTAGCTTTTATGGCGAACGTGGTTCGTGGGTGGTGGCTGGGTTATTATTATTTTTATTTCAATTTTTAAGTTTTTTTTATTAATATTTTAAATTTATCAACCAATTGCATGGTGACATCACCTTAACCATTTATAACAGGTAAGTAATCGGTTAGGGATTGTTTTGAGCGAATACACCCCAAAGTTGAGATTGTTTAATAATAATTCAAAGTTGGGATTATTCAAAGCGAATAAGAGAAAGTTGGGATAATTTTAACAATTTTTCCTAATATCAATCATCCTTAAGTGTATACACTTGTGCAAAAATCTAGCCGCAAATACTTTTTAAATATGTAAATTTAAAAACAATTTCATAGGAGAAAATGACAATTGATCTTCGTTCCGCTTTCGTTAACAATAATTACAAGAAGAAGTGAGGAATAGTCTAAGAGTCCTTCATTCAAGGGCACTGATCATTCGATTACGTGGATAAATCACACCGCGCCCAAACACAAGTTTCTTGTTTTCCTGTGAGTCCTAAAGTCCTGTTGTTTGGATTGGCTTTGGTTTTAGAGGTCCTATGCAAACTCTTAAACGTAAAATGTACGCATTAGCTATGAGAAGATTCAAACTTGAGACATTCGTGATATAATATTGAGTCCTTTACATGGAAGATCTTACTACATGAGACCAACTTAATTTTCTTGATTTGCATGTAATGAATATAATTAGATTAAATTTTAAGCCATTTTTAAAGGACTTATGCAGCTACCCGCCCCGTATAGGTCATGGATCGTCTTTGAACTTCACTTAATTGGGATATTTATTTACATACAAAATACAATGTTGGTTGTGGAATCACTTAAAAGAGCAAGTATTTTTATAACTATAATAATGTAATCTAGTTGATTTTATAGCTAGATAGCCAAGATAGGTTTGTATTACTCTTTGGTTTATAGTGACAAAAAAAATCATTCACTGGTCATTACATTCGAATTGTTGATCATATATAATGGAATGACTAATTAATTATTTTTTTAAAAAAGTATTTACTACAAAAATAAATAGTATCAACATTACAAGGTTTGTTTTCAATTGTTAAAATTCAAACTATACACCATTTTTCCAAATGCAGTGGAAAAAAAACCCTAGACTTTTACACCATATACATTTTAAAAAAAGGAAAAATTAGAAATAATAATCCTAACTTTCACATATTTTGTATCAATAATCCCAACTTTGGATTATTCTAGAATAGTCCGAACTTTGGGGTTGTTGATTTTCTTCAATCCCAAATATCGGTTACCTGTTGAACGGTATTTTTTTATTTTTCTTTATATGACACTTATCGCAACATAATTGGTTAAAAAATTAAAAAAAAACAAAAATTGATTAAAACAGTAATTAAAAAAAAATTAAAAAAAACCCACCCTCCTCTCACGGTTCTCATACCAACGACCAAACCCCAACCCTAACTCCCGACGCCGGCTACCCTAACGCCTGACGCCGTCCATCCTATCATTGATGCCCGACGCTGGACGAATGATAGCCGGCCAACAATACCCCTCCATTCCCCCACCACCTCTCCTCCACGCCGATAAACCACAACCTCTTCCCATCCTTCGAAATTGCAGCCCCCCTCCTATACCTCGAAACCACCTAAACAAAAAGGGAAACCATTCTAACCCCCACCTAGGAGCAACTGGTGGCGATTTTTTGCAGTTGCGAGTTGGCTGGCGGTGGCGTGTTGTCTTTGTTGCGATTACGAGTTGGTTAGGGTGGCGGTTTAGGGTTTTTGAGAGTGGAAGAGGGGTTTTCTTGGCGGTTGTGCGCGGGAATGAGAGGGGGTTTCGGGAAGAGAAGCCAAACCGACAGCGCTAAGGGTGGGGGAGAGGCGGTGAGCCGGCGAGAGAAGGGTGTCGGGCTGGCAGCGGGGGTGGGGGAAAGGGAAGGAGCTAGTGTTTTTGTTTTTGTTTTGTTTTGTTTAATAATTTTTACTAGATTAGTACTCGTGCGATGCACGATTTAATTAGAATTAAAAAAAAATCAATAAGAGAGTGTAAAATAATCAACCACAAAATGAGGGTTTTTGAAAAGAGAAAAGTCATTAATATGTTTTTGATTAATTGATGTCCACTCTTTTATTTATTTTTAAGAATTAGTTTTTTCGATCTTGAATTTCGAAAGACGAAAATAGGAAAAAAAAATGATGATGTCATAAGCAAATTGGAGGGAAATTTTTTTAAATAATCCCAACTTTGGGGTCATTCGCTCAAAACAATCTCATGTGACCGCTAAGCTGTTAAACAAGTATTTTTTAAAAAAAAATTAATTAACACGTGTCATCGCGTTATTGATTGAAAATATATTTAAAAAATTAAACAAAAACTAAAAACAAAGAACCCAACCCCAAGCCCTTAACCCACGACAACCATGCAACAACTAGCGTCGAACCTTCCACCCGGCCTAGCCCAAGTCCGTGGCCTTAGCTTGCTGTGGCCAGACCCCCTACCCCACGCTGCCACGCCGGCATTGCCCTAACCGGCGCCCCTTTCCCTCAAACACCAATTCCTCATGCAACCCTCGCCTGAAATCCTTGAACTACCATCCCCACCACATAAAACCTCAGCCGTCCCTCCACCACCATTAAAACCCTAGTGCTAGATTTTGGGTGGTCGTGGGTAGGATTTCAGGGGTTTTGGGCTACGGGATTGGTGGATTTGGGGGAAAGGGAGCTACCGGGGAAGAGGGTTCTCGCCGTCGCGTGAGTGGGGAAGGGGGTTTCAGTCGTCGTAGCTTTTATGGCGAACGTGGTTCGTGGGTGGTGGCTGGGTTATTATTATTTTTATTTCAATTTTTAAGTTTTTTTTATTAATATTTTAAATTTATCAACCAATTGCATGGTGACATCACCTTAACCATTTATAACAGGTAAGTAATCGGTTAGGGATTGTTTTGAGCGAATACACCCCAAAGTTGAGATTGTTTAATAATAATTCAAAGTTGGGATTATTCAAAGCGAATAAGAGAAAGTTGGGATAATTTTAACAATTTTTCCTAATATCAATCATCCTTAAGTGTATACACTTGTGCAAAAATCTAGCCGCAAATACTTTTTAAATATGTAAATTTAAAAACAATTTCATAGGAGAAAATGACAATTGATCTTCGTTCCGCTTTCGTTAACAATAATTACAAGAAGAAGTGAGGAATAGTCTAAGAGTCCTTCATTCAAGGGCACTGATCATTCGATTACGTGGATAAATCACACCGCGCCCAAACACAAGTTTCTTGTTTTCCTGTGAGTCCTAAAGTCCTGTTGTTTGGATTGGCTTTGGTTTTAGAGGTCCTATGCAAACTCTTAAACGTAAAATGTACGCATTAGCTATGAGAAGATTCAAACTTGAGACATTCGTGATATAATATTGAGTCCTTTACATGGAAGATCTTACTACATGAGACCAACTTAATTTTCTTGATTTGCATGTAATGAATATAATTAGATTAAATTTTAAGCCATTTTTAAAGGACTTATGCAGCTACCCGCCCCGTATAGGTCATGGATCGTCTTTGAACTTCACTTAATTGGGATATTTATTTACATACAAAATACAATGTTGGTTGTGGAATCACTTAAAAGAGCAAGTATTTTTATAACTATAATAATGTAATCTAGTTGATTTTATAGCTAGATAGCCAAGATAGGTTTGTATTACTCTTTGGTTTATAGTGACAAAAAAAATCATTCACTGGTCATTACATTCGAATTGTTGATCATATATAATGGAATGACTAATTAATTATTTTTTTTAAAAAAGTATTTACTACAAAAATAAATAGTATCAACATTACAAGGTTTGTTTTCAATTGTTAAAATTCAAACTATACACCATTTTTCCAAATGCAGTGGAAAAAAAAACCCTAGACTTTTACACCATATACATTTTAAAAAAAGGAAAAATTAGAAATAATAATCCTAACTTTCACATATTTTGTATCAATAATCCCAACTTTGGATTATTCTAGAATAGTCCGAACTTTGGGGTTGTTGATTTTCTTCAATCCCAAATATCGGTTACCTGTTGAACGGGTATTTTTTTATTTTTCTTTATATGACACTTATCGCAACATAATTGGTTAAAAAATTAAAAAAAAACAAAAATTGATTAAAACAGTAATTAAAAAAAAATTAAAAAAAACCCACCCTCCTCTCACGGTTCTCATACCAACGACCAAACCCCAACCCTAACTCCCGACGCCGGCTACCCTAACGCCTGACGCCGTCCATCCTATCATTGATGCCCGACGCTGGACGAATGATAGCCGGCCAACAATACCCCTCCATTCCCCCACCACCTCTCCTCCACGCCGATAAACCACAACCTCTTCCCATCCTTCGAAATTGCAGCCCCCCTCCTATACCTCGAAACCACCTAAACAAAAAGGGAAACCATTCTAACCCCCACCTAGGAGCAACTGGTGGCGATTTTTTGCAGTTGCGAGTTGGCTGGCGGTGGCGTGTTGTCTTTGTTGCGATTACGAGTTGGTTAGGGTGGCGGTTTAGGGTTTTTGAGAGTGGAAGAGGGGTTTTCTTGGCGGTTGTGCGCGGGAATGAGAGGGGGTTTCGGGAAGAGAAGCCAAACCGACAGCGCTAAGGGTGGGGGAGAGGCGGTGAGCCGGCGAGAGAAGGGTGTCGGGCTGGCAGCGGGGGTGGGGGAAAGGGAAGGAGCTAGTGTTTTTGTTTTTGTTTTGTTTTGTTTAATAATTTTTACTAGATTAGTACTCGTGCGATGCACGATTTAATTAGAATTAAAAAAAAATCAATAAGAGAGTGTAAAATAATCAACCACAAAATGAGGGTTTTTGAAAAGAGAAAAGTCATTAATATGTTTTTGATTAATTGATGTCCACTCTTTTATTTATTTTTAAGAATTAGTTTTTTCGATCTTGAATTTCGAAAGACGAAAATAGGAAAAAAAAATGATGATGTCATAAGCAAATTGGAGGGAAATTTTTTTAAATAATCCCAACTTTGGGGTCATTCGCTCAAAACAATCTCATGTGACCGCTAAGCTGTTAAACAAGTATTTTTTTAAAAAAAATTAATTAACACGTGTCATCGCGTTATTGATTGAAAATATATTTAAAAAATTAAACAAAAACTAAAAACAAAGAACCCAACCCCAAGCCCTTAACCCACGACAACCATGCAACAACTAGCGTCGAACCTTCCACCCGGCCTAGCCCAAGTCCGTGGCCTTAGCTTGCTGTGGCCAGACCCCCTACCCCACGCTGCCACGCCGGCATTGCCCTAACCGGCGCCCCTTTCCCTCAAACACCAATTCCTCATGCAACCCTCGCCTGAAATCCTTGAACTACCATCCCCACCACATAAAACCTCAGCCGTCCCTCCACCACCATTAAAACCCTAGTGCTAGATTTTGGGTGGTCGTGGGTAGGATTTCAGGGGTTTTGGGCTACGGGATTGGTGGATTTGGGGGAAAGGGAGCTACCGGGGAAGAGGGTTCTCGCCGTCGCGTGAGTGGGGAAGGGGGTTTCAGTCGTCGTAGCTTTTATGGCGAACGTGGTTCGTGGGTGGTGGCTGGGTTATTATTATTTTTATTTCAATTTTTAAGTTTTTTTTATTAATATTTTAAATTTATCAACCAATTGCATGGTGACATCACCTTAACCATTTATAACAGGTAAGTAATCGGTTAGGGATTGTTTTGAGCGAATACACCCCAAAGTTGAGATTGTTTAATAATAATTCAAAGTTGGGATTATTCAAAGCGAATAAGAGAAAGTTGGGATAATTTTAACAACTTTTCCTAATATCAATCATCCTTAAGTGTATACACTTGTGCAAAAATCTAGCCGCAAATACTTTTTAAATATGTAAATTTAAAAACAATTTCATAGGAGAAAATGACAATTGATCTTTGTTCCGCTTTCGTTAACAATAATTACAAGAAGAAGTGAGGAATAGTCTAAGAGTCCTTCATTCAAGGGCACTGATCATTCGATTACGTGGATAAATCACACCGCGCCCAAACACAAGTTTCTTGTTTTCCTGTGAGTCCTAAAGTCCTGTTGTTTGGATTGGCTTTGGTTTTAGAGGTCCTATGCAAACTCTTAAACGTAAAATGTACGCATTAGCTATGAGAAGATTCAAACTTGAGACATTCGTGATATAATATTGAGTCCTTTACATGGAAGATCTTACTACATGAGACCAACTTAATTTTCTTGATTTGCATGTAATGAATATAATTAGATTAAATTTTAAGCCATTTTTAAAGGACTTATGCAGCTACCCGCCCCGTATAGGTCATGGATCGTCTTTGAACTTCACTTAATTGGGATATTTATTTACATACAAAATACAATGTTGGTTGTGGAATCACTTAAAAGAGCAAGTATTTTTATAACTATAATAATGTAATCTAGTTGATTTTATAGCTAGATAGCCAAGATAGGTTTGTATTACTCTTTGGTTTATAGTGACAAAAAAAATCATTCACTGGTCATTACATTCGAATTGTTGATCATATATAATGGAATGACTAATTAATTATTTTTTTAAAAAAGTATTTACTACAAAAATAAATAGTATCAACATTACAAGGTTTGTTTTCAATTGTTAAAATTCAAACTATACACCATTTTTCCAAATGCAGTGGAAAAAAAACCCTAGACTTTTACACCATATACATTTTAAAAAAAGGAAAAATTAGAAATAATAATCCTAACTTTCACATATTTTGTATCAATAATCCCAGCTTTGGATTATTCTAGAATAGTCCGAACTTTGGGGTTGTTGATTTTCTTCAATCCCAAATATCGGTTACCTGTTGAACGGGTATTTTTTTATTTTTCTTTATATGACACTTATCGCAACATAATTGGTTAAAAAATTAAAAAAAAAAACAAAAATTGATTAAAACAGTAATTAAAAAAAAATTAAAAAAAACCCACCCTCCTCTCACGGTTCTCATACCAACGACCAAACCCCAACCCTAACTCCCGACGCCGGCTACCCTAACGCCTGACGCCGTCCATCCTATCATTGATGCCCGACGCTGGACGAATGATAGCCGGCCAACAATACCCCTCCATTCCCCCACCACCTCTCCTCCACGCCGATAAACCACAACCTCTTCCCATCCTTCGAAATTGCAGCCCCCCTCCTATACCTCGAAACCACCTAAACAAAAAGGGAAACCATTCTAACCCCCACCTAGGAGCAACTGGTGGCGATTTTTTGCAGTTGCGAGTTGGCTGGCGGTGGCGTGTTGTCTTTGTTGCGATTACGAGTTGGTTAGGGTGGCGGTTTAGGGTTTTTGAGAGTGGAAGAGGGGTTTTCTTGGCGGTTGTGCGCGGGAATGAGAGGGGGTTTCGGGAAGAGAAGCCAAACCGACAGCGCTAAGGGTGGGGGAGAGGCGGTGAGCCGGCGAGAGAAGGGTGTCGGGCTGGCAGCGGGGGTGGGGGAAAGGGAAGGAGCTAGTGTTTTTGTTTTTGTTTTGTTTTGTTTAATAATTTTTACTAGATTAGTACTCGTGCGATGCACGATTTAATTAGAATTAAAAAAAAATCAATAAGAGAGTGTAAAATAATCAACCACAAAATGAGGGTTTTTGAAAAGAGAAAAGTCATTAATATGTTTTTGATTAATTGATGTCCACTCTTTTATTTATTTTTAAGAATTAGTTTTTTCGATCTTGAATTTCGAAAGACGAAAATAGGAAAAAAAAATGATGATGTCATAAGCAAATTGGAGGGAAATTTTTTTAAATAATCCCAACTTTGGGGTCATTCACTCAAAACAATCTCATGTGACCGCTAAGCTGTTAAACAAGTATTTTTTTAAAAAAAAATTAATTAACACGTGTCATCGCGTTATTGATTGAAAATATATTTAAAAAATTAAACAAAAACTAAAAACAAAGAACCCAACCCCAAGCCCTTAACCCACGACAACCATGCAACAACTAGCGTCGAACCTTCCACCCGGCCTAGCCCAAGTCCGTGGCCTTAGCTTGCTGTGGCCAGACCCCCTACCCCACGCTGCCACGCCGGCATTGCCCTAACCGGCGCCCCTTTCCCTCAAACACCAATTCCTCATGCAACCCTCGCCTGAAATCCTTGAACTACCATCCCCACCACATAAAACCTCAGCCGTCCCTCCACCACCATTAAAACCCTAGTGCTAGATTTTGGGTGGTCGTGGGTAGGATTTCAGGGGTTTTGGGCTACGGGATTGGTGGATTTGGGGGAAAGGGAGCTACCGGGGAAGAGGGTTCTCGCCGTCGCGTGAGTGGGGAAGGGGGTTTCAGTCGTCGTAGCTTTTATGGCGAACGTGGTTCGTGGGTGGTGGCTGGGTTATTATTATTTTTATTTCAATTTTTAAGTTTTTTTTATTAATATTTTAAATTTATCAACCAATTGCATGGTGACATCACCTTAACCATTTATAACAGGTAAGTAATCGGTTAGGGATTGTTTTGAGCGAATACACCCCAAAGTTGAGATTGTTTAATAATAATTCAAAGTTGGGATTATTCAAAGCGAATAAGAGAAAGTTGGGATAATTTTAACAATTTTTCCTAATATCAATCATCCTTAAGTGTATACACTTGTGCAAAAATCTAGCCGCAAATACTTTTTAAATATGTAAATTTAAAAACAATTTCATAGGAGAAAATGACAATTGATCTTCGTTCCGCTTTCGTTAACAATAATTACAAGAAGAAGTGAGGAATAGTCTAAGAGTCCTTCATTCAAGGGCACTGATCATTCGATTACGTGGATAAATCACACCGCGCCCAAACACAAGTTTCTTGTTTTCCTGTGAGTCCTAAAGTCCTGTTGTTTGGATTGGCTTTGGTTTTAGAGGTCCTATGCAAACTCTTAAACGTAAAATGTACGCATTAGCTATGAGAAGATTCAAACTTGAGACATTCGTGATATAATATTGAGTCCTTTACATGGAAGATCTTACTACATGAGACCAACTTAATTTTCTTGATTTGCATGTAATGAATATAATTAGATTAAATTTTAAGCCATTTTTAAAGGACTTATGCAGCTACCCGCCCCGTATAGGTCATGGATCGTCTTTGAACTTCACTTAATTGGGATATTTATTTACATACAAAATACAATGTTGGTTGTGGAATCACTTAAAAGAGCAAGTATTTTTTATAACTATAATAATGTAATCTAGTTGATTTTATAGCTAGATAGCCAAGATAGGTTTGTATTACTCTTTGGTTTATAGTGACAAAAAAAATCATTCACTGGTCATTACATTCGAATTGTTGATCATATATAATGGAATGACTAATTAATTATTTTTTTAAAAAAGTATTTACTACAAAAATAAATAGTATCAACATTACAAGGTTTGTTTTCAATTGTTAAAATTCAAACTATACACCATTTTTCCAAATGCAGTGGAAAAAAAAAAACCCTAGACTTTTACACCATATACATTTTAAAAAAAGGAAAAATTAGAAATAATAATCCTAACTTTCACATATTTTGTATCAATAATCCCAACTTTGGATTATTCTAGAATAGTCCAAACTTTGGGGTTGTTGATTTTCTTCAATCCCAAATATCGGTTACCTGTTGAACGAGTATTTTTTTATTTTTCTTTATATGACACTTATCGCAACATAATTGGTTAAAAAAATTAAAAAGAAAACAAAAATTGATTAAAAAAGTAATTAAAAAAAAATTAAAAAAAACCCACCCTCCTCTCACGGTTCTCATACCAACGACCAAACCCCAACCCTTTCTCCCGACGCCGGCTACCCTATCCCTGACGCCTGACGCCGGCCATCCTATCATTGATGCCCGACGCTGGACGATTGATAGCCGGCCAACAATACCCCTCCATTCCCCCACCACCTCTCCTCCACGCCGATAAACCACAGCCTCTTCCCATCCTTCGGAATTGCAGCCCCCCTCCTATACCTCGAAACCACCTAAACAAAAAGGGAAACCATTCTAACCCCCACCTAGGAGCAACTGGTGGCGATTTTTTGCAGTTGCGAGTTGGCTGGCGGTGGCGTGTTGTCATTGTTGCGATTACGAGTTGGTTAGGGTGGCGGTTTAGGGTTTTTGAGAGTGGAAGAGGGGTTTTCTTGGTGGTTGTGCGCGGGAATGAGAGGGGGTTTCGGGAAGAGAAGCCAAACCGACAACGCTAAGGGTGGGGGAGAGGCGGTGAGCCGGCGAGAGAAGGGTGTCGGGCTGGCAGCGGGGGTGGGGGAAAGGGAAGGAGCTAGTGTTTTTGTTTTTGTTTTGTTTTGTTTAATAATTTTTACTAGATTAGTACTCGTGCGATGCACGATTTAATTAGAATTAAAAAAAAAATCAATAAGAGAGTGTAAAATAATCAACCACAAAATGAGGGTTTTTGAAAAGAGAAAAGTCATTAATATGTTTTTGATTAATTGATGTCTACTCTTTTATTTATTTTTAAGAATTAGTTCTTTCGATCTTGAATTTCGAAAGACGAAAATAGGAAAAAAAAATGATGATGTCATAAGCAAATTGGAGGAAAATTTTTTAATGATAAAATGACATGTGTACACAGCTGATGTAAGCGGTTTTTTCTTTAGTTATAGTTATAGATTTATTTAATTTTTTTGGACCAATCAGGGCTTGACACAAATCAAGTGACTTGATATAATAGGTCATTGATGACCGGTTTGGGATTGAAGAAAGTAAACATCCCATAAAGTTCATATTATTCCAAAATAATTCAAATTTGGAATTATTAAAAGAAAATCCAGCAAAGTTGGGATATGATTATTATTTCCACACAAAGTCTTATATGTAGCTGGCCATATGGTGTGATTATTCATTATAAGGGCTACTTCATTAGTGTTATAGGGGTTACTCATTCAATTTTTTAGGGGTTACTTTGTCAGTGTTATCAAGGTTACTTAGGAGTTACTTGGTCAATGTTACAAGGGTTACCGGGTCAGTGTTAGAGGAGTTACTGTGTTTTTTAATAAGTGGACACATGGTGTGGTAACCCAAACACAAAACGCATCTGCTATTTTTAATATTTTCTTTAAAAAAATAGTAATAAACCATTTGAAATATCTAGATAGAGTCCATAAAGAAGAAAAACTCAAATTAAACTTTGATCGCATTTTCCATTTTTCATACACTAATGTATTTGGAAAAAAATAAGATCAAATTTGTGACCTTTACACAGTACAATCTCTTATTACTTTTCTTCCCGCCTTTTCTATATAAACCCAATCATCTCAATCTTAAAACACACTCAAAAAATCAAAAATCCAAACTTCATTCATAAGCAAGCCTTCCAAGATGATCACTTCTTCCTTAAAATCCCTCCTCATTTCCTGCGTCCTAATCGTCGGAATTTCAGCACCCATCCACGCAACCACATTTACAGTTGTAAACAACTGTGGCTACACCGTGTGGGGTGCTGCTACACCCGGTGGTGCAAAGGAATTGCCCTCCAACGGTGGCTCATGGACTTTCGATGTCAATCCCAACACAGCTGGTGGCCGTGTTTGGGGTCGTACCGGATGCACGTCCAGTGGGTCCAACAGCCTTAAGTGCACCACAGGAGATTGTGGTGATGGGCTATTCGACTGTGGTACAAACTCGGGGAAACCCCCATTTACCATAGCTGAGTATACTTTAACAAACACACAGGATAGCATTGATGTGTCCTTGGTTGATGGTTTTAATGTACCCATGAATTTTAAGGCTGCTAGTGGATGCGACAAAATCCCCTCTTGCGCTGCAAATGTCAACGACGAGTGTCCTTCCGACCTTAAGGTTGATGGTGGGTGTTTAAGCGCTTGCAATAAGTACAATACTGATGAATATTGTTGTAGGAACCAATATGAAAATAATTGTCCCCCAAATAACTACTCCATGATTTTTAAGAATTTGTGCCCTCAAGCTTATAGTTATGCTAAGGATGATATAAACACCTTGTCTTGCCCTCATGGTGCCAACTATGTAGTTACATTTTGTCCTTGAAGTATTATAATTAATTTAAGGGGGTATGTACTCCTTATATAGTTTATCTAGTATATATGTTGTACTATATCTATATTAAATGAATGAATAAGTGGAATGTTTTCCTATTGTATTAACCTTGGTTTCGATAATGTGTCTCTAAAGTGAAGCTCTTGTATATTAAGAACGAATTTAACTAAGTTTTTGTTTTTCATTTAAACATGTTGCTATTGGTTCGGGACGAATTATTACATGATGCTCACTAGTTGAGAATTAAAATTAAGTTTGTTATTAAAGATATAAATCCAAAAAAACTTTGGCCATTGAGATGAATTTTGCCAACATCTAGACAACCGACATAGATTGGAGCAAACTTATTGGTCGTATTTGTCCCAAAATGGGAGAACATTTTATATACACATGGGTGCATATAGACTGTTAAATTTCGAGATGATATGAAATGGGCCTGGGCAATACATTGGGGTTCCAACACTCCTCCTCACTTGTGAGTGTCTTTAGAATTAGATCACGCCGAAAGATACAATATAAATTCACTTTGGGAATGAACATCCAATAAAGGCCCCTTGACAAATACCCAGTTATGAATGACCCAACAAACCTGGGCTCTAATACCATGTTAAATATAATATGAAATGGGCATGGATAACCCGAATAAGAAGGTGGAGAGTTTGGTCCACAAACTAGGCTTAGGAGCTTCCATACTAAAACCAATTGACAATAATAGTAAGAGTTACTCCTTTACCTTATACCACCTCTCCTAATTCTCCAATATAGGACACTTACAAGTGAGATATGTTGGAGTTCCAACATAGACATATGTGGTTATGTGCACCCAAATTAAAGGTGAATTTTTACTCTTTTAGATTTTAAAATGAGCAAATAAAATATATCAAATGAGTAAAATACACTTAGATACACCTTACATCCGGATGGATGTATGTATATAAATGTACGAGTAACAACTAGCACCAAAATGGGATGTATAACCACCGGGCCTAATGGACTCAAGTGCAACACTAGAGACTACTGGGCTGATACATATTTGGGTGCTAATGGATCACTCAGCTTCAAATTTTCAGTCACTTTATTCGTCCATAACATCTAACAAGGTTCATCTTAAAATTAATTGCCTATGAAGGTGGAGTAGCAAATTAGCAATTAAACATGTTTTAGTTACCCTTCCCCTTATTGAAGAGTTTTAAGTATGTAAAGGGTGATTTTTCTGTGTGGCTGACCATACCGTATGACAAGGGTTTCTCGATAAGGGGTTACTTGAGTTACTCTTGACTGAGTAATTTAACCCCCCAAGTAACCGCTAATCTAGTAACCCTTCCGAGTAACCCCTTCAATAACCCTGATTGAGTATCGATCTCATTCAAGAACCCCTGATCGAATCCCTCGGGTAACCCTAATCGAGCCCCTCAAGTAACCCCTGATCGAACCTCTTAAATAACCCATGATCGAACCTCTTAAGTAACCCATAATCGAGTAACTCGAGTATCTCTAGCCACACAGTGTACTGTCACTGTGTGGCTAGCCACATAAAAAAATTTAGTAACGTATCAAGTTGACTCTAATTTGCATTTTTTTTTCCTTTCTAATGTGTAAATCGATTGTTGATCAAGAATTTACTATCAGGTCACGATATTTATTGGCAATTCATGTAAGCCTCATATGTGTAATATACAAACTAATAATAACAAACTAAATGTACTTTGTTACGAAGTGTTATTTGTTAAGCCATTACTATCCCTATTTTTTTTAATCACTATTTACAATTTAAGGGAATCGTTTAAATTTTTCTCAGCATAGAAGTTAAAAAAAAAAAAAAAAAAAAAATTAAAAATCATGTAAAGTATTGTTTGATTCATCTCAATAAAATAATTAATTAACATATAATCTAAAATAGGACTCGTAGTCGTAGTAAGTTTTTCTTTTAACTTAAATAATACTCTGTAGTATTAAGTGTAAAATGCATGCCAAAATCACGTGTTATTTATTCTATTTAGTGTTTATTTTATTATAAAATTTTCACTTTTAATTCTCTTAACTAACGCCCCATCTTGACAATGCTCGTTAGTTTTTTTCTTTGATAAAACCAAATTTTGGTGGGACTCAAGCCACCCATGCCCCACTATAAATTCATCCACGTCTATGTCATTCTCAATTACAAGTATTATAAAATCAAACAAGTATATCAAATTAAAAAGACAAAAGCTAACGAACGCTCTACGGGTATTGGATAAGCTAGCTAAAAATAGAAATATTAAATTAAAATGAACATTAATTACACCGATTGATGCATAATGTTGTCATGCTTTCCCGAATTTATATCACTTTTTGTAACTATTTTAAATACTTAGCAAGATCCTATTAAAAATTAATGATAATATCAATCATCCATAAATTAAGTGTATATATAATTTTACATTTGTGCAAAAATCTAGTTACACATACTTAATTTTGAAAATAATTTCATAGGAAGAAATGACAATTGATCTTCGTTCCGCTATCGTTTAGAATAATTACAAGAAGTGAGGAATTGTCTCGGAGTCCTTCATTCAAGGGCACTGATCATTCGATTATGTGGGCAAGTCGCCGCACCCACACTAGTTTCTTGTTTGGCTTTGGCTTCGATTTTGGAGGTCCCATGCAAACTCTTAAACGTAACATGTACGCATAACATTTAAACTTTGATCGCATTTTCAATTTTTCATACACTATGTATTTAGAAAAAATACGAACAAATTTGTGACTTTTACCCAATCTTTTATGACTTTTCTTCCCCTCTTTTCCTATATAAACCAAATTATTTCAACTATCTTAAACACACCATCAACAAATAAAAAATACAAACTTCTATTTATTCAATAAACAAGTCTTCCAAGATGAGCCCCTCCGTAAGACCCCTCCTCATTTCTTGCCTCGTAATCATCCTAGCTTCCGCAATCTCCACACCTACCCGCGCAACCACCTTTACAGTTAAAAACCAATGTAGCTACACCGTGTGGGGCGCTGCACTACCCGGTGGTGCAGAAGAAATGCCCTCCGGTGACACATGGAATTTCGATGTCGATCCCAGCACGTCCGCTGGTCGTGTTTGGGGTCGCACCGGATGCACCTCCGGTGGGTCCAACAGCCTTAAGTGCACCACAGGAGACTGTGGTGGTGGGCTATTCGACTGCGGTACAAACTCTGGGGCACCCCCACTTACCATAGCAGAGTATACTTTAACAAATACACAAGACACCATAGATATATCTTTGGTTGATGGGTTTAATGTACCCATGAGTTTTAAGGCGGCTAGTGGATGCGACAATACCCCCTAGGGTTGGGACTTTTCAAACCGAACCGTGAAACCGCCCGTTATCGAACTGAACCATCACGGACCGATCCGTTTATAAACCGATAAATTTAAACTGAAAACCGAACTGAACCGTTCAATATCAAACCAAAACCGAATCGAACCGCTCAATGTCAACCCGTTACGGACCGTAAACCGATAACAAACCAAACTGCTCAAATCCGAACCGAAACGAAACCGAACCGAATGGTTTATAAACCCGTTAATGACCCGAACCATTTATAAACCGAAACCGTTTAAACCGTAAAAAAAAACCGTTTAAACCGAACCATTTGTAACCCGCTAACCGTTTATACCGACCCGTTTATGAACCGAAACCGTTTAAATCGCAGGAAAAACTGTATAAACCGAACCGTTATAATCTGCTAACCGTCTAAACTGAACTGCTATAACCCGTTAAACCGTTAAAATCGAACTGTTTTCGAATCGCAACCTGTTTAAACTGATCCGATTACAAACTGCTTAATTCAAATTGAATTATTTACAACCTAAATGGCTAAATACAATTAATGTTAATAAATGTAGATCTAATCAAACGGCTTAGTTTTATACAAAGGTTTATATCACCTAGACCTAGTCAAATGGCATTATTAATGTCGTTTTAGATTACTTATTTATTTTAATTAATATCAAATGTAACATACTAGTATTATTAATTTATTATATATTTATATATATACTTTAATTTAACAAAGGTAACAATAAATATAAATTTTAAAATATATACAATAAACATTACTAAATGTAGATCTAATTAAACGACTTAGGTTTATACAACGGTTTATATCACCTAATCCAACGACATTATTAATGTGAATATTGTCGTTTTAGATTACTTATAATTTTAATTAATATCAAATGTGAAATGTAACATACTAGTATTATAATATATATTATATATACTTTAATTTAACAAAGGTAACAATAAATATAAATTAAAATTAAATAACTTTAATTATTCCAAAAAAATACATTTCATCTACATTTTACATTAAAAATAAATAAGTTAAGGATTTACATTTTACATATGATCATAAATTATCCTAATAACAAAATTTAACCTAAAAAAACATTCCTAAAAACAAAAGGCAGCAGAATCTTGAAGCAGCAGCACAACACAGAGGAAATAGCAACAACAAGCAGGAACCAGCTCACGCAATAACAGATCAGCAACTTATCAAAAGCAAGGAACAATATAAGCAGAAGGGACTCAGCAGGAACTAATTTTTGTTTTTCAAAATTGCTCTCAGATTTACGTTTATCGTATCATCACTGAGCAATGGCTGTTTTAACTTAAAACTTGAAAAATGCTGCCAGCAAGTACGTATACATTGAAGTCTCAACATAAATGACAAGGGCAACGGTGATTCAAGAAAAATTAAAACAGCAAGCATAAGAAACAGCAACAACAAAACTTATCATAAATTCATAACACAAAAGGCAGCAACAATACTGAAGCAGCAACACAGCACCTCAAGCTGGCAGGAGGCAGGAACCAGCTCAGGCAGGCAACAATATAGGCAAAAACAACTCAGTAGGGACAACAACCAAAAGGCAAAAGCACTACCAGCAGCTCAAAACAAGTTCAAGCAACTTCAAAACTAATTTTTGTTTTTTAAAATTGCTCTCAGATTTACATCACTGAGCAATGGTTGTTTTAACACAAAACTTGAGAAATGCTGCCAGCAAGTACGAATGTACGATTGGTATCATACTATCATTGGCTCATTGCCTCATTGAATCATTGGTATGTAAGTAATTAAGTATGAAACTATGTAACTATGTACGTATAATCGATAAACATATATGTTAAAACTTAAAAGTTTAAAACATTTGTTAATCGATCTAATTGAGTACTTGTACTTCCTTAATTATCGATTTATTGTATTCTAAGTATCAACTCATTAAATCATGGTCATGACGCGATCTTTAAAACAATCATGATCCATGACTTCATGACCCAAACCGCTTATAAACCGAACCAGCATGATCCGAACCGTTTATAAACCGAACCGACATTGGACTGGGTAAACCCGCCCCTAAACCGGCCCATTTCAAACCGAACCGATATGATCCGTACCGTTTATAAACCGAACCAACAGTGACCCGGGTAAACCCGCCCCTAAACCGACCCGTTTCAAACCAAACCGGCATGATCCAAACTGTTTGTAAACCAAACCGACATCAACCTGGGTAAACCCGCCCCCTAAACCGACCCGTTTCAAACTGAACCGGCATGATCCGAATTGTTTATAAACCGACCCGCTTATGACCCAAACCGAATTTAAACCGTAAAGAAATAAACCGAAACCGAACCGACCCGTCAGCTAAATCAAACTGTTTCAACCCGAACCGCTCCAAATCGAAACCTACTCACACCGAGGTCAAACCGAACCGCCAAACCGAAGTCCCACCCCTAATACCCCCTCTTGCGCAGCTAATGTTCTCGATTCGTGTCCTTCCGACCTTAAGGTTGACGGCGGGTGTTTAAGCGCTTGCAATAAGTACAATACTGATGAATATTGTTGTAGGAACCAATATGAAACAAATTGTCCTCCAAATAACTACTCCATGATTTTTAAGAATTTGTGCCCTCAAGCTTATAGTTATGCTAAGGATGATCAAACTAGCACCTTTGTTTGCCCTCATGGTACCAACTATGTAGTTACATTTTGTCCTTGATGTATAATATAAGGGCTTTTGTACTTCTTATATAGTTTATCTATATAGTATATACAGTATGTTGTTGTACTATATATTAAATGAATAAATGGAATGCTATCCTATTGTATTAATCTTGTATTCAATAATGTGTCTCTAAAGTATAGCTCATGTATATCAATTGTATAAAGAACTCCCCACCCTCCAGTGGTAAGAAACAAATTCTCTAAGTTGCTTCAAGGTCATTAGGTGAAACTAGCATTATCGAGTTTTCGACGTAAACTATATATGAAATTGTTTGTTATTGACCCAATTCATGGGAAATTAAACCGGTCAGAAATCACCAATTGGAAATTTGAAATTGAATCGACCTGAATTTTTATTGGACTGTATGCAATGTGACTTGTACCCAATGCTGAGCTGGCCTTAGCTTGACAACTCAATGCTAAAACGAAATAAACTGAATCCGACCTTGAATTACTTAAATTGAGGAAAAATAAGTTTGAACCGATTTGTCAAAAATCCGTGACCCATTCATTATACACACACCATATATCTATAACCCGTGACTCGTTTAACACGAGTCGTTTACAACCTATAAACATATTTGAATCAACCTAAAGCTCAGTAAAGCCCGACCCAAGTTAAATACATTAAGGCACAAAAGCCCCAAATTATGCCTTACACAATATACAGTTATACTTATACTAGTACTTGACTTCCAATAATCTGTGCATCTACTTTAATAAGTCCCCATAAGTTCCAGGCTTCCAGCATTTGATTCGGAGCATTTTTTACTTAAGTTATCAATAGTTATAATACAGTAAATTAGTAATGTCCATTGGCATTAAGCCATTAATTTATGCTTAGATGATTTATGATAAATATACCAAAATACTAATTCATTAGTACCAATAAATGCAAAAATAAGAATTTTATTTTTGTTGGTATTAATATTAATATTAACTCTATAGATACAACTTATCATCAACATTATTATTCCATTAATGATTAAGCTATTATAGGCTCAGAATTTCTCTTTTATACTCCACCAAATGTTGAATACTTCAATACTACGTATTTATTTTGTAGTGAGCTACTGAGCGTGTTTCTTTCTTCACCTCAAAATTTTAGATATATACTGAAATTTTTATTGAAACTAGTGGTGATTAAAATAAATTGATTGAATTTAATGGATATATATCAACTGCTAATTCCATTTTTTAATTTAGGATCGTGACATCTTGTTAAATTCATTTAATTGTATATTTATAAATTTCAATAATGGTTCACATAGGTTAGGAAGGTTCGTTATAAATTTCAAATAGAGTATTTTTTTAATTACTTTGACATAAAATTATATTAACCCACATTTATGTTAGCAATACAAGCGATACTTCAATAAAAAAATATAAAATATCAATTTTTGATCAGGGGTTGAGTCAAATAATTAACCAACAAAATGGTGTAAACAATGTCTTGTTTTCCCTAATCCATTTTTAATTATTTTCTCTTGGAATGTCGTCTAATTTTCAATGTAAATAAAGCTTATCTTGCCTTGTCACATTTGAAACTTCATATCAATCAATTTACATTTTAACAAATTTTTATATGTGGCTAGTCATATGGTGTGACCACTTCGCAATAAGTTAATTATTAAGTAATAGAGAGTTATGGTGATGAGCAAATGAGTACCTTGAGGTATGTGAATTACTTAAATGAAAAAAGGGGAAAATTTCTTACATGAGTGGAATTTTTCTTTCAATTTTAAAACAAAAAAAAATAAGAGTTACTCTAATGAAAAAATGGAGTTACTTATTTCTAAATTAGTTGATATTACTTGTATAATGAATTGGAGTTACTTTGATGGATAAAATGAGGTTAACCCTATAAATAAATAGGATTATTCATATATATAAATAAGAATTATTCTTATAAATTAATATGGATATACTGTGTGATAGCCACATACACGACTTACTCTTATGTTATAGCCTTATAGGTAAACATCAACAAATGAACAATTTGTTGAATAGTTGTATCCATAATTATTCTTGTCATCTCATCTGACCCGCTTTTTACTTCAATCGTCATACTTTCATACATATGTGTATGTACTTCTTAGTTCTTACATTCTTTCACATTGAATAAAAAGCATAACTGTTGATATCTTTAACTATGGAGTATACATTATTAAAAATAATATAACATTAATATTTTGAAAATATAAGTTAATTATACGGGAAGTAGATCAATTTCGACCAATCCAACAGCATTACACTCCCTTCTATTGTTTTTTTTTTCTTCCAACAACCTTATACTTTTACTAATCCAGGCTAATAATCCAACAATTTTAGATAACAAATGAGTATGCTCAATCAAGATTAAGAGAGAAACGATTAGAGAGAGAAATTAAAACTCCGTATTACACAAAGAAACTTCCAATAAACTATCTTGATATCTGGGCTTGTAACAAACTCACAAATATCTAGTTAGCAAATCATCATATATTATAAATAGCTTAACAAAGTACTCGTATTACAGTAGGAAAATATGAATTTGTGAGTCAAATTAAAGTATAATAGCGTAAATAATATCAAATCGTTAAAATAATGAAGAACACATCACTTTCATTCTATAATTTTTTTTCTTAAGAACTAGGTCTAGCTTGTCATAATGTAATTGAATTGCCTTAAGTCTGATCTGTAGCTTAAATTAACATATAGTATCTATCTAGGATGACTTTAGAACACCCTAGTCACAACTTACGAAGTTATGAGTAGTAGTGCAAGCTACCAGAAATGATGACTATAATATGATAATGGTAGCATTAATAATTGAATATAACGTAGTATAAACGATCCATCGCTAAAGTCTAGTCAATACTGGTGAGCGCATCAAGTCGGTATGCCCATAATTAGCTTCAAACTGTCCATCACACAATTGTACAGTATGTTGCTAAAACAACCTTTAATTTGACCTTGACTTCATGCTAAATCGATCTTTCACAAAAACAAAAAAAATTAAATAAAAAATAAATAAATAATACGCACTGCACCTATTATGTACTTTTTCCATTCTTTTTTATTTGATCCGATTTGACTTTTACACTATTCACCACTCCTCCTTTGACCATCTTGTGTGAATGATATATAAGGTAAAATATATTCACGTGGGATCTTTTTGATTTCGTCTCAATAAGTACAATCATAATATACCCAACTTTTATAATTTTTTACCTATAGATAATTAAACTTATTGATTGCTAAAGTTTTGCATTGACAAAGATAATAAAAGAAACAGGTCAAGTAATTAAAAAAGAAGAGGAAGTTTATGAGTATAT
Organism: Chenopodium quinoa; assembly: GCF_001683475.1. Taxonomy (NCBI): domain Eukaryota; kingdom Viridiplantae; phylum Streptophyta; class Magnoliopsida; order Caryophyllales; family Amaranthaceae; genus Chenopodium; species Chenopodium quinoa. The sequence continues at coordinate 1,079,915 of NW_018744693.1, read as the reverse complement.
CTACACATAGACCTCACCAACAAAAGTTGGCTCAAGTAGTAAGCAACTTGATGGAGGTCTCAAGTTCGAGTCTCACCAGATGCAGAAAACTCTTGGTGGAAGACTCACCCACTGTAAGCTAAAGTGTGCAATTCGGGTCAGATCCGGATATACTCGGGGCTATATTCTGGTGAACGGGATGAGACAAACTCAGAAAAAAAAAAGTAATCTACACAGGCCTCCACAATTTTCCTTGGATATTACGATCAGTTGTGACTTATCTTCCCTTCTTTTCCTATATAAACTAAAACAACCTCAAACTAAATCAATCTCAACCAAATACACACAATCAACAAATAAAAAATCCAAAGACATTTCTTTTCAATCTTTCCATCATGATCCCCTCGAAATCACTCTCCATTTTCTGCCTCTTCGTAGTCCTTGTTACCCTTATCTCCACATCCACCCATGCAGCCACCTTTACAGTACAGAACAATTGCCCTTACACTATTTGGGCCGGCGCAGTACCCGGTGGTGGCAAACGTATGAATACCGGTGACACGTGGATTGTCACCGCCAACCCTGGCCAAACCGGTGGACGAATTTGGCCCCGTACTGGATGCACACCTAATGGAGCCAACGGGCTCAAGTGTATCACAGGAGACTGTGGTGGGGTACTCCAATGCACAGCTTATGGTACACCCCCTAACACCTTAGCCGAATATGGCTTAAAACAATTTAACAACTTGGATTTCTTTGACATTTCCTTGGTTGATGGGTTTAATGTACCCATGAGTTTCTTGCCCGTAAATGGTTGTAGCAAAGGACCTACTTGCAGGGGTGACCTTATCGGCCCATGCCCGGCTCAACTTAAGGCCGCAGGTGGGTGTAACAACCCGTGCACCGCCCTCAAAGATGATAAATATTGTTGTTTAAATAATTTCAAAGATAACTGCCCTGCAACAGATTTATCTAGGTATTTTAAGGGTAAGTGTCCAGATGCTTACAGTTATCCTAAGGACGATGCTACTAGCACTTATACTTGCCCTTCTGGTACCAATTACAAGGTTACATTTTGTCCTTGATTCAAGCTAAAAGTGTTGTACACTTGTACTATCATGAATAAATAATGGAATGTTATCCTAATTAATAAGTAGTTTTATTCACAATGCATTAACCGTTCTGATTTTCACAATAACCAACTAATCATCACTAATGATTTTCTAAAAAAAATTTATTTAGCCATTATTTTGAAGTATTAAATTATATAAATGAACGATCCAAATAATTACATAACTATTTTTTTTTTCATCCGATTCACTCTTTAGGCTAATCCAGATTTGAGGATCTGTTGTGGGTAGGTAGGTTCTAGTACCCTCCCATTTGTTGTTGCGGGGGACTAAATTAAGTACTATGAAGTATGAACAATTGAACATGCATCAATTAAATAACCTATAAACGTTAGTTGTTTAATTTATATGCTGGCCACAACCGAGTACATCATACTATCATAACATTATTGGCTTAGGATGAACTTAAGTGCTAGATGGGCATGCTGTGCTGCCTGTGCAGTAGCCACCATAACCTTTTTTTTTTTTTTTCTTTTTTTTTTTTTTTTTTTTTTTTGAGATTAAATGATATCAATAACTAAAATTTATGCGTTAAATGTTCTTTGTGTGAAATGTCTTACATACTACAGTACATGATATCTTGTTATATTTGTTTCATTATATGGAGGTTTTTTTTTTTTTTTTTGTTTAATTTTAATAACTTTTTGGTATGGAAATGAAAATAATTAATGGTTATACTTCTAATACAAACCTATCAAAATTTAACTAGAGTAAATTGTTTAGTTATTTGACATAATTTTTTCTTTTTAAAAAAAAAAATTAGCTGTAGATTAAAAAAATAATAATAACTGTAGATACTTATATATATATATATATATATATATATATATATATATATATATGTATCCTCTATGAATTAGGGAGTGTGTCAATTCAATCAATAATATCTTGTTTCCCTTAAATAATGCACACTTATATTTCTCTTGTATGTCTATTTTTCCTTGTAAATAAAGTTGTGTATTTTATTTGACAAATTCAATGTAAAGCTTATCTTGCCATGCATGTGACATTTATTATCCATCAATTTATAGCAAGTGATCAGAACAACTGAACAAGTGAACAATCTCCTATATAGTTGTATGGATCAATGTGGATTCTTGTCATCTCATCAAGCCTATCTTATTACTTCAATCATCGATGTACTGCTTTCGTTTCATATTATTATTTGGCAGTAGTATAAAATATTTCACACTAACACTAACATTACGAAGAAAATATAGTTTTTATTGTGAAAATGACTAAACAAGTACGAATTAGTCAACCACCATGACATACATCCTCCTTTTTAAAAAAACTAACTTTGTATAACAATCTTTCTTACTTGATATAGCATAAAAACCATCAAAAACTGTAACTATATATTATTAAATTAAATAGATAAAGATTATATATATGTTGAACAATCCAACAACCTTAAATATTTTTATTAATAAAGAAATAGTGGCCATAAACAACATATTGTCGCACTTAAAACTCAATAGACAAAGTATAGAATAGACGAACAAGGATAAACAAACAACACAACATTGCATTATTATTTCTTCGTATTACTATGACCATTGATTATTTCCAGCTAAAATTACAGAATGCTAGAGCTGAACATAGAAGAGCAACTTGCAAATAGCTCTAGCTTATTGCACATGTAGTTGAATTTCCATCAACCTATAACTTTAATATAACACAAGTAATATTAAAAGCGAAAATCTTGCATTTTATAAGACAGACCATAGTTGATGGAATGTTCAAGGACAGAAAGTGAGCCTGTAATTAGTACCAGATGGACAAGCAAAAGTGCTACTTTGATCATCCTTAGGGAAACTATAAGCATCAGGGCACCTTTGCTTGTAGAACTTAGAGTCACCATTAGCACCACACGTTCCGATACCTTGGGTCGTGCAAGGGTTGTGACACCCACCAGGAACCTTCCAGTTTCGCGGGCACTGCCCGTTAATATCAGCCGTGCACCTAAGTGTACGACACTTCCCACTGAGTGAACCGGAGTTGGAAGTGGGGCTGAAGGAGATAGGGATATTGAAGCCTTCAATAAGGGAGATATCAATGGTGTCGGTTGGATTATTGGGTTGTGCTAGAGCATACTCGAATAGAGTCTTTGGGATTGTACCCCAATTGCCCGGGTTACACACTAGTTTACCACACCCTCCGGTCTGGCAATTGCCGTTGCCATTGCCATCAAAGTTGCACCCAGTTCGGCCCCAAATACGTGCCATTTTGGTCCCGGGTGCTGGGTTTACGTTCCAGGTGTTTCCTTTATCGAGTCGCTTACCACCTCCTGGATCGGCGGCAGCCCACACGGTGTAGTCACAGTTGTTGACTACGGTGATGGTGGTTGCATGGGAGATTGTGATGATGGATAGTAAAAATAATGTAACGAGGGAAGCAGATAAAGTGGTCATGATGAAATGAAATTGTAATGGTGTATTAAATTATGTGGGAAATGATGAGATGATGAGGGGTGTTTATATAGAGATTAGAGGCGGCCAATTTGTTCTTGTTTGCGTAAGTTTTGGGGTAAATGATGATAATTTATTAAATTGTATCGAGTCGTCAAAGATTTGGCACATTAGCAGTTTAGCACATTGTTGACTTGGCTCACTTGGGAGTTGGGACTATGGAAATTTGTCTTTGAATAATTTCCGTGGGAAAATTGTGCATGAATTATCTATAATTAGTCTCTCAAAACAGAGAAAAAGTGGATAGCATAAGAAAGGGTGGACAGAAAAAATGAAAATTTAGTGAGTAAGATAGGAGAGGACGGAAGATAATAACAAGATAATAACCTGTCGATCAAAACATCAGCGCAGATTGTAGAGGTCTTAACTTGAAAAGATGCAAAGACATCGAAAATCATTGCTCGAGTCAAGCTTGAAGCGGTGGAGTATGAGTTGTGCCAAATATGCAAATTAGTTATGATTTTGATTGTAAAAGTTATGATACTTTCTCTAAATCTGTGGTTTACAGATTTTTATTATTGTAGATGTCATATGGCGGCTTTTATTTAATGATATTATTCTTCCCGTTCAAAAAAAAAAGATAAGGAAAGGAAGGAAGATAATAACAAGATTTTGCAAAAAATAATATAAAAGTATGAAGTGAAACTTTTTTTTTTCGTACAATAAGTACTAATAAAGAATTGAACTATTGAAAACAAAATCGACCAACAAACTAAACTATATATGCCAAAACACTTGCGAGCAAACTTTATTCGAGCCAAGTTGGAGTGCTTGAAATCCACACTAGGCCTGCGATCACGCTTTGCACCGATGGGGCCACCCGACAACCTGTAATGCTTGATCTAAGTCAATCCACCAAAAAACTTATATTTCTAAACCGTAGATGAGAAATAGATCATTGGCGGCAAAGTGGTTGACCGGTAGACTTAGCACTTAAATGCAAAGTGGGGAGCTAAAAATTGAATTCACTAACCATTAATGAAATAAAACGAACTTTTGATAACGGATAGTGTATATTAGTAGGCATTGTCACAACTTTCATATAGTCGTAGTATATATTGTGCAAATGAGTACGGAGTAGTCAATTGGCACCATTACATACATCTATCGATCTTCCATTCTCATAGAATTACTTTGCAATTTTTTTATTTTAAATTAGGTAACATATTTTGTTGAGTTCATGAGTAAACCCAGATATGAATGAAAGTTTTGTCCAACATTGAAAAGGTATAAAAGTGTTGAAAATTATATCCCACGATAAAGAAATAAAAAAAGTTGGATCCACTTTATAAATACAAATTTTTGTATGTGGCTGGCCACATGGTGCGGCAAGGGTTACTTGTAGGGTGTTACTGGTTTTGTCAGGAGTTACTTGTAGGTGTTACTTATATTCTGGGGTTACTTGTATGGGTGTTACTAGTTTTGGTCGGGGTTACTTATAGGGTGTTACTGGTTTTGTCAGGGGTTACTTGTAGGTGTTACTTGTATTCTGGGGTTACTTGTATGGGTGTTATTGGTTTTGGTCGGGGTTACTTGTAGGGTGTTACTGGTTTTGTCAGATGTTACTTGTATTCTAGGGTTACTTATATGGCTGTTATTGGTTTTGATCAGGGGTTACTTGTAGGGTGTTACTGGTTTGGTATGAGATTTTGGTATGGAGTTACTCAGAATACAAGTAACTCTACGATACAAGTAACCCATACAAGTAACCTCATAATACAAGTAACCCCAGAATACAAGTAACCTAATATACAAGTAACCGTGTCGCACCATGTGGCGTGCCGCACCATGTGGCTTGCCGCACTGAAAAACCTCTGCTTTATAAAAGGTTAAGGGGCTACTCCCCTCATTGTCATATTGTTTTATAACCCAACTGCAGTTGTATGCGAGGTAGGTCGTATCCAAGGGAGATATGGTATTCATGGGATCTGGATGGTTATATAAGTTTGGTAAGACAATATATAATGCATTTAGGAAAGATGTTCGAAATCAAAATTCTCATAATTAATTACGAACCCAATAAAATCACCATATTCTATAATTGCTTCATTCAATTGCATTTCAAGTATAATTGCTTTTTTTTTTTTTCACTCTACATTTCCCCAAAAATTCATTAATTTTTCCTCGAACTTTTCTCTTAATAATTCTTACTAAATTCACGAAAAGTAAATTTAATTTTCGAATAAATTTCAATTATATTTCAAGCTCCGATTCTTAGAAATAAACTATTTTTTCAACATATCAAAGACGTACATAATCGAAATGATTAGAATATTAATAAATAGAGTATAAAAGTAAATTTCATGAACTGTTTATAAATTGAAAGCCAATGATCAATGAAATTGGATTTAATTGCTTGATTCCAAACATTCATATACTACGTATTTCTTATAAGTCAATCTTCACTTTACTCTCACGTTTGACTCAACTTCCTCCTCTTTAATAACAACAGCACAATCTCATCATCAAACACCGACTTTCACCATCAAACACTGATGGTCTCACCATCAATGTGTAAACAATGCATTTTTTTTATTTTTTTTTTTCATGTAACAAACCATTTAACATCAAACGATTTGACATTCACAATGAAAGCATTCACCGATTTAAGGTTTGCAAGACATTGTTTAAGAAACTTATTAATGTTCTAAAGCATGAAACCTAGGTTTAATATTGAATTATTCATTTTTGTCAAATTATTTATTTATTCATTCATTATAAAATTTTTATTTTGGTTGTGTTTTGTAAGTATAACTAGCCTTCTGACCCGTGCAATGCACGGTTTGTTAATAGAAAATTGCATTGAGAGATGAGTGAGGAAATACCAATAAATAATTGTGAGTGTAATATGTAAATGAAAACATAATTAAAGAAATAAAAATTTTGGGACTATAATTTGAAATGAAACTTAATAGAAAGAAGTTGGAGGGACTAAAATCAAAGAGAGAAAATAAAAAGGTTGAATTAAAGAGGGGAGATGATGATGAAGTGTTTAATGAAAGAGTTAAGAAAAATTGTATAATTAAAAATAAAAAATGTAAAACGACATGTGGCACATTGAGTTGAAAAGGAAGATAGGAAAGTGTAATTAGAATGATGACATATGTCTTTTTTGGTTTTCTTTTTTAAATACTAAGTAAAGATATGTCTGAATTAGAAATGTGATTAATTATAATTTGTTCGATTCTAGTTTGGATAATTAGTGCAAAACTATAAGTTAATTTAATATGTAGTATCATGAAGCTATATAGGAAATCAGTAATTTAATATGTGGTATCATAATAATTAGGAGAATGATAAATGCAAGATAAGTAGTAAGAGAATAATCACTATTTATAATTGCCGTAAGGAAGTGGAAGAAGTGTGATCTTTAAATTGCCACATAAATCTTGAATCTTCAAGATCATTCACCAATTCTAGATTATTGTTCCACAATTCCCCATCAATTCCACAATATGAGGGAATAATCTAGAAATTTTTTGCATGCCTTGAGTGATAATTAGTCAGGCTTATAAAATTTAAGCGACACTAACCCAACAATTTCAATCGTTATTGTTTTTTTTTTTTAACAAAATAAATCGTTATTTCCAGTAACACAAATCTTATACTCCCTCCGTTACGAATTACTCGCAACAATTACTAAAATAGTCGTTATATAATACTTGCAACAAACTTATTTTTTCCTTTTATAGTAAATTTTTATATGTGATTTTACAAATTACCCTTACTTTTTTTTAAACACCTTAATTAATTAAACTCCTTATTTTAACTTATTAGCTTAAATCCTAACATTGATTAACTTAATTGTTTCCACCAAAATCAAACCCCTTCCATCTATATTCATTCTCACCACCACCACCAATCACCAGAAATTTTGTTCTTTGTTCATCTCCCCTCTATTCGACCACAACATACTATGGAGACACCATCATCGCTTGAAGTCACTATCATCGTCCTTTTTGTTGTGGCCGCCTCCGTTTTCTCTCTCTTCCTCAGCTTGTTGTTTTTCCATTGCCGGTGAAGCACATATTTGAAGGTTTTATGGTCAAATTTAACCATGAAAACTCTAAATCTGGAGTTTTAATGGTTAAATTTGACCAATTAAAGCTTTAATCGATGATAGAGTTGTGGGTTTTAGATTTTGGGTTTCTGGGTTTGAGTTCGAGTTTTGGGTTTGTGGGTTGTGAGTTTCGGGGTTGTGGGTGGTGGATCTGGGTTTGTGGGTTGTGCGTTTCGGGGTTGTGGGTGGTGGGGTTTGGGGTTGTGGGTATGGGTTCGTGGGTGTGGGTTTCGGGGTGGGTGGTGGTGGGTTGTAGTGGGTTCGGTGGCTTTGCAGCTTCACGAAGGGCTCGCAAGTGGTGGTGGTGTTGGTTCGTTGATCGTGGGTTCGCGAAGGGTTCGTGTTGGGTTCGTTGAATTGGGTTCATTGATCAAGGGTTCACTAGGTTCGTTAGTGGTGTTGGGCTCATTGGTGGTTTGTTGGGTGGTGGTGTTTTCGTGGTTGTGGTTGTGGTTTTGCCAGGTGATGGTGGTTGTGGTGATTGGTGTTTAGTGTTTATTTTTTTTTTTTTAATTGGATTAATACTAAGTACATCCCCTTATTTTTCAATAATTACACTTAAGATATTTTGCATAGGAGCCCGCAAACTATCTCTTTGTTGCATCTCTTTGTTGCGAGTAACTTGTAACGGAGGGTATGTGGCTGGCTACACGGTATTATGGCCATCCATCATGAGGGTTACTTCGTTAGTGTCACAGGGGTTACTCATTCAGTTTCACAGGGGTTATTACTTCTTCGTCAGTGTTATAAAGATTACTTAAGGGTTACTCGCGATCGGCCAATATTATAGAGGTTACTCATTTAGTATTATAAGGGTTATTTTGTTTTTTCTCAAGTGGTCACATGGTGGCCAGCCGCACACAAGACGCATTGTTCCAATAATATTTATCATTTATGGGTCATCTTTGAAAGGATTTATTGCCCTTAGAAAAAGTAAAAGAGAACCAATGATATTATGAAAAATGCTATAATAATAATCTAATCAACTTGTTACCCCTTATTCATTATAGGAAATATATAGTCTGAAAAAGCTAACTTACTTTTAGGTAAACAAAGGGTTTATTCTTGGCCCTTTTTGGTAGTAAGCTTATTGGGGGTATATTAGCTTATTTGACTAACTTTAGCTGATTGACTAGTCAAACAATCTAATACAAGTGTTTGGTAGTAAGCTTATTCCACTAAATAAGCTCTTTTTGAAAAATCTCATTTTAGGAGCCTTTTCAATTAGCTTATTCATTAATTATTGTGAAATGACACTTATAACCTCATATAAATTAAAATCCTATCTAAACTACCTACCCCACAATTAGCTTATTGGTCATTTCACATACTCAATCACCTTTAAGCTATCAACTATTTACCAAACACTTTTATATAACCAGTTAATACAATAAGTTAGTCAAATCAGTTAATAAAATCAGCTAGTCAAAATCAAATAACTCAATCAGCTTCAGCTTTCAGCTTTCTACCAAATAGGGCCCTTATATTTTTTGGGTTAACCAGATAACGGTTTGCTTAAAATTTGACAAAATTTCCAACAAATAATGGTATAGAAGAATAGAGTATAGAAAAGACAAACGAGGAATAAGCACAACAATACATATTATTATTATGATCATTTTATTATTTTCAGCTGAAAATACAGAATTTCAGAGCCAAACTTATAAGAACATTTAGCTCTAGATTATTACAAATATAGTTAAATTTCCATCAATCTATAACTTTAATTCAACATTTCATGTACTCATGTTACGACACCCTTTATTAGTTGTTCATCAACGTTCAAGGGCAGAAAGTGAGCCTGTAATTAGTTCCAGAAGGACAAGCGAAAGTGCTGCTTTGATCATCTTCAGGGAAACTGTAAGCATCAGGGCACCTTTGCTTGTAAAATGTAGAGTCACCACTAGCACCACACGATCCGATCCCTTGTGTCGTGCAAGGACTGTTACATCCTCCCGGAACCTTCCAGTTCTGAGGGCACTGCCCGTTAATATCAGCCGTGCAACTAATTGTACGACACTTCCCATCAAGTGCACCGGAGTTGGAAGTGGGAGTGAAGGAGATAGGGATATTGAAGCCTTCAATTAGTGAGATATCGATGGTGTCGGTTGGGTTATTGGGTTGTGCTAGTGCATACTCAAACAGAGTCTTTGGGATAGTACCCCAATTACCCGGGTCACACACTAGTTTTCCACAGCCTCCAGTCTGGCAATTGCCATTACCATTGCCATCAAAGTTGCACCCGGTACGACCCCAAATACGTGCCATTTTAGTCCCGGGTGCTGGGTTTACGTCCCAGGTGTTTCCTTTAGCGAGTTGCTGACCGCCTCCTGGATCGGCAGCAGCCCACACGGTGAAGTCACAGTTGTTGACTACGGTGATGGTGGTTGCATGGGTGATGGTGATGATGGAAAGTAGCAATGTAACAAGAGAAGCAGATATAGGACTCATAATGAAATGGTGTGTTTAAATAATAATTATTGTATGTAGTTTTGATGTGAGGAAATGTAGAGATGATGAGGGGTGTTTATATAGAGTTTTGAGGCGGCTAATCTGACAATTTTTTATTTGACGGGAGGCTGATCTAATCTAGTTTCTTTGCGTGTTCTGGTGCATTATTGTTCTAGACTTGATAATACTGAATGGAAGAAATAGTCAAAGCAAGAGGCAGTCAATGAAGAGCTATATTTTTATTTTTTTATTAATTTATTTATTTTTTTGAATAGTAATGTAGAGCTATATATGCATAACATGATAATGTTCTCGATTGGCAGGGGTTGTTCTTAAATACATGGAATAATATTTCTTAATTTCTATGTCTTTCAACTCTAAACTTTAATCATTAATACTCTGTATTTTTTTAATAACTGTTTGATGTATAAGTAATGAAAAAATGTAAATAAATATAAGACACGTGAAGTAATTAGTATGTGGATAACATAACAGAAAGCGGACATATAAATGTAATAAAGTGGGATAAAAGGGGAAAGAATGAATATAAATTGAAGTAATAAAGGGGTTGCAAAATATAAAACTTCATAAAACTAAGTCCATCAAACCTTTGAGAATGGATATAGGGTATATTTCTTCAAGGAGTAGTTATGCCATACAAGATTTTAAGAGCATGCATGGTAAGCTAATTAGCAAATTAGCTTGTTATGCCATACAAGATTATAAGCTAATTATAACTTCTTTTGTCTTTTTTTTTTAAAAAAAAAGCTAACTTCTTTTGTATAGTAGCTACTTTGTGCTCAAATGGTTAACTAGTAGCTTGTGATTTGATTGAGCCTAAATTTAATTAGCTTTGTACATTTAATTTCATTAATGTATCAACCTATCTTTTTGGCAAGTTAATTCTCAAGTAAATTAGCTTAGCTAAGCTAATTTGCTTGACCAAGCTAATCTAATTTTTTAAATACAATGGTTAAGCTGATAGCTAGGATATTTTCTAAATTGCAAGCAAGTTCTTAGATACAACCATTGGAATTACTTAAATGTAATGTATAAATTGTGCAAAAATTGAAAGTGTTAAAGAGAAATGAGATAAATATAAAAATTGTTTGAATAAAAAAAATCATACACACTCGACCATAAATAAAGGCGACATTTCTCAAAAACCTCATTGTTTAAAGTCTACATTAGTGAGTAGCCCGAGCATTGTCCGGGGTTACTCATTTTATAGTTGTGCAACTGTTAATTTTTAGGAGCATCCAATAGTTTGCACGTACGTATGTAATATGTCTTCAATACTTTGTAGTATAATATTATTTATTGTACAAGGTTAAAGCATAATTGATAATTAGCTAAGATGGTTAAACAATAATTTTTCTTCTACGAGGTCAGGTGTTCGAAGTTTCTTATATATATATATATTGTGGGAATGATCATCTACTAATTTTTTTTTTTTTCAATTTAATTAACAAAAAGCCCCTCTAGTCCCTACTATATTTTCTCCGACTTTCCCCATAACATTAATACGTAGTATAAGTGTATAACCAATTCATGTTACCTTCTTTGTATAAAACTTTAATTAACAATATTCTACAAGTATCATTAATTTATAATTGCTCTCATATTCTACAAGTATTGTAAATTCCAACATGATAGTGACAAATCATCCATTTTGAAATTGCTAACCCACCTATTGTAGGTGGGTATATTCTACAAGTATTGTTAAACGAGGGTCGGAGTCATGAACAATAAAGTGGTCATTTTAATTAATTTGGTGTTGAAATAGTGCAACTTGTTTGTGGGGGGTGCAATAACTTTGCTGAATGAATTAATGGTTTACAAAATTGCAAGGCCTACTTCTTGTTATTATCGTGACATCATATAAATTGGTGTCCTTGGATGTTTTCAGTTTGTTATTTGATGTTCTTCTACTTTTATCGAAATTTTAGATGATATATGGATTGCCCGAGTCATGGTCAATTCAATACATTTTTTTCTTTTCTTTTTTTTTTTTTTTTTTTTAAATTTCTGTAAGTTAAGGAGATTACCTTACGAATTCAAAACCTAACACAAGTTAATTTAACCTGAATCATATCAATCCTTAAATTGCTCATATAGCTCGTAGCTCTAGTTATTTTCAGTTAAAATGTGGGTGCTAAGTTAGTGTAAATCTGGTTTCCACCTTAGAATGAAACATCCTGGTTTAGAGGCGCCTAATTAATTAATCTAATTTTCATTACATGTTTTGTTGCAATTGCATTAGACGTGATAATGGTAAGAATTGTCAAAGTAAGATTTTTATGTGATACGTTATATTGATTATTCTATTGTATTTTTATTCCAAAATTTATAGTTTAATTTTCAAAGGAATACGATAAGAAAAACAAGGTGTTTGGATGATTAGTTAGGAAATTTTGGTGCTATAATTGTCTTTTTTTTAAGGAATTGTCAAAATTTTGTGAGATGTTGTCATCTTTCCATGTGGCCTGTGGAAAAAGGCTATTAAATGCCAGAATTTAAAATTGATTGACTGAAATACTTGAATTCTTTACGTACACTTCAATTTCTAGCCGCCGCGTTGCCGGTGCAACAAGGAAATAACTAAGCTAAATACTGTACTTCATATTTAAGAATTTAAGATTTTTCTTGAGCCTTTGAGAGGAATTGCATTTATTTATTTAATTATTTTTGCTTTTTTGATCGGCCTTCAAAATATCGTCATGTCTCTTCTTTTGCATTTTTTCAACCATCAATTAAAGAACTGAATTTTTCTTCAAAAAAAAAAAAAAACCTGAATCTCACTCAATTTATATAAAAACATTGCCTTAAAAAAATATTAAAACATTTGCATTTAATTTAAACTAAATATTAGCCCGTGCAATGCACGGTTCTAGTAAATCTTTTTAATTAATTTAAGATTTTTTTTTATATAAAGATCATTCATTGGATATTTGAATATAATTCCTAATATCATAAGATAATTTTTTTTTAACTTTAAGCTTGAATTTAAAATCTCAAACCTTATTCTTTAATTTTGCTTAATAAAAAGACAAATCATTTTATTTATTGATTAAAATAAGTCTTTTGCAAATGCGTTTTTTTATCACGGTTGCTAAATACAACCCCTATTTACTCTAAAACACCCTTCTAAAAAACAAAATACGACCCTCCTTCCTCATTCTTTCCTTGATATTCTCCTCTCTCTGTAAAATTCCAAAAACCTAATATACGTTTCGAATTTCCAAATCAATTGATTCGTCAATTTTTGTGAGCAGAAAAATTTATATGTAATTCATCAAATTCATAGCTCCAATTCAATATTCTTAATAGTTTGAATTATTAAATATTATTATTGATAATTATTATTAATAATTATTACGAGTATTATGATTAATTATTATTATGATTAACAAATATTAATTATTATTAATATTAATAATTATTATAAAAAAAATATTCAAAATAATAAATTATTATCATCAATATAATATTAATTATTATTATTGAATATTAATTATTATTGTTGTTATTATTAATTATCATATGAAAATAGAGCAGAGCAGAGTAGAACAGATTTCTTTTGAGTAGAGCAGAGCAGAGAAGATTTGATTTGAGCTGAGCAGCTCTAAAGAACAGGGCCTAAGTAGATAGAATTAGATACGAAGTAATAGTATATTACTATATTTTAGGCAACTGTCATCAGATTTGTATGCTGACTATGCTCTAAGCTAGGCCCACTTTAAAAGGTCACCAAGCATGCATTATTAGCGTACTTTATACAGTTATACTACCTCCGCTCCACTTTACTCGCAACTATTTCCTTTTTGGGATGATCCAATTTACTCGCAACTTTCCCATTTCTTTCCTTTTTTAGTAAAAATGTTTTATGTAAAATTACCATTGTACCCTTATTTTTTTAATAATTCAACTTAGTTATATTACTAACCTTATCTGATTAATAAAGAAGACTGATTAATTAAATTAATCATTCCCACCAAAATTATACCCCAACCCTTCAAATTCATCAACTCCCCAACTGCCTCAATTGAATGCTCCTCATTCAATTCATCTGATGAATTGGTTGGAGTTCATTTATTCTGGAGAATTCTCCATAATAAATCCCTCCCACCTAAACCCTAGTTCTTACTTTCTCTCTCTTCTCTCGCCGAATCGATTCCTCTCTCTCTCTCTCTCTCTCTCTCTCTCTCTCTGTACTCCTTTGTTGGTTTTCTCTCAATTCCTCTGTCAATGGCTTCCTGTAGTGACAAAAACCTAGATCTAACTTGCCATGAAACCCTTGAAACAAGTGCTTCCAGTCGCCGATCTGGTAGCGTTACCTACAAACCCCGCCGTGGAACGGGTGTCCTGAAACCCATTCGTCGTGGTATTAAAATACTTATTAAAGTGTAATTATTATTGATGATATGTTTAATGATTAAAACTTGTAAAAAAATGATTAAAAAATTAGACATATTAACGAGAGTAAACATATTAATGAGGGTAAAAAAGTAAATATATATTTTTGTACATATTTTTTAGGGTATAATTGGTAGCACACTATACCTAAGAGTTATGTTCTAATTTTTTATAAGGTAAGGATACGGAGGGAGTACCAAACAATAAAACATGCATTCTAGCATACTTTGTATTTTAATTAAGAGGTGATCAATGGGTGAGGCGGGTCGGGTTTGGGTCGAGCTGAGGTTAAAAATTTTGTCAATTTCTCGGGCCGGGCCAAACTTTGGGCCGGAAAACGTGTGCCCAAAGCCTCCCGAACTAGTCAGGCCATACAGGCTTTTCGAGCCAATTTTGAGTCGGGCCCAAAAATTAATTAAAAATGCAAAAAAAATCCATTTCCCAAACCCATCCAAACTTTGTAAAAATCGGGCCCGACCCGATTTCGGGCCGGAAAATTCTGCCCAAAATCAGGCCGGGCTCAGTGTGATCAGCTCTAATTTTAATATGGGGAATAAAATGTTGTAAAAAAATAAATATATATAGGGAACAAAAGGCTTGCAACAATATAATCCTGAATATGAATAAACATTCATATTAAAATAATAACTAGCTTAGTGCCCGTGCGATGTACGGTTTAATAAAACTACGCATTCGATATAAGTTATTAAACAATTTAACTATATATACATTTTGATAGGTTTATATCTTTCATATTAACAAAAATTTACAAATGTTAGTTATTATTATATTTTGAAAAAAAAATTTAGACTTTGGAGTTTTGTATAAGATAGATAGGATAAGTTAATTCCCGTCATATATGCATTGAGTTTTGGGTGTTCTATCCGGTTCACCCTTTGGGCTAATCCAGATTTGAGGATCTGTTTTAGGCTATTAGGTTCCACTCCCCTTCCGATTGTTGTTGCAGCGGAGCGAACACAGGTCCTCCCTACCAAGTGTAGTCTCAATCACCACTACACCAACAACCAAACACTTTGTATGGAGGACACGTGTTATAAAATATTATATTATATACATATATTTTTTATATTATAAAAAATATTATATTATATACACATACTATTATAGTTAAAAGTATTATTATGTATAAAACAACATAAATTATTGCTCATGATTGTTGTATATCTAGTATAGTACATGAGCAATGCACAATTTTTAAATCAAAATGTTAGTTTTTCTAAAAAAAATTCATAAGTAATAGCATTGTTAATATGAATATTACAATTTAAAACACGAGTAATAGTTATAATACATTTTATATCTATCCCTTTTCCGTCAAATGTCTAATTCAATTTAACTTTTATTCTTCTTGTTTTGATTGGTTATTGGTTCAGTTTTTTTTTTAATTTATTTTTTTTAATTTTTTTATGCAAGAAAAACAAATAGTCATTGTAAAAGACATTGTATAGAAAATGAAAGGCCGATTAAAATTAAATTTATGTTCAAGATTATGTATTTTTTTCCAAGACAACATTTCGGCTCAGCATTCAGTATTTGTCAAGGAGCACAACAAACGATAAAAGTAATTTTTACACTATTTGGTATCTTTATCAAAAACGCTTGTCTTTTAGTATAATACGAATATTACAATTTAAAACACGAGTAATAGTTATAATACATTTTATATCTATCCCTTTTCTGTCAAATGTCTAATTCAATTTAACTTTTATTCTTCTTGTTTTGATTGGTTATTGGTTCAGTTTTTTTTTAATTTATTTTTTTTAATTTTTTTATTCAAGAAAAACAAAAGGTCGTTGTAAAAGACATTGTATAGAAAATGAAAGGCCGATTAAAATTAAATTTATGTTCAAGATTATGTATTTTTTTCCAAGACAACATTTCGGCTCAGCATTCAGTATTTGTCAAGGAGCACAACAAACGATAAAAGTAATTTTTACACTATTTGGTATCTTTATCAAAAACGCTTGTCTTTTAGTATAATACGAATATTACAATTTAAAACACGAGTAATAGTTATAATACATTTTATATCTATCCCTTTTCTGTCAAATGTCTAATTCAATTTAACTTTTTTTCTTCTTGTTTTGATTGGTTATTGGTTCAGTTTTTTTTTTAATTTATTTTTTTTAATTTTTTTATTCAAGAAAAACAAAAGGTCATTGTAAAAGACATTGTATAGAAAATGAAAGGCCGATTAAAATTAAATTTATGTTCAAGATTATGTATTTTTTTCCAAGACAACATTTCGGCTCAGCATGCAGTATTTGTCAAGGAGCACAACAAACGATAAAAGTAATTTTTACACTATTTGGTATCTTTATCAAAAACGCTTGTCTTTTAGTATAATACGAATATTACAATTTAAAACACGAGTAATAGTTATACTACATTTTATATCTATCCCTTTTCCGTCAAATGTCTAATTCAATTTAACTTTTATTCTTCTTGTTTTGATTGGTTATTGGTTCAGTTTTTTTTTTTTAATTTATTTTTTTTTAATTTTTTTATGCAAGAAAAACAAAAGGTCATTGTAAAAGACATTGTATAGAAAATGAAAGGCCGATAAAAATTAAATTTTTGTTCAAGATTATGTATTTTTTTCCAAGACAACATTTCGGCTCAGCATTCAGTATTTGTCAAGGAGCACAACAAACGATAAAAGTAATTTTTACACTATTTGGTATTTTTATCAAAAACGCTTGTCTTTTAGTATAATACGAATATTACAATTTAAAACACGAGTAATAGTTATAAATACATTTTATATCTATCTCTTTTCCGTCAAATGTCTAATTCAATTTAACTTTTATTCTTCTTGTTTTGATTGGTTATTGGTTCAGTTTTTTTTTAATTTATTTTTTTTAATTTTTTTATGCAAGAAAAACAAAAGGTCATTGTAAAAGACATTGTATAGAAAATGAAAGGCCGATAAAAATTAAATTTATGTTCAAGATTATGTATTTTTTTCCAAGACAACATTTCGGCTCAGCATTCAGTATTTGTCAAGGAGCACAACAAACGATAAAAGTAATTTTTACACTATTTGATATCTTTATCAAAAACTTTTGTATTCATCCGATTACTTGAATTGAATTTAGGATAATTTGTAGACTATTTTGGGTAACTTTTATCAATAAAGCATAAATAACTTTCATTCATTACAGGGTAGCTTTTATAATAGGTGCACAATATTTTATTGTACATCTGATTTTTTTAAATGTTTGTATTGATTTCATAATTGACGTCAAACTAAATTCTTATCGATTTTATTTAATTTTCATAAAAAAAAAATAAAAAAATTAGCCTTTTAAAATACGAAATATTTGTTTCCTTAATTATGCCACTTTAATCATATTGCTTCAAATTAGTTATTATTCTTTAACTTGGCTATAAATAAAGATTGGAAAAACTTTATGGATTATTTGTAGTATTGAAAAGTATATATTTATTATAAAAAAATTAAATCAATATTTATGTTAGAAAATCATGAAAATCTTATGCATGTATAGAAACTTGCTTTTATTGTTTGAAGTTTAACAAAAATAACTATGCTTGAATATGTAAACATTAATTATATAGATATATTTAATACTTAAGATAAGCCAATGAGAGAGTAACATTTGTCATCCTCACATTGAGGCGCTTGTCTTTTAGTATAATATATAGATAGATAGAATAGATATATAGATAAACTAGTTTTGTGCCCGTGCGATACCCGGGTTGTTTATTGAATTTTAAGATAAATTTTTAATCTATATGTCAAATTTTAAAACATATCACTGATACAAAATTAGTTAAAAATTGATGTGTTTTTGTGATGATTTAAACTATATAGTAGGCATGTAATGACTAATAATAATAACATTGGTGAAAAACATTTCTTGACCCGTAACCTGAAATAATGACCCTGTCCGAAATGACTCGTGACCCGACCCGATTGACAGGTTTAAACACAGAAAAATTATATTAGATTGTAAAGCATATTGTTTTGATTTATTAGAATATATTATAAATAATGGATGTGGTGCATTCTGAGATAATTCCTTCGCTCCAAAAAAATACTATGATACAAAAAATAAATTTATATGATAATTTATGAGTGTTATAATTTTTTCTAATAAAATTATAAATAAAACTCTAAATTAACAATTTTATCCTAAAATTCTATCCAAATTTGATTGAAAATAGAATTCTAAATTAACTTTTTTATCCTACAAATTGAATTCTATATAACTCTATCCTACGTGGCGTAAATTGAATTTTATTTTGTTAAAACGCTAAAAATATTTTGTTCGATGAAGCATCAGAGAAAGATGTATTAGATACCAATAGTTGGTGATAGAAGAAAAATAAATAAATTAAAGAGTATAGATAAATTGAGAGGAATAAATTAAATTTGAAACCAATGAAAATATAATGACGTCGGAATTTTATTTACGCGGGAAATTTTTTTATAAAGCTGCCACGTGGACAATATGATGTCAGCGGTTATTCCTTGTTTATTTATAAAATAAATATATAGATAAATAGATATAGATGTGAGTGATGAATAATTCAAGTGGTTAGATGTGCTTCCCCCGTCCTTTGTGGCTCTCATAACACCAAAAGATTTGGATAATAATGACTCAATAATAACATTATTTTGTTTCTTTTTGTTGTGTATCTACTAGTGTAACTAGTAATCTTATGGAGTACTTGCACATAATAGATACATTAATGGTTGAATTGTGTTAATCTGTGAGAATTTCTTATGGCTTCTTTGGCATTGTTTTTGGTTTTCAGTTTTCAGTTTTTTTGAAAACAAAAAATCAAAAAAAGGAAACAAGAAAAATGTGTTTTCACTTTTCTGTTGTCAGTTTTCAAAATTAGCATGATTTTAATAAGTTTGATTAAATTTTTTATTCATTATATGACATATGTCATACACTTTTAAAATACAAAAAACTAAAAACCGCAACAACGCCAAATGAACCCTAACTTTAAGATTTAGGTTTTTCTGTTTTTATTTTCCCCTAAATTGTATAAAAACCAAAGCTTAGGGAGCTTAATTCAACGAATTGAATTTAATGTTGGGGTGATAGTTTGAAATAAACAGTAAATCGGGTGGTTGAATTGTGTTTGTAGGGAGTAAAATACAAAATTTTGTTATTCAAGACTAATTTTAACTATATTTTTTTACTACTATTCATTTATACTTGTATATAAAAAACAATGTACTCCCTTCATTTCATAATGTTAGTCCCATATACTATTTTGGGCGTTTCAAAAATATCTACCCATATTGAATATATTTCATTTATAACTCGATTTTTTTTTTTTTTTGAATTAATTGATTGTGTATTGATGACATGACTTTAAGTTAGGAAATTTTTACCTTCTTATTTTATGTGACTGATTTCATATGAGACTAACATTATGAAACGGAGGGAGTATAATGTTATTAACTTAAAAATATTTATTTTCTTTTCTTTATTTTTTTTTCGTCAATACTACCAGGTTATCTAGAAGTACTCTCCTCCCTTGAACTTATTGCTTGCGTCTCAAGCCTCCTAGATCAATTAGAAACAAAACAAATCTAACAATGTAATTATGGAAGATTAAATTTTGTAAAATAGACACCTTTGTTTATACCAAGAATTATGACAAACATTATCTCTTTAATACAATGTAAATTTATAATACTTGTAAGTAATAACTAAAAAATAAGAGAGTGAGGGATAACTCAAGTGGTTAGAGTTTTCCTCCCGACTATAGGAGATTCTGGATCGATTCTCATCCCCGCCCTCATGACTTTCTAAACACCAACAAAAGAAAAAAAAATAACTACAAAATAACAAATTACTCTTATATATTGTACAATACAAAGACAATACGTCTTTAGAGGTATATTTTACCTAGTCACATGTTCTATATATCAATGAACACGAATTGGCCAATTAATGAATCCAACTTATCTTAATCAAACCAAACTTGATCAAACCGAAATCATCCAAATTGAAATCAATCCTATCCGAAATTAACCCGTTTTGAATACGATCTGAATTTATCCGAACCAAATATCATGACCCAAATTTGACCTGATTCGAATTAAAAAAATAATTTGAACCCTAACAAATCCAACCCGAGTAAATCTAACACAAATTCCGTTGGATTATATGAAGTGACACCTCTAATCACGTGTTTAATATTTTCCTTACAAAACAATAACAAATTCCATATATTTGGATATTCCTAAACTAACATCACATCACATCCACATGTAAGGCACGCTTTCAAGAAAAAGTGGAGCTTGAAGAACTTGAGAGAACTCAACATCCACGGCGAAATCGCCAATGAATTGGGTCTACGACTACTAGTTTACTTTCAAGAACTGTATGTTGTTCAATTTTCTAATAATTATTGAATTCGTTCGTTATGAAATTGGGTTTATGTTGTGAATTGTTGATCAAATTTCATTTCAGAACTCTTCAGGGTAATCTTTTGATTGGGTTTATACCTAAACAAATTGGATTATTGAAGAATCTTAGGAATAAATGTTGATTATATGAATTTTAAACGTCGTTGTATAATATAATGTATGTTTGTGTGTGTTTCTGCAAGGATCCGACAACCCGGTAAGCTCCTATCGGCCAGACGAGAACCTACACAAAGAGAAAGGATTAGCTAACCCTGGGGTGTTTCAGGGATAACCACTCCGATGACAAAGTCAGTTTGTGATGATGAAGAAAGAGAAATTAGAGAGAGAAAGAGAAAGAGAAAGAGAAAGAGAGAGAGAGAGTGATTAATTACCCTCATTAATGACTCCTAACCTACTATTTATAATAAATATCAAGACAGGTGGCTACAAAGCATGCAAAGCTTTTCCTGCCAAGTGTCAAACTGTTGTTGCCACATGCCGAATACCGACAGGTCGATATGTCTGCTTTATCGAACATATTTGCGCATTTATCAGCTCTGCTGGGTTGAGATCCATATTTGTAAAAGATATCGGACCATTTTACATATCTTCCCATACAACTAGCCCCCCAAGTGAGGACGTTCGACTACAGGTCGACGTTCACACTTTTAGAACATGTAGTATACTTATTTTTAGTTTACGCTATAATCGTTTATGATATGTTCAGGCTTTCATTTCTTGCGCTCTGTCAAGCATTTTATAAAGATCATGTATTTGGTTATTCAGGATACTATGTTGGATTGTATTATGTAATAATTTAGTGTTGTTCTTTGGTATGTATATCGGTAACGTTATATTTAAAATTTTGAGTGTATTCTCCCCCGAGTGACCTTGTGTGCCGTAAGCATACAAGGTCTACTTTAGAAAAATAAATTGGGAGCTGAAAAAAACTCCGTTTTCTCCCCCAAGTGACCTTGTGTGCCGTAAGCGTACAAGGTCTACTTTAGTAAAATAAATTGGGAGCAGAAAAAACTCTGTTTTCTCCCCCAAGTGACCTTGTGTGCCGTAAGCATACAAGGTCTACTTTAATAAAATAAATTGGGAGCAGAAAAAACTCCGTTTTCTCCCCCAAGTGACCTTGTTTGCCGTAAGCATACAAGGTCTACTTTAGTAAAATAAATTGGGAGCAGAAAAAACTCCGTTTTCTCCCCCAAGTGACCTTGTTTGCCGTAAGCATACAAGGTCTACTTTAGTAAAATAAATTGGGAGCAGAAAAAACTCCGTTTTCTCCCCCAAGTGACCTTGTGTGTCGTAAGCATACAAGGTCTACTTTAGTAAAATAAATTGGGAGCAGAAAAAACTCCGTTTTCTCCCCCAAGTGACCTTGTGTGCCGTAAGCATACAAGGTCTACTTTAGTAAAATAAATTGGGAGCAGAAAAAACTCCGTTTTCTCCCCCAAGTGACCTTGTGTGTCGTAAGCATACAAGGTCTACTTTAGTAAAATAAATTGGGAGCAGAAAAAGTTCCGTTTTCTCCCCCAAGTGACCTTGTGTGCCGTAAGCATACAAGGTCAGTTAAGTAAATGAAGTGTCTATTAGAAAAATAAGCGGGAAATAGCTATTAAAGACAAACACATGTCACCAATTTGTTAATCTGCTATTTTAATTTTTAAATTTTTGAACCGTTAGATTTCTGACACGGTCGTCACATCAACCGTTTTATTTATTTATTTATTTATTTTTACATATTATGTACTTAATAATTAATTCGCAACTTCTCCTATTCATCTCACTTACTTTTTTTGCCATTTCCTGAAAAACAAGAAAATTTCTTGAGAAAACATTTCGACAAAAGGGATTTACGATTTAGAATAACTTCCTTGCAATCACCTGTCTTCCGCGTTAGTTCTATCGACACCACTGATTTGTTGGAGCGCTCCATTGTTGGCGAGTAGTTTAAGGTATTCACAAAACTCTGATCCCAATTGTCTGATTTTGATTTCGAGTTCTTGATTATTTTTATAATTATTTTTTCTCTTTTTTTTAAAAAAGGCCAAATTGCATGTTTTAAATTTTGTTTTCTTTCACTTTGAGGTCTGTAAACCAAGAATTAGATGTCCAACAGTAGTATTGAAGAAGAACAACCTACCCTTAACACTTCTAGGCGCCGACTTATTAGACAATCTTTAGGAAAAGACCTTGGTCGAACTGGAGAAACCACTTCTTCACTTTCTGACAACATTGACGACCCTTTTCAACCGTTATCTGTAGAAGAACAAAAGAAGGTCTTTTACCGTCATAAATTATTAGCCAAGTGTGAAAAAGCAAACCGTCCTGTTAACCCTAACATACCGGGAGATACTGAAATCCTTGAGGTTGAACCGGTCAGTATTCGTTATCATTTGAGGAGTTTTGCTAATACTCATTTTGACCAATACGGCTCAAACGTGGGGCATATAGGTATAAATACTATGCCAAGAGTTAAGCGTACCAGCTATCAGCCTGAAGTTGCTGCTCGTGATGCTGCTGAAGAGGTCGAGTCAAGCAAAAAGGCTAAAGAAGATCAGGTTGCTAGCTCTTCCGAATCTGATGATATGGAAACCCCTCCAAACGCTGAGAGAAATCAGCAATCTCCAGTCCATGAATCGGCCGTTAACTCTGTTTTGGGTGATGACGATACTCAAGAGGATAGTGTTAATACTGATAGTAGGAACGACATAATCGATATGACGGCTGAAATTATTCAAGAAGAGAATCTTGACGAAGGTTATAACTCTGAGACCGACGGGGCTGAATTTCGGCAGCCTATTGTTTTAGCTGCTAAAGGCAAAGTCGCAGAAGCTAAGATAAGCGACAAGTTTAGGCAAATGGCTTTGGAAAAAGATTATTGCCAGCATGCCAAACAATTTTATAAACTTCCGGACGGGTATGACCTTTGTCTTCCGCCTTCTGGATCTTAAGTGCTCGACTGCCCAGATGGCCATGTTGCCATTTACCTTAAGCACTTTGATTTCGGCCTTTGATTCCCCCTTCATCCTTTTGTGGCCAAAATTCTGAAGACCTAGAACGTTTGTCTTGTACAGCTTACCCCTCCCACCATTCGTGTCGTTATTGCCCTTATTTGGGTTCTGCTTCATAGAAATTATCCGTTAACCCTTAATGCATTCAGGCGGCTGTTAACTTTAAAGAGGGATGGCCAATCGGATGGGTGGTGGTCTTTATATACCCAACCTCACAAATATACCGTTCACCCTAAATTATCAAGCTGCAAAGGGTGGCAAGACAAGTTCTTTTTTATGTCGGTTCCTGATGATTTCCCACTCAGGAGGACATTCTTCCGGCCCCATCCAAGGTTTGAATCTATTCCCGAGAGAAATCTCGGCAAACATGAGCGTAGGGCCCTTTTATCTCACGTTGGTCTTTGCTGGACCGACCACTATGGTATTAACTTACTTATTAGTAATTAGCTTTTTCCACTGTGTTGTCTTCTTGTTAAGCCCCTCTTTTTCTTTATATACATGTTCATAATATGATTCTGACGTTATGCAAATTGTCCTTGCAGGTGTTGATAAGTTAGATAATAAATTACTAGGGCTCTCTGCTGACGTCAAGAGAGTTATCAGACGGTGCCCTAAGGCTACAAAGCCTTTGTACGATATCCTCACTACTCATTGTAGCCGCACTCCAACCGTCAGCGCCAAAAGAAAATCTGAGAAGATGGCTGACGAAAATGCCAAGAAAAGGAAACTAACCTCTCTTGCCAATCGACGGGGTAGTTTTCCCAGATCTGGCATTACTCGGCAACCTGAAGATCGCAGCAAGAAGAGTCAGGCCGAGAATAAGGATAAACCTCCTTCTCCAAGGGTTCAGGTGAAAACGGTTATTCAAAGTTCTGAACCAATCGTCAAAAAGGTGGTTGACATAATTGACGTTGAGGATCTTACCAACATTGAATCTCCTATCCCACCTCAACCTAACATACCTGACCGAACAGCTGCTCAAACTGTCATCACTACTGCTGGTGGTTCCGACACAAGCGCTCCTAGTCTTATCTACCAATCCAATCAATGGATCGAGCGCCCCAATAAGAGGATACCTGAGGTCGTTCTCAATGGATTCTCTGTCCCTCCCGGCCATTCTGAGGATAAATGGCAACCTACCATAGATGCATGTCGGAACAAGTCAATGATTACCGATGACCCTATGCTAGGTGGAACTCTAGGTTACCATCTTTTAAGCAATCTGACCCTCCCAATGGACAGGCCTGCTGGTGTCATCGACCCTTTGGCTGCTAGGCACATGCACAACATGATGAAGGTTCTCGCCCTTTAATTTTATAGCCTTTATTACACTTTGATATTTTTTATCATTATGTATATATCTTTTTACTGACTTTTCGCCTTTATTACTTCACAGGCTGTTATGTCTGGCACTGAGCTTGTTGAAATGTACCGGTTTTACCAAGAACAGCACCATCAAGCCTCTGCTAGCCAAAACGCACTCCAAACAGCCTTAGATAACGCTGATAAGGCTCTGCAGAACTTAAAGGAGGCAAAAGAAATAGACGATCTTGAGATGTCATCTCTCAGGGATAGAGCCTCTAAGGCTAAGGATCTTGAGCTGGAAGTGCAACAATTAAAGACCCAAATTACTGAGAAGAACAAAGTTATCAGCCGTGTCCCTACTCTTGAGAAGGATCTCGAGGCTGCCAAGGCCTCCATTCATGATCTTCAAGAAAAAGTCAATAAATTGGAAGAAGATAAGCCTGGAGTCCGGCAAAGGGCAGTTAAACGCTTCTTGACATCTCAGGAGTTTTGCACACGGCTTCAGAACCGCTTTGACGGGGGATGGACCGCTGCCCAAAGATGTATCGCCCATGTTGTCGGTTGGAAGAAAGAGGATTGGACTGCCGTTGAAAAGGCCTTTAACGAGGAAGTTTTCAAGATTCCATCTAGCTTTGAGGAGCAAGAGTTTGCATACGAAGATCTTTTCAACCTTGCTCCAGCAGACGATGAGGGTGTTTCAGATCCCAGCATCTTGGACTCTCCAGCTTCCGGCGGTACACAAGCTTAAAGGGGCGGGCAGTCATCACTGGCATCTTCTTGCGGGTCTTGCGTTTTTGGGCCTTATCAGCTTTGAATTAAATCCTATATTTATTTGCTTTTATTAGACTTTGTATCTGTAATGTTGTTATATCGGCATATGCCCTTTTTTGTGGTGATGCCTGTCGACTATTGCGTCTAACTACTTTGATCGTTTCATATCATCCTGAACATGTCACACTTACTTAAAACTTTTAATATATCATGCATTTTTACATTCGCCTTATCGTCTTTAAATAATTTTTATCAACTATCAGCTTTCTTTTTATATCTGCTTCACCGCCTTATGATTATCAGATTTTACAATTGATTTTATTAGTTATCAGCAATTTTATCATGGTTAAAGAAAAAACTTATGCATTTAAAAAATAATTCAAACACAAACTTATACGTAGATGTTATATCCATTTTACTCCCACAGTGTATATAGTTAAGAAATAACTTTATACACTTCTTGCTGGTTCATTGCATAGCCTTGATCACTTACTGCGCTATAGTTGTAGCCAGTGAAGTATCCTTTCGGCGATCGTATTCAAAGCTACGCTTCAATTCAGCATATACTTGCATCGATTTAACCGGTATTACACATTGAACCAGCAACCTCGCGAATCAATGTTTATAACTGATCAGGTTATAAGCTCATTGACTTCGCGGAAGTGGTTATTAGTTGTCCATCCTACATAACGATATTATGTTAAGTAGAGGATGCCTATATCATGAAAATTTGTCTTTGAAACTGATTATATTTATTGTTGATATTTTTCTGAACACTTAACATTGCTTATATTTCCAAGTATAACATATTACTCATAATATTTCTTTAATACAGCTGTGTTCCAAACATTTTTTAATGGCTTTCCATCCATTGCTTCTAAGTAATATGAACCATGCATTACCATATCTTTAATACGATATGGTCCTTCCCAATTTGTTGTTAACTTTCTGTCTTTGTTCCCTTTCCCGGTTGCAGCTGTTCTTCGTAGTACCATATCTCCTACAGCTAGAGGTCGGTGATTGACACGTTTGTTGTAAGCCTTTGTCTTTCTGTTCTTATATGCAGCTAATCTAATTGCTGCCTTTTCACGTACTTTCGGTAGGAAATCTAGTTGTTGTCGTAATAAAAGATCGTTCTGCTCTTCACAATAGTGCTGAATTCTAAATGTCGGCAATCCTACCTCTACCGGTACTACTGCTTCTGTCCCAAAAACCAATGTATGTAAAAGGCGATTCACCTGTTGCTTCTTTGGCCGTTGTTCTATTAGCCCACAATATTTCTGGCACCAAGTCAGCCCACAACCCCTTTGCATCTTCTATCTTCTTTTTAATTGTCGTTACTAGTTGTTTGTTAGACGCTTCCGCCTGTCCATTCGATTGCGGATGACACACCGCCGCATATGCAAACTTAACTTTGTACATTGATAAGAGCTATTTTACTAGCTTACAATCAAATTGAGATCCATGGTCGAAAACCATAGCCATCGGCAATCCAAACCTTGTGAAAATGTTCTTCCAAATGTATTTTTTTACCTCTGCTGCTGTTATCTTTGCTACCGGCTCAGCTTCAATCCATTTTGTGAAATAATCAACGGCTACTAATAAAAATTTCCTGCTGCCTGTTGCTGATGGAAATGGCCCTACTATATCCATCCCCCCATTGCGCGAAAGGAACTGGATTCAATATCGGTGTTAAATCATTTGGGGGGAGGTTGATAGCTGGCGCGAACTTTTGGCATTTTTCACACGCTTTTACATATCGAACTGCGTCTTCATTCATGGTCGGCTAGTAGTAGCCTCTTCTCATTGCTTCTCTTGATAGAAATCTCGGCCCGAGGTGATTACCACATGTACCTTCGTGTATTTCTTCAATCAACCTTTTTGACTCAAGATCACTTATGCACCTCATTAGTGGCAATGAAAAGCTTCTTTTATACAACTGCCCTTGGTGCATAATGAACCATACACTATCCTTCCGCAAATTTCGTGATTCCCCTTTATCTGCCGGTAACACCCCATGGATGAGATATGCTAGTATGTCATCATACCATTGGGCGGCCCTATCAACACAAAGTATTTGTTCTGGTGCTTCATTTATGTTATTCTCATCCAGAATTTCAACCATCACAGTTCTTTCTAAGTTATTAAAGCTCGAACTTGCCAACCTTGTCAAAGCATCTGCTTGCGCATTTTGAGCTCTCGGCACCAGCTTTACCTCAAAATACTGCAGCTGTGCTGTTAACTGCTTTACCTTTTCCAGGTATTTAATCATTGCTGGATCCCGTGTCTCATACTCTCCATTATATTGACTTGACACGAGTTGGGAATCAGTTATAAGTATTAGACGCTTTGCCTCAGCCGCAAGAGATAACTGGATTCCTGCCACCGCTGCTTCGTATTCAGCTTCATTGTTCGTTGCTCTGAATTTGAATTTTACTGCATATTCAAATACTTGCCCATCTGGTGACGTTATGACTATGCCAGCCCCTGACCCCATTGATGTCGCAGATCCATCCACAGATACCTGTGACATTATATGTTGGCAACAATAAACATGTCATAAGATAAATATGTATTTGATTTCTCTGTATATAAAAAGAAGAGAAAACACCAAAAACTTTATTAAATTTTGGTCATTAAATTACAAACTATTGAAACCTTCCAAGTGCCTATATCTTCTTCTTCATCCGTATATGAAGCCTCTACTATGAAGTCAGACAAGGCCTGTGCCTTTATTGATACCCTGGGCTTATAATGTATCTCATACTTCGATAATTCCACAGCCCATTTCAGCAATCTTCCTGATGTATCCATCTTGTGCAATGATTTCTCCAATGGATAATTCGTTAGAACATCTATCGGATGTGCATCAAAGTAGGGCCTTAACTTCCTTGCCGCAACCACCACTGCCAACGCCATTTTCTCAATTATTGGATACCGGCGCTCTGCCGCATTCAGTACATGACTAAAAAAGTATATCGGCATTTGTTGCTTCTTCCTCTCCACTACCAACACTGCAGCTATCGTCTTTGGAGACGTTGAGATGTATAATTACAACTGTTCCCCCCTTTCCGGCCTTGCAACCGTCGAGAGAGATTTCAAGTGATTTCGTACCACCTCTAGCGCGTCCCGCTGTTCTTTTCCCCATTCAAACACCTTGTTCTTCCGTAGAACCACAAAAAAGGGAAGTGCCTTATCAGCTGATTTGCTGATAAAACGAGTTAACCCTGCCATTCGGCCAGTCAATCTTTGTATATCTCGGATTGTCTTTGGCTGCTTCTTCTCAAGCACCGCATTCACCTTATCAGGACTTGCATCTATTCCCCGTTCGCTAACCATGAAGCCCAAAAACTTCCCTGATCAGACTCCGAATACACACTTCTCGGGATTCAATTTCATCTGATATTTTCGTAAAGTTTCAAATGTCTCCCTCAAGTCTGCTATGTGATCCTGCTTTTTCTTACTTTTAACAATTGTGTCATCTACATACACCTCCACGTTCTGGCCCTTTTGTCTCTCAAAAACCTTGTCAACCAACTTCTGATATGTTTCCCCAGCATTCTTTAACCCAAACGGCATGGCTTTATAGCAAAATATCCCAGCATTCGTTATGAAGGTCGTTTTCGATATGTCGGCTTTATGAAGGCTGACCTGATGATACCCTGAAAACGCATCTAAAAAGCTGAGCATCTCATGACCAGAAGTAGAATCCACCAGTCTGTCTATCTGGGGCAATGGATAACAATCCTTAGGACATGCCCTATTCAAATCGGTAAAGTCGACACACATTCGCCATTTTCCTGTCGGCTTTCTTACCATAACAACATTTGTCAACCACTCCGGATATGTGCACGGCTCAATAAAACCCGCCGCTAAGAGCTTGTTAACCTCAGCCTGTATAGCTTCTATCTTCTCAGTAGAGAAGTTCCGCTTTTCTGTCTTACCGGCCTGAACCCCCTGTTGACATTCAATTTATGTTCCATCACCCCTGGGTGTATTCTTGGCATTTCACTCGCTGAGAAAGCAAAGACATCTGCATTTTCGCGCAACAGGCTTATCAGATTACACCTCATGTCAACATCCATATCGGCTCCAACCCTAACCGTTATGCTGGAGTCACCCGGCTGCAACTCAACCTGCACCATTTCCCTTCCTGGTAACGGTCTCGGAGCTGTTTCCGGCCTTGTATCAAAGTTACCCATGGATAAGTTACGTACTGTGGGCTCCAGCTCCTTTTTAGGATTACTCGGTACTGATCCATCTCCAACCGGATTCTTCAAAGCCGTTAAATAACAAGACTTCGCCATAACTTGCCCTCCATGAACCTTTTCCACAGCTCCCAAATTTGACACATAAGCTATTGTCAAATGGTATGTTGATACAACAGCTTGGATATCGTGAATTATCGGCCTTCCAATAATCGCATTATAAGCCGATGGAACATTGACTACCAAAAACTCTTCCATCACATCTCTCGCTGTAGGCCCATCACCCAGTCGTACTGGCAAGACTATGCTCCCCTCTGGCCGTACTGAAGACCCATTAAATCCAATAACTGGGTACGATACCGGCGTCAGGTATTGCCTTCCTATCATCATCTCATTAAAGGCCTTCATAAAAAGAACATTAGCTGAACTTCCTCCATCTACCAGAACTCTTTTTATGTCAGCTCCGTTAATCTTTGTTATCAGCACCAGCGGGTCATCATGCGGAAAGACTATCCCCCTTTTATCCTCTTCAGTGAACACAACATCTGGGATTGAAGTTGGCCTAGGGCGGCTATCGGTATCCAGGGCATTAATTATATGGCGGTGCTCTGATAAGTGCTTCTTTGCTCCACTGATCGTCCCTCCATGCACCAGCCCTTCGATTATCACATCAACTCCTCTACCCGTTGATAACGGCGGCATTCCTCTACCTCCCTGTCGGATCACACTACCCTGCGGCCTTTCTGGCCTTACCTCAAGTTGCTGCCTTTCAAATTGCCGGGGTGGCGGCTAGTTTCCACTCGCATTTAGCCGGTACTGAGATAAATGACCCTTTCTTATCAGCTCTTCTATGTTATCCTTCCGCTGCGTACATTCCTCTGTATAGTGACCCACATCTCTATGAAACATGCAATATTTTTTGGCATCTCTGGGTTTAGCCTTCATTGGAATCGGCCTCGTCCATCCTTCCCTACTCTGATTTACTGCGTAGATTGTCGCCCTTGGTGTATTAAGGGGGTATATGAACTGTATCGCATTGGTTGTTTTGCTGCCCTTGCCTCCTGACGACTTCCACCCCTTCCCGGGGCATGAACTCTTGATCTCACACTTCCGGAGGTTGCTCCCTCAGCCTGATACCTTCCAGCTGATATACCCTTACTGCTTGTCTTCATCAACTCTTCACATTTTATGTAATCATGTGCCTTGCTGAAGGCGGCTGCCAACGTACGAAAATTCTTTCTTGTGAGATATCTCTTGAACTCAGAATCATTCAAGCCATTCATGAGAGCCATTACAGATGTTTCTTGTTGCAATTTTGGGATTGTGTTTGCCTCATTATTAAACCGTCTGATATAGTCTCTCAAAGATTCATTCGGTCATTGTTCTACTGCCATTAATTCCCCCGAAGTCCTTTGTCTCACACTGTTGCTGATATATTGCCCAACAAACATCTCTGTCAATTTTTTTAAAGCTGTCTATAGTTCCATTTCCTAGGTTGTTAAACCAATTTGCCGCTGCCCCCGTCAAAGTAGTCGGAAAAACTTTGCACCATGCAGCGTCCGAATTTGTATACAAGATCATGTGCCCTTCATAAGAGGTTATATACCGGCCTGGATCCCCTCTTCCATCATATCAACATGTTGGCATCTTTATCTTTTCCATAGGCTGGTCTAAGATCCCTTGTGTAAATGGCGATGCCCTCAACTGGACTATCGTTCGCACTGCCCCTTGCTGCTGATTTTCGGTGCTTATAACGGGACCTGTAGATTGAACTTCTGACTCC
Source organism: Chenopodium quinoa (assembly GCF_001683475.1). Classification (NCBI taxonomy): domain Eukaryota; kingdom Viridiplantae; phylum Streptophyta; class Magnoliopsida; order Caryophyllales; family Amaranthaceae; genus Chenopodium; species Chenopodium quinoa. The sequence goes on along the minus strand of NW_018744693.1, from coordinate 1,047,903 downwards.
CATTGAGTCGGCTGTGATCTTATCGGCGACTTGTCATGTCGACGCCTCTGCGAATTACCGGCCCGATTTGATTGGTTTCCATGACCAGATAGTGGCACCCCTTCCCCATCTTTGGTTGCCCTAGCCTCCTTCCTTTTTCTACTCATGGCACTCATTACCCTCGCTGTTGTTTCAAGTTCTTCTGGCTTGAACTCAGCCATTGGATCCTGATCCCCTTCTCCTTGACCTTCTGGGGTTAACGGCATATGGAAATGGTTACCTTCTAAAGTATGGGTTTCATCTTCAATTTCAATTTCCGGATTCGGCACCCCAGTTCCCACTCTAATTGTCCGATTAACTACCTTCTCGGCTATCGGCGTACTCTGGTTTTCAGGATTTTTTTTTTTTTTTTTTGTTTTAGGTTGTGAGGTTCTTAGGCGATAGAAGCAATTATGCTGCTTCTCCTCCTTCTAGCGCAAATTGTTTCTGCAAGGATCCGACAACCCGGTCCAAAGCACGAGTATGTAACCCATTAAGCTCCTATCGGCCAGACGAGAACCTACACAAAGAGAAAGGATTAGCTAACCCTGGGGTGTTCCAGGGATAACCACTCCGATGACAAAGTCAATTTGTGATGATGAAGAAAGAGAAATTAGAGAGAGAAAGAGAAAGAGAAAGAGAGAGAGAGAGAGAGAGTGATTAATTACCCTCATTAATGACTCCTAACCTACTATTTATAATAAATATCAAGACAGGTGGCTACAAAACATGCAAAGCTTTTCCTGCCAAGTGTCAAACTGTTGTTGCCACGTGCCGAATACCGACAGGCCGATATGTCTGCTTTATCGAACATATCTGCCCATTTATCAGCTTTGCTGGGTTGAGATCCATATTTGTAAAAGATGTCGGTCCATTTTACATATCTTCCCATACAGTGTGTTGTGTATTTAAAGAATTTTTCTGGGTCTTTTTTTTTTTTTTTTTTGAAAAAAGTTTTCTGGGTCATTTTTAATGGGTAAATATTTTTTTAATTGTATGTTGTTTATTCGATAATTACTAGTGAATTTGTTTTTGATGAAATTAGGGTTATGTTTAAAATGATGAATATATTTCATTTTCAGAACTCTTCCTGGTAATCTTGTTGTTGGGATTATACTTAAAGAAATGGGATTATTGAAGAATCTTACTGTGTTGGATCTTGGAGCGAATCAGTTATTCAGGCCGATTTCTCGTGAGATAGGAAATTTGAGTATCGTTAAGAATATGTATGAAGATTATTTGGTGTCATTGCTTGTAGTTTGCTGTGTTTTTATTTGATTTTGTTTCTAAAATTAGCCCTTTTTTTTTTTTTTTTTTGTAGTAATCTACTGTCAAATGGATCGACTGGAATGCTATATCATGAGCTTGGCCACTTGAAGTCTCTTCAGGAGCTTCCCTTGGACAGAAATAAGCTCCTTGGAACTGTGCCTGGTGCTGCCACTGCAGATTACAAACCCAACATGCACGGAATGTAAGTGCAACGCAAAATTTAACAGGAATCTTCTATAGAAAACCATGGCTTGTCAAATAATTTTCTGATTTTTGTAGTGAATCTTTCAATAGCTTTTGTCTGTAATTGTCAATTAGTTGATATTCGTTCAGAGCATCTCAATTAATCTGTTCCTCAAAGAGTATAGATTAGAATTTATTGTAGGATGATGTAGTTCTGGTGAATGCTGGCAACTTCCCTTAAAATTCTGTAGTCCTTTCTCCTGGTGGGTCTTTAAAAAAAAAAAAGGTTTTAGAAGCTTATCAAAAATGCAGGGACTGAACTTAGTTATACTTTTCTTCGCTAGAATTTAGAAGCCCTGTTGAGTTTATTGAGAAGGTTTCCAGTGATTATAAAGTCCTGAGTAGCTTCAACTATTACAATATCCCACTGTTTTTTGAGAAGAGAGAATCTGCAGATCATGTGCCTTTGGCTTCTTTCAAACCATGCTATAGTTGACATAAAACAGAAAGCATATGATTGATACCAATAGTTTGTAACTAACAGTTAATCTAACTGATTTCTAAAAGTTGTGATAATGATGATTAGGGAGTATAGGGACTCTTGGGATAGCCCCTTATTATCTTAAACATTCTTTGCTTTCTTTTAATGTGCGAAATTTAGTGCTGTGTTGTTAATTTGGTTTGGAATTTTCAGGTATGCAACCGATGGGAATGCTACAGGTCTTTGTCACTTGTCTCAGCTACAAGTTGCTGAACTCTCATATAACTTTTTTGGTGGAAACATCCTGAAATGCTTGCCACATCTGCCAAGGTTGGTTTAGAAATGATATGCTCTTCTGTGCTACCACATTTTGTCATGCTCTCATGCATGCAAATGCTGACTTTGTTTTACATCTTCTGCAGCGCAAGCTTTCAGGGTAACTGTCTTGAGGGCAGGGGTTTGAAGCAGCACTCGGATGCACAATGTGGTAAGTAGAATTTAGACTCGAACATTATCTGCTCAATCTATTTCTCTTGCTTTATCCAATCAAGACTAGGAAGGTGGAAGAAAAGGAACTTTAAAAGGCTTTTTAAAATAAGAATTTATACTGACCTTCTAGGTCAGTCCAATCAGTCTTCAGAAAGAGTCAAAAAAAGGAAAAAACATAAACACTACTTGTATAATTCTTCAAAAAAAAAAAAAATACACACTATGAATGTCTATGATATCAGTTTAGAACTAACAATAGGTAAGAGCTGATTTTCTTTGGGAAACACTTAATAATGCAAATTTTATAACCTCTTTATAAGGTGGCTAACTCTGGTAATAGCATATGGATGATTTTATTTTTAAAACATGCTTCGACACGGAGGGGCCATGATTTATATTGTGCCTATCACAGGATCTTCTATATCTGCCAAATCTCATTCAAATTCCAATGCCAACGCAACGCATATAAAGAAATCAACATCATCTCTGATAACTACTTACTATAAATCATCTATAATCATCCCTTGGAAGAAATCTGGAAGTGATAAAGAACGCTTGGCGGTATATACTGGTAAGTTTTCCCTCTATCAACTATGCTCTGCGGTTACCTAAATAACATACATTAAAGCTATATTTTCTGATCAATTGTTTGCTCCTGATTTTTCTGTTCATTAAAATTTAATCATCAGATTCTGAGTTGTTGAAAGATATACAAAGATTCAACAGACAAGACCTTGAAGTAGCATGCAATATCATTGGATCTTCCTCTGATAGTATGATTTACAAAGGCACTACGAAAGGTGGATCTGAGATTGCAGTGATATCCTTCTGCGTCAAAGAAGAGCAGTGGACTGGCTATCATGAGCTTTATTTCCAGAGAAAGGTACTGCTGAAGTATTCTGTTTTGGCCCTGAGATAGTTTTGAGATTTTGATTCTTACTTGTTCAAACTATACCGTGATTAGGTGGCAGATTTAGCAAGATTAAATCATGAGAATGCTGCTAAGCTTCTGGGTTATTGCCGAGAGACTCCTCCTTTCACACGGATGCTTGTTTTTGAATATGCGTGTAATGGAACTCTGTATGAACACCTGCATTGTAAGTGAATTGTCCGCTTTCTCAATTAGTTGTGTCTGTCTTGCTCTTAAGTAACAGAAGTACTGATCCTGTGTTGAAATTGAAATTGAAATTGAAATTGTAGCCATGTTTGCGGATGGAGAGGGCTGCCAGCTGTCCTGGACTCGGCGTATGAAAATCATAAAAGGCATCGCCCGTGGATTGAGATATCTTCATACAGAACTTCACCCTCCATTCACTAGTGCTGTATATCTTACTGAAGATTTTTCACCCGAGGTTAGATACATAATTTTCTATTTTTTGTTTCTTTTCAAGCACTCTTTTGCGTTTTGGTTGAATATTTTATAACATTATAAATTACGAGTGGATGATATTTAAGTTATATGCTTGATATTATGATAATTGATCCAAGAACTATTGAATCAAACTTGAAACGTTTCTTGCAGCTGGTTGATTTTGAAAGCTGGAATACTATCATTGCAAGATCAGAGAAAAATTCTTCTGCCATAGATAGTAATGGTGCTATCTGTGTTCTGCCACATTCAATTGAGGCACATCATTTAGACATAAGGGGTAACGTTTATGCATTTGGAGTACTCCTGCTCGAGATAGTCAGTGGCAGACCTCCCTTCTTCAAAGACACAGGAAGCTTGGTAGATTGGGTATGAAACCTGGATTGCTGTTCTTTTGCAGTTATTATAAACTGCATTTAGTAAAAGCAAAGAAAAAAAGTTTGAATTAATAGTTTGTTTTTTGCTTCAGGCTAGGGAATATCTTGAAGTGCCTGAAGTAATGCCCTATACTGTAGAGAAACAATTGAAGCATTCTGAATATGAGGACCTCAAAGCGGTTTGTGAGGCAGCAAGACTTTGCCTGAATCCTGATCCTGTCAAGCGACCATGGACATGTTACGTCCTGTGCACTTTGCTGGAGAGCTGGATTGATCTCTTTATGTCAGCTGAGCTCAGATCATCTTCTTTGACATGGGGACTGTGGGCAGAACTAGCTCTCTTGACATGTTACAGTTCAAATTAATATACTGACAAACACATTCTGTATAGCTAGCTTAAAAGATGTTATGATGATACCTCTCTGGATTTTTTCATTCTTGAAGATCATGTAAAGCTGTTTTCGGCTTCTGGCTTAGGAAAATATATACTACTTATGGATAGGAAAACTTTGTGGGATGCCATAGGTGCTCCTGCCTAGAATGTACTGAGTATCTTACTAGTAGATTGATATTGCCAGAGTAAATGAAAATCACTTTGTCGTATTTCAGTGTCCCCTTGTTCAGTTGCAAGGTGAGCATTAAGGAAGTTGATGAGCTGATGATACATGTGAAAAACAAGAATTTGTCACACTTTGTAGATTGGACTTCGACCAATGTCAAGTCCACCGTACTGTACTGTCTGTGACATCCTGCAATAGGCTTTAATATGACATTCTGCCATACATTACCATGTTTTGCAGGAAGGCTTTCTTGTATAAAACTATAAAAGGTCTCTAATTCCTTAGGACTATATATTTGTAATGCTACCTTCCTAAAAGCTACAATGAGAATTGGCACTAAGAAGCGGCAGTCACCACTTTTCCTAATATTTTTATCCCATCGGGAGCAGGAACAGCTATAATGCAAACAAATTTACGGGTATATATGTTCTGAACCCTAACAAATGTAGTATTAATACTATGTAGAACATCAAGCATGAAAATTTTTAAAAAAAAATCAATAGCAACATAATAAATAAGACAATCGTGTAAGAGACTAACGAAACTTCTCTTTTGAGGAACAAAAATGAATTTGGAAAGTTATAAGAAAAACCAATCTTTTTTTCTTTAATCTCTAGTATAGTTCAAAAGAATTTGTTCAAAACTCAATAAATTGATACCTTCATTATAACTACATGATATTATAAAAGAATCAAATTATTTTGCTTTCACAATACATAAATTAATAATTTCCCTAATAAGATGTTATGTCTAATAATGAGGGCGTTCCACCCAAATAGGTGGAGTAATAAAACAAAACTGTGATGGACCTTTATAAAATCGATCAATGATTTTCTCATCCAATCTGTATACACCCATATCGCTTCCTCCTCCCAACTTAGAACTACAATAAGCCTCTATGTTGTCATCAGTAAAATAGATACAATTAGCCTTACAACCGCATTTATCCAAAGATGCATCTACAGAGAAGGTAGAAGATCCTAAGCCGACAAAGATGGCTCGTTTGCCCACACCCTCAACTTCTTTAGCTTTCCAGTTGTCAACATCCAACTCATATATCTCAAATTTAGTAGTCCTATAATGCGCTTCATCTATTTTCGGATAGTCCGGTTCATCATCATCTCCAGCTAAATGCACATACCTATGTATCACCAATAATGTACTTTCCGCTTCCACTAGGTATAACTGTCCTGTTGATTGTCTTAATAAAACACCTTGATCAATTAAGTCTACTACGGTTCCTGGTGGTTGTTTTGCTACCTCAACTCCAAAGGCTATAATCTTACCTAAATGATCAATGGCGTATAATTCCCCTTTGAAAAAACACACATCAAAAATCCAATTATTCGTTGTTGGAATAACAGTCCACTTGTGTTCCCCAGGTTTCCAAATAGCCAAACGTTGCGTTATGTCGAATATCATTGCAACTGCAACATCATCATCACAACAAGATGGTCACCCTGTTAGAATAAATTTGAAAAACTGGTATGTATAGCTTTCATCGTCCCATGGCTCGTCCCGTCGTAGCATGCAAAGTGGAAGACTTGGTGGCTTTATGACTTTTCCAGAAACGGGATCAAAAAGGGTGATGTTGCGGTTTCTCCTACTCACAGCAATAAGCCACCCCTTGGAAGAAAAAAATCTGTGGTGGTCATCATCTTCTAGTTGGGGAAGATCGAATTTTCGAAACATGCGTTTGGAGAGGCTGTAAAGTCTATGGTATGAAGAGGTAGGAGGGTCAACTAACATTAACCAAGGGTGTTGTGTGTTTTTAGACGGGCAGAAATTGACACCCTTCGTTGCATCTCTCCACTTGGAAGAAACCTCCGAAAGAGTTTCGAAATCTTCCAAAGATTCAACATGTTCTGTAGCAATCTTTCTAGCAATGTCTTGAGGGATATCACTCCAATTTGCCATACCAAATATTTGAAGTCAAAATCCAACTTGAGCAGACCTTCAGGATAAAACACAAAAAATAAGAATAAGAACAATTAAAACATAGTACCACTTGTGAAATAAAACATAGTACTTTGTCTAAAGTACAAAAAAACAAAACTTTGAAACAATGTAAAACAAGAATTTAAATAAAGCATTTAAACTATACCTTATCCACGTATCTTAGTGACAATCTTTTAATATTCATAATAATAAAAAAAAATTTGAAGCTACAATACAACTCTAGATGAAAAAACCCAATTAATATAGTCTAATTGATAAACCCAACTAATGATCGTTAATTCTAAGCTTCTAACAAATTGGCTATACTAATTTTAAATATGGAGTACCCGTACAACTTATTTTAATTTTAAATAAATTATTCAAGGAAAAACTCTGATAAGAACAGCTTCAAAACCAAACAGGCCATTAGCAAATTTTGTAAACAACTACCATTTAAATGATCACTTTTGAGACCAATTGGATGCCGGTGTAGTGGTGACACTTAATAAGAGAACCAGTATTCGATTTTCTGCAACAATAATTGAGAGGGGACTAAAACCTAACCAGTCAAAACTGATCCTGAATTCGAATTAGCCCAAAAGGTGAACCGGCTAGAACACCAAAAAAGAATGATCACTATAATTTTAAGAACAACTACCTATTAATTTTTTAAAAAAAAAAAAAAAAACTATCACAAAAACACAAGGTTACCACATTTTGTGTTCCGACAATAATCTCCGATTAAGTAACCTTAATTTATAACAAAATTGTAACCCTAAATTTTGTATTATAATTCAATTGCACCAAATCTCCCAATTTTGTAAAACCCTAAATTGAATATTTTGACATAACCCCTAATTTTAATATTCATTTGAGAAATTAAATCATCTATAATGAGAAATTAAATACAATTAACCTATAATTGTGTCTGTGTTCGTGCATTGAATTCCATTGTTATTTCTACCAATAAAGTAAACCCCATCAACCGGAGATTTTTGCCGGAAAACCAAAAGCGGTAATGCTAGTTAAAGGCTTATTTGGCATCATTTTTGGATTTTGGAAACAAAAAAAATAAGAAATAAGAAAAAAGGTGTTTCCACTTTTTTGTTGTCGGCTTTCAAAATTATTATGATTTTAATAAGTTTAAATAATTTTAATTCATTATATGACATATATCATATACTTTTATGCAATAAAAAACCAAAAAACAGATAACCAAAGTAATGTCAAACGAACTCTAAACTTTTTGTGTTTTTATTGTAGTTCTTTCATAAAACATCTAATTTAATAGGTAATTATTTTCAAAAGTGGTTATTTAAATGGTAGTTATTATTGAAAAATTTTCCAACCATTTAAAAGTTGAAAAATAAATAAATAAGCTTGAAATTCAACCAAAAAGCTTTATATCAATATCAGTTCGTGTTCAAATTTTGGCTGATGTTGATTTAATAAATTGATTCCCCGTGTTTGTCAACATATCAGTTCGTCTAATTCTGAATGTAAATTAAAAATATATCAAACTTCAATCCAACCAATTAAACTTTTATCAATATCAATTCATCTAATTCTGAACGCAAATTATAAAATAATAATAATTATTATAATACATCAAACTTCAAATCCAACAAATTATCACTATCAATTTGCCTAATTCTGAATAATAAAAAATTAAGAAAAAAACCTTCAAATCCAATCGATTAAATAAAAAATGAATCTCAGTTCGTCTAATTCTGAAAGCAAATAAAATAAAAATCAATTCTTATAATTCTGTATACATAAAAAAAAAAATAAAAAAAAAAAAAAACCTTCAAATCCAACCAATTAAACTTATTTCAATTTGTTTGATTCCGAATAAAAAAAAAATTAAACATTAAATCCAACCAATTAAACTAATATCAACATCAGATCGTCTGATTCTGAATGAAAAAAAAAAAAAAAAAAAACACTTGAAATCCGACCAATTAAAGCAAATCAATATTAATTCGTCTAATTATAAATACAAGAAAATAAATTATGTGGTATAAACAAAATTAAGAAATCGATATTTACAACAAAAAAAAAATACAGTATTAAAAAAAGAGTAAATTGGAAGAGAGAACAAACCTTAGGAATAGAGTGCAGCAGCCAAAAGTATTGAAGATGGAGAGTTTTTTTTTACTCCGTATTAATTTTTTTTTTTTTTTTTGTTATAAATAAGATGAGGGAGATCGAAGAAGAGTATACGAGGTAATTTTTTTTAAAAAAAATAATAAAAAATAAAAAAGAGTATATGAAGACAAAGAGGACAAGAGGTACCGTATATATATAATTATAAAAATACATTAGTATACTTCGCATAGGAGTAAACTTTTTTTTTTTTTTTTTTTTTTTTTGAGAAATAAAACTTTCCTATTTCTAGTTTTCTACTCTGCGTTAAAAGGGGATTTTTCCTCCAAAAAAAAAATTAAAAAATTTGAAGCGGTTTAATAGGCGTTAAGTTTGAGATCAAAAGCAGTTGGCGAAGTAATCAGTTGGAATTTGAAAGTCTTAAAAGAGTTAGAAGTCTTAGAACTTAGGGTAAGTTTATGGCAAGTCTTGAGCAAAGTCTCGATATAAGTCTTACTCGACATTCTTGTAATAAACTCATCTAAGATTCATGTGAGTCTTACTAGGAGTTTGGAAAATCCAATCTCATGTCAAGAGTCAAGATTTTGTAAGGCCAATGAAAATTAGTCACCTCATCAACTAACCAAAAGTTTACAATAATTTTTTAAAAAATAAAAAAAGTGTTGAAAAATAAACCTCTCAAGTGTCACCACATGTAAGTGTCCCACATTGGTTAAAGAAGAGAGAATTAAACACTTTATAAGGTTAAGGGGATACTTCTCCTATCGTCATATGGTTTTGGGATGAAACCTCCTTTGGACTTGTGATATAGACTCTCTCTCTTGGTTTGAGGGGTGCGGCCTAGGCCCGCGTTTATCATGGCCCAGAATACGTTAAAATGAACATACGTTTTTTTTTCTTCCTTATATCTTAATTCTCTTTCTTCTTCTTCTTCTTTAGCTCTATTATTTTTCTCTCTCTTCAGTTTTCTTCTCAATTTAACATTTTCTCTCTCCTCTTTACCTCATTTCCCTTCAATCTTTAAAGTTTTCTTCTTCTTTATATAAATTTTTGAGTTACTAATTCGTGTTTTGATGAGTATACTTTTTTCTTTCTAAATCTATGAGTTTCAGATTCAATCATTTGGCTTTATCAAAGAGGAAAGAAAAAAATAAAGGAGAGAGAAAGTTGAAGGTCAAAGAAAACAATGGAGGTTAGATTTTATCAATTTGTAATTGTATTTTGTATGATTTCGTTGACCATGCATGATGATTTATTTTTTGATTGTTTGAAATTATTATGAGTTTGTGATGAATATCAATTAAATTGCTTAATTGTTAATGAATATCAATTGTATTGCTTAATTTGTAGTTATTTTCTCTCTCTATCTATCTCTTTCTTTTGATTTTTTTTTTCTTTTGATTTCTAATCATGTTACAAATCAATAATTAATTTCTCTATGATGAATCAAGATTAAATTTAAGGTGTATATTCAATTTTTTAGAGTTTCAATAATTACAATCGATCTTGAATGTAATTTCTGTAAAAAAAAAATGAACACGTAGGAATTTAAAAATGAACAACTTTTACAAAATGAGCATTTGGTACACCGAAAATGAATATTAAATACATAAAAAATGAACATATTTCAACAATTTATTTTATCATTATTTTTCATTAATAATTATATACAATGAATTTGAACTTTTATGAAAATCATGTTTATTTTAGTATCCTAAATGTTCATAACTTTTTGTTACATGTTCATTTTATAAGTGTTTATTTTTTAATACTAAATGTTCGTTTTTATTAAGTTGAAAGTAAAATATAATACGTTGAAAGTTAAATTATCTGAACATTTAGTGTTGAAATTCTGAACAATTTATTATGAATATATATGTTTCGTTATTCATTACGAACATATCTATTATTGATTATGAATACATATGACATATAGAGTGATAATTATTTATATTTTTAACTTTTGTATTGATGATTATATATTATGAACATTCTAAATAATTATTATGAACATATGTTGTGATGGTTATGAATTTTGATTATTTGTTATATTTTAGTGAGTACAGATTAATTGTATTTGTAGAAGACAAAGACTCTGAATTAGTGAAGAAACAAGTAAGAAGTGATGAAGAAGTATATGATATTACAATGAATTTGCCTTTAAGTTGGAGAATTTCTGATGTATATGATCCCAATTTTATGGTTGTATGATAAATGTTCATTTCTAATATATTAAATGTTCATTTTTGTACGTGTTCATTTTTATTACTGAATATTCTTTTTTTTTATGTGTTCATTTTTCTAACTAATTGTTCATTTTAAAGGTCGTGGTCTAGCAAATTTATGATTATATGATAATCAGATTCATTTTTAATAAATGATCATTTCCTTGTAACATATAAACTTTTTAATATTAAATGTTCATTTTTTTTTACGTGTTCATTTTTTGTTATTAAATATTCATTTTTTTCATGTTCATATTTTTTAACTAAATGTTCATTTTTTATTTGGGCCGCGCGTTTAGGGCCTCACTTGTCAAGACCAATTGCTTAATGCCATTAAAGGTCCCAAAGTTTGGGCCTGGCAATATACTCTAACCTTTAGAGGTCCCATACTGTGGGTCTGGCTCTAATACCATGACAGCTTAACAAAAAGACATTTTACAAAAAAAAAAAAATATATTTTGAAGAGGATTAAGTGAGTTTGGAGTAAGTATTGAGATAATGTGTAAATTTAGAGAAAGTCTTGTATGAATCTGAATAATATAAAAATATTTTAAAGTTAGTGGAAAGCTGATGTGACAAAGTATTTTAAACTAGTGTCAACTATCATTTGTCTAGAAGGTTTTTTTTTTGGTAAATCCATCACTTTATAATACTATAAGAATTTTCTTTTTTTTTAAAAAAAAAAAGGAAATAATATTCATTAATTGCATGGAATTACACATAATTTTGTCATTAATCCGATAAAGTTTCATTTCTAATTAAATACAAGAAAATGCTAACTTATCAGCTAAAAGTCCCTAAACATTGACTTAAAAATTACACTTATAAATTATTTGCCACATGTATTCTGAAGTCCCTAAATTTGTTGATTGTGTTGTATTGTATCGGAAAAGTGATCATTGGTGGTTGAGACTAGCATTATAATGAAGACATACTTCAACCATTTTGCCTCATTTAAAAGTTAAGAGACTACATGGTTCCTTCACTATTAAATCTGCTTATCATGCCTCCACTACTCCTCCATCCAACCCTTACAAGTTCCAACTCCTTTTCTCCTTAATTTTCCATGGTCTGTCTTATGGTAAATTAACACCCCTTTCAAATATTAAATGTTGCTTTGGAACATAGCTAGGGGAATTCTACCAATTGGTGACGTCCTAGCTAGAAAATTCCCAAATTTGCACTAGGTGTTATGCTCCTAATGAAGACATGATTCAACAGTTATATTGTTCCGTGACTGCCCAAACTACTCTACTTTTAAGAGTCTTATTTTTAAGAACCATCTTCTTAAAAAATTTAATCTTCCTAATATTTACAACTGTGATTTTCAAGCTTAGCTTACACTAGGTGAAAAAACAAAATTGGCACCGGTTCAAAACCCCTCAATGCCACCGGTTTTGAACCGGTGCCAATTTGGGGGGTGCCAATAAGTGCATGAAAAAGCCACCAGTTTGAACCAATGGCAAAACTCGGAATTGGCATCGGTAAGCCCAAAAAAAATTAATTCAATGTTTTTGACACCGGTTAACCGGTGCCAAAAGTGTAAAAAAAAAATCATTTTTTTTGGTCTTTTTTCACTTAAAAATTAAATAAACTAAAATAAATAAGAACATCAAAATAAAAATCGGATATCAATCAATATAATCGAAAATTTACAATATATAATCAAAAAAATTTTACAATATAGATCAATAACAACATATAAATAAAAAAAAATACAATATAAATCAAAAAAAAAATTACAACATCACAATCAAAAAAACCCCATACAACATCTAAATCAATATTCTTGCATCTTGATTCTTGCATCAATATACCTGCACCAATTAAAACAAACAAAAAGAAAATCGATTAAAATAAATTAGTTGCGAAAAAATATAATAAAAAAACCCAGAAAATAAAAAAAAAATCGAATTAAAATCGATTAAAATTTTTTTTGATTTAAATAAAAACAAAAATAAAAAATCAATTAAAAACCCAGAAAATTAAAAAAAAAAAAAAAAAAATCACTTCAGAAAGGTCTTGACATTACCACTTCATTATCACTTCTTCTCTCCACCAACTCACCAAGTCTGACTACCTCCTACACTAAGGAGTTAACCAATACCTTGCCCTTGGTGAATGGCTCCAACTGATGTGCTGTTTCTTGAGAAAGGTCTTGACAGGACCTCCCAACTAATATTGCTACGTACTATCTTGTTTAATTTTGCTACGTACTATCTTGGTTAATAAAAAAAATTACCTTCACTGCTTCCTTAGTTTAATTTTCCTTGTTCTTAATGCTTTTAGTGGGGCACTTCAGTCTTCACACTTGGATGAGCTTGTGCGGTGGTGCTCTGGCGTTGACTATCACGTGTTAGTCACCTAACGTATTTTAAAAATAAAAAAAAATTCCAAATTTTCCTCCTTTCTCGACCTAACCCTTTCATAGTATTCTCACGGAGGTCGGAAAATGAGGGAAATTTGGGGATTTTTTTAAATAAATCACGTCACTAACACGTGATAGTTAATGCTAGAGCTCCGACGTTGACCACCACGCAAGCTCACCCAAGTATCCCATACAAACAAAATGCAACTTAAAACTTTTTCACAAGTTTTCACTTAAAAGATCCTTTTTCAAAAAGTCGACCACTTAAGGTCTTTTTTCACAATTTCCTCAATATATATTTACTTAAGGTTTTTTTTTTATTATTTTGGTGTTTCACCCGATTCACCCTTTGGGTTAATCCGGATTCAGGGGTTGGTTGTGGGTGGTTAGGTACCAGTCCCCTCCCAATTGTTGTTGCGAGGGATCGAATACGAGTCCTCTCTACCAAATGTAGTCTTATTGGTACTTAGTAAGGTAAAATTATAATTGCTTTAATTTGCAGTGAGTTATAATATTGTGTATATTCAAAACCATTGCATTAATATATTAAAATCAAACTTGGACTATTTTTTTTTAAGTGAAGAAAACATGTCCTTTAATTAGTTTGACCTTTGCATTATTAAGGTAAAAATGCATGTAAAGAGATTCAAACCTAAACTTCATTGAATGAAAACCACATGCATTACCATCTTAGCTAGAATTAAATTATAATCTATTTATCCACATTTATGTATAAATACATGTAGTACAAGTATTATAATGTAATATAGAAACAAAAAAAAAATTCCAAAATGAGTAATTGTTGTCATTGTTTTCAAATTTACCACGTAAAAAAATTATGAAGTACGTCTTTTAAAGCGTTTAATAGGCAAAGCCCGGGGCACACTAGCAATGACACATGTCATTTTCTAATGTGTCTTTCAGTTTTTTTTTTTGAATAAATTTCAATTAAAGAAACAAATCTTATTTACAAATATTTCCTAACCTTACACAATATTAAAAACACATTCTTAACATAATTTTGCTCATTTTCTACATCAGTTAATATCTAACACATTAGGTGGTCCCTACGTACGCCGGTACCAAGCACCATACCGCCTCTCCTTTGATTAATAAAAAGGCGGAAAGAACATATACTATGAAACAAAATAACATGGTTGTTTAAAAGAACATTCCTCTAGTTTATAAAGAACGCGAACAAGTAAGTCAGTTTTTTTTTAAAAAAAAGGCAAGAGGTAAAAAGTAAATTTTTTTTTACTGATATAGTACTTTCTCTAGACATTTACCAAAACAAAACTTCCTCTCTCTAAAATTTTTCTCACTCTAAAAGTTTTCTCTCTCAAAAAGTAAAAAAAAAAATCCAAAAAACCAGTCGAATTTCAAACTTCAAAACCTTATGCAATTTTTGAAGAAATTTGTAGTTCTAAATCCAAAATTCTTGAATATGGGGGACAAAAACAATATGTAAGTATAATTTTCAACATGCCTTAGTGTTTATTTTGGAATTTGATCGGGTTTCTTTTTTTTTTTTTTTTTTTTTTTTTGCAATTCATACGAAAAATTGTTTCTTCGACTTTGTTAATTTTATTGTCGTTTGATTTTCGATTTTTTTGCAATTCATTTGATATTTTTTATGATTTTGGGTTCATTTGTTTGTGCTCCATTTCATGAAAAGAACATATTTACATACAAAAAAAGAGTGAAAAGAACATATATTCATGTTCTTTGATTATCAATATAATGTGCTTTTATTTGTGCCATAAAACTCATTGCATATTATTAAATGTTCTTTGAATTTTGTCTTTAAATTATGGTGGGTATATATAGATAATGTTCATTACATAATATCATCATGTTTTTTATTAATATTACAGATGTTCTTTAGAATAAAAAAAAAATTAAATATTTTTTTACAAAACAGCTATATGTTCTTTACAAAACAGTTGCATGTTCATTTCAAAACAGCTACATGTTCATTCCGCATTTTTTGTCTGTACCTTAAAATTTTCATATCTAACATATCTTTCATAATCATTTATTTTCCTCAAAATTTGTCAACTATATTTTTAGAACTTTTTGTTTATAAAAACTAATTATAATGATAGTCTAATAATGGTTATTAAAGATTATCGTGCATGGCACGGAAAATACCCTAGTTCCGTATTAAAATAGGGTGTGTATGGGGAAAATTAGAATAATGAAAAACGACGTCGTCATTTGGCGAATTCTTAGGGTTTATGTTTATCACCCTTTTCTCGTCACATCCACTGTTCCACTCTCCTCTCCTTCTCTCTTGCCTCAAACTCTAAGCAATGGACTCACCGCCGGAATCCACCGCACCACCTCCACCGGAATCAGCCGCACCATGTTGGGCGAACATAGTGAAGCAAACCCCAGAACCAACCCCAGCACAACAACCTCAAACACCCACACAACTCTTCGAAACCTGCAAATCAAACAAAGGCATAGCAGTTGCCATTGTTGATGCTAACGCTATCATTCAAGGAGGAGAGAGACTCCCTTCTTTAGCTGACAAATTTGTATCTGTTTCTGAAGTTATCAATGAAATTCGTGACCCCACTTCTCGTCATCGTCTCTCTTTTTTGCCTTTCACTGTTGATACGTTGGAACCTTCTCCTGAATCTCTTAAAAAAGGTCTGTTTCTATCTCTCTTTTTTGTTTTGGATTTAATTTGATGGTTGAATTTGTGGGGTTTGTTCAATTTGGGTTGTTTTGTGTTATTATTGATTGATTGAGTTGAATTTCAATTGGGCGTTTTTTAATTGTGCTGTTGAATTGTTTTGACGTTTGTACTGCGCTTAAGTTATTGTGAAAAAGTTTGTATCTTGCTCATTGGTTGTGATCTAATGAATAATTCTTGACAATAGTAAGACCTTAGGTATAACTGTATTAAAGATTATTGATTTATGGGAGTAAACTAGTAATAGCTGCCAATACATGATGGAGATTGTCTTCGTAATTTTGTGTTTACTGTTATGTATTTTGCTTGTGGTTTATGTACTACAGTATACTTGTGTAAGAGCTTTTTTGGCATTCTTCTGCACGTTCTTGTTATTAGTTTCATGAAATGAGGGATTTGCTACTTGTTAAATCTTTGCTTGCTGTTTATTGGGCAGGATAGGGTAGTCATTTGTTGATGAATCTTTATTTAGCTAAAGTGATTACTTCATATAGTTTTGATAGCTGCCATACCATTCAGTTACATGTTATCAATTAAAGAATTGGAGCTACTGAAAATATTATGGTAATTGTTTTCTCTAGTACGAGGACTTTTTTCCCGAGTATTAAATGTCATGTGTCAGTATTCTATGATTTATGAAGATTGAAGTATTAGGACAACTCAATTATGGAGGCACTTAACAGAAAAATCATTATATTTGTACTGAATGTGTTAGCTTGTGTTTGATACATTGTATTGAGGGTTTGGAGAATTCGTTCTGTTTTACTATAATTAGCATACAAATTGACCTGTGTCTATGGATTATTGACAGTTGTCAGCTTTGCTAGAGCAACTGGTGATCTGCAGACTCTTTCTGATGTTGATCTTAAGCTCATTGCTTTAACTTACACATTGGAGGCTCAAATTCATGGTATTAGTCATCTTAGAGACAGCCCTCCCCCTATCCATGTTTTGAACGTACGGAGATTGCCTGAGAAGGACTTGCCTGGTTGGGGTTCCAATGTTCCTAATCTTGAGGAGTGGGAAGCTTTAGAAGGTGCGACAGACAGTGGTCCAGATCCTAATTCTAAAATTCTTCCGTTGAAGGATATAACGTTAAATATCCCTGTTGAGGACCAAATGAGTTTGAAAGATGGCTCTGTTGGAAATGGTAGTGAAGATCATGATGGTGCTGGCCTGACTGCAAGGAGACACAGAAGATACCCTCCCAAAAAGAGGGAGGTAAAAATTGACGGGAAAAAAATGGTGGCTGATGGGATTGATGCATCTCAAGGACAACATGATGATGGTGATTGGCGCCCTGCTGTCAGTCGAGGCACCCATAGAAGGTTTCTCAGAAGAAAGGCTCGCCGTGATATGTACGAGGCATCTTTAAAAGATGATGAGCATCAAGAAGTCAATAAAAATACTGAAGAGGAAGTTGATAAAGGAACATCTGATGATAAAATGGACACTGATGAGACAAATGGTACTGAGGAAATTTCCTCAATTTTGGAACAGATTAGACTTGAAGAAGATGCTTTGGAAACTCATGAAGAACAGAATGAGCAAATTGATTCTCATTTGGAAGTTCAATCGGTAGATGGTCACTCAGTAAGTGCTCATTCTGGGGGTGAAGGGGATGACAATGAAGGATTAGATCATGTGGAGAATGGAAGTGTTGATACCTCATATGCAGAGGATGATGGCAGTGAACAGAGCTGGATGCTGAGGTCTTTATCTGATTCAAGTGTTGCTTGTATCACTGGAGACTTTGCTATGCAAAATGTTATTCTTCAGATGGGTTTACGTTTGCTAGCCCCTGGAGGAATGCAGATACGTGAGTTGCACAGGTAATATAACTCCTTAATAACATTTCCATGTTCCCACTTAAGGTACTTAATAGTCGCATGATATAGCAACATAATCTGAACTTCTGAAGTTTAGTGAGACTTGATTAAAACATAGTGTACATTGTTCTCTCATCTGGAGGAATGTATGTCAAACACCAACTATCAGCTCTATCACCTGCTAATAATTTTGTCAGTAATGGGTAGGGTGGGCGACCTTTATACTTGAATGAGTTATAATTCCTTGTAGTCTTGTACGTAGTGATTTTATATATGATTGTCAGAAGTTCTGATTTTGGGGTGATTGTCTAGGTGGGTACTAAAATGTCATGCCTGCCAGCATGTCACCGCTGAAGTTGGTAGAATCTTTTGTCCAAAGTGTGGCAATGGTGGTACCTTAAGGAAGGTGGCTGTTACAGTAGGCGAGAATGGTGTTGTGCTACAAGCTCGAAGGCATCGTTACTCCTTGCGTGGCACAAAGGTACAGTTTCTTATATGTTTTGCTCTTATCAGTCTTGGGCTCTAGGCAGTAGTTAATACTTATGCATTTGATCTTGCTAGTGAGTTACTGCTATGAGGCTGTTATTCAATTGATTTTTTAGTATTGACATCTACTCTAAATGTTGCTTTTGTTCAGTAATCCCCTTCCTAGTTTGCCTATTTTGTCATACATTGAGGACTTTATTACCTAGGCTCCTCAACAAATGGCTGATGTATATGCATCCTTTTAAGAGGACAAAATACGTAGCTGTGATGCAATGTTTATCTTCAGATAAATTTGCCCATCCTGTTGGCTAATTATTCATCTTTTGCAGTTTTCACTCCCTTTGCCCCAAGGAGGAAGAGATTCCATGACTAAGAATCCCATATTACGGGAAGATCAGATCCCACAGAAGTTCTTATACCCCAGGACAAAGAAAAAGTCTAAGGTTACTTTCTCCCTTACGCTCTTTGTTTCATGTAATTTAATCTTTAAATTAACACGGTTATTTCAAATGTTATGTAGGATGATGATATATTTGCTGGGGATAGCGTCTTTGGTCATCAGACTCATCACACTGATAAGAAAGCTTATAACAGGCCTCCTGTGAGACAAGCATTAGCAGTGTTCAGTGGTAAAAGAAATCCCAATGACAACCATTTCTCTCGTGCAAAGCATTGAGGCAATTTTGCTTGCAAATTTTGGTAGCTGTTAGATGTTCCTTTTTTAAAAAAAAAAATATTGTGATTCGGTTTCTAAATTATCCTCCATTATTTTGTATCGAACAAAAATTTGAATATTTACTTATATCTTAATCATTCTTGTTAAGAATGATGCGTCGAATATGTTTTAATATGGCTTCACTATTGGAAAGAGTTACTAATTCATGTATCTACATTTTCTGCATCAGTCATTTGAATATATCCTGAATCAATGAAATTACATACAGTATATTTTAGTAGCGACTCTATGTAACTTACCTAACTTGATTGGCAGGGTTACAAGATGAGAGGAAAAAAAATACTTCATACTTTTTCAGTAGTGTAATTTACTAATCTGATCAACAATTAACTTCGTATTAGACGACTAGGTAATATTTACTAATCTGATCAACAATTTACTAGAGGTAATATTTACTAATCTGATCAACAATTTACTAGGTAATATTTACTAATCTGATCAACAATTTACTAGGTAATATTTGTCTTATAGAGTATAAATTGAGGTAAAATAATGGTTAACTTAAAAATTTTAGACAATGATACAAGATTAACGGATATCAATATTATGAAAGTATGATTTGTACCAGAATGAGGTAAATCATGTGGTTCCAACTGTTGAGATTAGTACTCCTAGAAATAAAGCTCAAAAACTAGCAAAGTTGGTACTTGGTAGTAGTTAGCTTAACTTTTCTTCATTTTTTGTTAAAAGGGTATGAAATCCAACCAATGATGTTTTAGAAGAAATATTTCTGTTACACTGACCTACCTTAATTTGATGCAATTAAAAAAGAATTCCCCAACACTTACCTAATATATGCCGTGAAAGATCTTTCGAGGAAATTCATGATTTCCAAAATTATTTTTTAAAAATGAAAAAAAATTAGTTTTAAGAAATATAATAAACAACTCTCTTAGAATAGATATCTTATTCCTTTCTAAATGATAGTACTTCGTAATAATGTAATATGTACCTCATATGTATGTATACAACATTATCGATAATTCAACATATTTGAAGTATTTTGGGCGTTTTTGAAAGATAATCTGAAAATAGTCGAATATTTCTAAACTTCCTACACGTACTTCGTATGTAAATCCAAGTACATTGCCTTTGATGACACAAAATTGTAGCACAACATCGTCATGTCAAGTCTGTGGAGGGCTTTAACTTTTCTTACTAGTTAAAGTAGTTATTACCAACACCAAGATGTACAAATAATACAATGCTTAAGAGTAGAGAGTCCTCTCTTGACCCACAAAAAGAGATGGGATTGTATTGTTAGAGTCTATTCCTTTGAGTAACAAGGAAGCAAAATCATAGCATTGCTTTAAAATAGCTTTAATTAGTAATACTTCCATTGCATTTTCCTCGTTCTCCATTAGTTTCAGGGTCCTACGGACTAGGGATACCAAATTACCAACTCCTAGTTCTCCAACTATATTGGATATTTATGTCTTCAAATTCAGTCTTTGGATGAATGAAGGAAAAAAAATAAATAAATAAAAAAACTTAGCCATTACTCCGTACCACAAGACTAACTAATATTATCATGTACTCGGAATAAAATAAAACGAATTTTTTATAAAAATTATTTTAGTTGTATGTTGAAACTTAGATAAGCTAGATGAACAAAATAGGGGTTCGTAAAGTTATCAAATTGTTTCTAACATTACATGTAATTCTGATTAATTAAAGTGTACCATAAAATCATACTATTATTTTTTAAAAATAAAATAAAATAAGTGGTTATTATATTAATGAAATATTTTAACTGGTATCATCAAAACTATTATTTTTACTCCATTATATCAATCCACTAGCAAACAGTTTTGGAGAGACTGAGATAAAGCAAAGAGATCTTCATTAACTTTAGTAATATCAATCTACTAGCAAGATACTCAGTGTACATTCATGGCATCCATAAAACTTTCCTATATATATTCCTAAGCCAGAAGCTGAAAAAAACTTTACATGATCTTCAGGGATGAAAACCAGATGAGAGATGGGGAGAAGAGTGGGGAAAGAATCGAGAGAGGTATCATCAAAACTATAATTTGCTTTACAGTTAAGTATGTTAGTTTCAACTATGATCATGTAGAAAGTGCCAGTTCTGCCCACGCCAAAGAAGATGATCTGAGCTCAGCTGACATAGAGAGATCAATGCGGCTCTCCAGTAAAGTGCACAAGTCGTGCATCAATGGTCGCTTGACAGGATCAGGATTCAGGCAAAGACTTGCTGCCTCACAAACCGCTTTGAGGTCCTCATATTCAAAATGCTTCAATTGTTTCTCTACGATATAGGGCATAACTTCAGGTACCTCAAGATATTCCCTAGCCTGAAACAAGAAACTAACTATTAATGCAAACTAATTTAAATTTTCTTTCTTTGTTTTTACTAAACAGTCCATAATAACTTCAAAGAACATAAATCCAGATTTCATACCCAATCTACCAAGCTTCCTGTGTCTTTGGAGAAGGGTGGTCTGCCGCTGACTATCTCGAGCAAAAGTACTCCAAATGCATAAACGTTACCCTTTATGTCTAAATGACGTGCCTCAATTGAACGTGGCAGAACACAGATAGCACCATTACTATCTATGGCAGAAGAATTTTTCTCCGATCTTGCAATGATAGTCTTCCAGCTTTCAAAATCAACCAGCTGCAAGAAATGTTTCAGGTTGGATTCAATTGGATCAAGTATCATAATATCAAGCATACAACCAAAATATCATCAACTCGTAATTGATATTGTTATAAGATATCCAACCAAAACGCAAAAGAGTGCTTAAGAAAGAAACAAAAAATAGAAAATCATATCTAACCTTGGGTGAAAAATCTTCAGTAAGATATACAGCACTAGAATTCAGCTCAGATATAGTGAATGGAGGGTTAAGTTCTGTATGAAGATATCTCAATCCACGGGCGATGCCTATTATGATTTTCATACGCCGTGTCCAGGACAGCTGGCAGCCTTCTCCATCAGCAAACATGGCTACAATTTCAATTTCAACACAGCATCAATACTTCTGTTACTTATGAGTAAGACTGACACAATTAACTGAGACAGAGGACAATTCACTTACAATGCAGGTGTTCATACAGAGTTCCATTACACGCATATTCAAAAACAAGCATCCGTGTGAAAGGAGGAGTCTCTCGGCAATAACCCAGCAGCTTAGCAGCATTCTCATGATTTAGTCTTGCTAAATCTGCCACCTAATCACGGTATAGTTTGAAAAAGTAAGAATTAAATTTTCAAAACTATCCCAGGACCAAAACAGAATACTTCAACAGTACCTCTCTCTGGAAATAAAGCTCATGATAGCCAGTCCACTGCTCTTCTTTGATGCAGAAGGATATCACTGCAATCTCAGATCCACCTTTCATAATGCCTTTGTAAATCATACTATCAGAGGAAGATCCAATGATATTGCTAAAATCTTCACAAGCTACTTCAAGGTCTTGCCTGTTGAACTTTTGTATATCTCTCAACAACTCAGAATCTGCTGATGAGATTATTAATGAACAGAAAAATTAGGAGCAAATAATTAATCGCAAATATAACTTTAATGTATGTTATTTAGGAAACCAGAGAGCATAGTTGATAGAGGGAAATTTACCAATATATACTGCCAAGCGTTCTTTGTCACTTCCAGATTTCTTCCAAGGGATGATCATAGATGATTTACTGTTGCACCTTTTGTATGTAGTTATCAGAGCAGTGATCAAGAGAATGCCAACCATGGTACCAGTCACAATTTCTAAAGCTAAAAGCCAAGTAGGTCTCGATCTCCGGTGCTTGGCTTCATCTTCTGAAGACTTGTGTTTTGTGCTGGCATTGGAATTTGAATGAGATTTGGCATTTATAGAAGATCCTGTGATAAGCACAATATAAATCATGGCCCCTCCATACTGAAGCATTTAACAAAATGGAATCATCCATATTCTAATACCAGAGTTAGCCGCCTCAAAAGGAGGCTCTAAAATTGGTGCATATTTGCATTAAGACTTTAGAGTGTTTCCCAAAGAACATCAACTCTTCCACACTGTTAGTTCTAGCAAGCGCATAAACTGATATCATAGACATTCATAGTGTTTATCTTATTTCCTTTTTTTCACTCTTTTCTAACGACTGTGATTGGACTTAGCAAGAGAAACAGGCTTTCAAAGTTCCTATTCTTCCACCTTCCTAGTCTTGCTTGGATAAAGCAAGAGACACAGATCGAGCAGATAATGTTCCAGATTAGCTTCTACTTACCACATTGTGCATCTGAGCGCTGTTTCAAACCCCTGCCCTCAAGACAATTACCCTGAAAGCTTGCACTGCAGAAGATGTAAAACAAAGTTAGCATTTGCATGCAAGAGGCCATTGAGATGTGGGAGCTCTGAATAGCATATCATTTCTAAACCAACCTTGGCAGATGTAGCAAACATTTTGGGATGCTTCCACCAAAGAAGTTATATGAGAAATCAGCAACTTTTAGCTGAGGCAAGCGACAAAGACCTGTAGCATTCCCATTGGTTGCATACCTGAAAATTCCAAACTAAATTAGCAACACAGCTAATGGTTGACAACTTTAAGAATATAAGCACTATCCCAAGAGTCTCTATACTCCCTAATCATCATTGGCACAACTTCTAGAAAGCATTTAAATTAACTGTTATTGACAACTATTGGTGGAAATCATATGCTTTCTGTTTCAAGTCAACTATAACATGGTTTAATTAAAGAAGCGAAGGCACATGATCTGCAAGCTTCTTCCTTCTCAAAACATGACTTCAAAAACCAGAGGGATCTTGTAATGATTGAAGCTACTCATGACTTTACTACCACTGGAAACCTTCTCGATAAACTCAACAGGGCTTCCAAATTCTAGCGAAGAAAAGTATAATTAAGTTCAGACGTTCAGTCCCTGCATTTTTTATTAGCTTCTTAAACCATTTTACAAAAATATAAAATAAATTAGACCTACCACGAGAAAGGACTATGGAATTTATAGGGAAGTTTTCAGCATCACTCAAACTAAATCATCCTACAATAAATTCTAATATTTTCCAATTTCCATAGATACGCTTTGAGGAACGGATTAATTGATATGCTCTTAACGAATATCAACTAATTGAAAATTAAAGACAAAAGCTTCTACAGTCATAGACTCTAGTCCATACATACAAAGACATAACAATTGCAAGTTTTGTTATCACACTAAGCAACTATTGAAAGTAATACATGTCAAGAAAATTCACTACAAAAAGCAACAACTTTTTTCAAAGGATTAGATTTATAGACATTATTTAACAAGCCATACATGGGTTGTGTGAACGACACTTACATTCCGTGCATGTTGGGTTTAAATTCCGGAGTGGCAGCACCAGGCACGGTTCCTTGGAGCTTATTTCTGTCCAAGTGAAGCTCCTGAAGAAACTTCAAATCTCCAAGCTCATGAGGTAGCATTCCAGTCAATCCATTTGACTGTAAATTACTGCATATATCAAAGGTCTAAACTTAGAAACAAAATCAAACAAAAACACAACAAACTACAAGTAATGATACCAAATTTATTCATACATCTTCTTAATGCTACTCAAATTTCCTATCTCATGAGGAATCGGCCCAGATAACTGATTTGCTCCAAGATCCAACACTGTAAGATTCTTCAACAACCCGATTTCTTTAGGTATTATCCCAATCAAATGATTACCATGAAGAGTTCTGAAAATGAAATTAATTCATCAATTCAAACATAAACACAATTCATCAAAAACAAATTCAACAGTAATTATCAAACAAACAAACAACATACAGTTCTTGTAAGTAATTCAGTAGACCCAATTCAGGGGCAATAAATCCCTTCAAAGATGACCCAGAAATATTCCTGAAATACACAAATCATACATTATATTATACCATAATAATTGAAATTCCATAAGATTATAAATTTAATTAAAATTAACTTACAGCTTAACAACATGATCTTTGGCAACTGAACAAGTAACACCAGACCATTGACAAGGGGTTACATCTAACCCATTCCAATCAGCCAATACCAGATATGGGTCTTCATATATGGCTTCTTTAAAAGCAGTAAGTGCCCAAACTAAAATCCAACAAAAAATAAATAAATAAATTAAGCACATTTCTAAATCAGGATAAAATTAACACCCCAAATATAGGAAGCAAAATCAAGAAATACCCAGAACAATAAAAATTCCCAGAAAAATTCGACTAAATCTTGGCAAAAATGATGATTAAAATCGAAGATCTAAGAGAGTAAAAAAGGATTACCTTCAACAGATACAAATGAGTCGCAAGTTACACTTAAAGCTCCAAAAATGGTGAATTGAAGCAGAACCCAAGTTAATGCACCCATTTTTTTTACTAACCCACTTAATTCGGGGAGCAAATTTTTACAAGAAACACGCCAATAAAAGAACTCATTCAAATAGTAAGAAGAACAGGGAAAAAAAAAAAAATTGTGGAGCAAAAACAATGAAACGACAGGAATTTCACTAACTTGGAGAAGTGGGAATTTCGAGGAGAAATTAACAAAAATAAAATTTGACACAAAGTTCAATGAATTATTAGTCACTGAAATTAGAGTAACGGTAAGTATATGAATGAGTAATAATAAAATCCAGAAGAAAAAAAATGGAAGAAAATGGAAGAAGTGGGCAGTTAAAAAAGTGATGAAAAATGGCTTAGATTCAAAGTGAGGCTTTGGTTGCTGCTAGGTGAGAGAGAGAGAGAATATAGGGTGTTGTTAGGAGAGAGAAAATAAGGACAAAAAAATTGAATTAATTGGATAAATTAATTAAAGAAATTATTATTAAAAAGAAAAAAAAAATTTAAAAAGGAAAAAGAAAGATGAAGGTGGCAAAAAGATTTTACAGAATGTTTTTGAATGATAGGTTGATGAGATGTTTTAATTCCGCGTTTTTGGTTTCCTTTTTTTTTTTGCGCTCTTTTTTGAAAAACAAAAAATCGATTGTTGATGAAAATCAAGTGGAGATAGTTTCTAATAAGACGGTTTGACTAAAACTAATAATTTTTCTTTACTTGTTTTACTAATGTACCATTCTTTTTTTTCCTTTACTTTTATATATACAAGCTAAGAGGTACACGCTACGCATGTACACTATAATTATCTTTTTGTTGTATACGCGTAGCGTGTGCCTCTTAGCTTGTGTAGTATAAAGTGAGAATTGAAAATTATTTATACATACCATTTCACGAAGAACCATTTTCGCCCATATTTTCCTTTATCATTTATGATAGGTTGAATATCATACAATTTGATTATTTAGGCATTTGAAACGGGGTTCAAATAATGGAAAGGAGAAGATGAATTTGATATTTTGCAATAAAAAATAAAAAATTTGTACTGGTTTACATAAAATAAAAACATGATCCTAATTATAATCACAAAAACTAATATCATGCAATCACGTTGTTTTTTTTAATCATCAAACAAACTATAGAATCTGTGAATCAATGGCAGATAATTTTATTTTTTACATACACTAAAAGTAAAAAAAATATTTACCTTTTTGAAGATAATGTCACTCCATCCAAAAGTAAACGAATGTTCATATGATTTTGTATTCTTTGTTGAGTCCGATGTCAACCAATCAAACAATCAACAATTCCTGCAAATTCAACTAATAATTATATCATATATACGAAACAATGAAAATAATCAAATTAATCCGAAATAGATGAATACTTGAAATAAAAGATGGTTTCTAAATAAAAGATAGTGGGCGTGTTCGGCGTTAGCTTTTGAGTAGCTTTTAGTGATTTGACCAAGTCAAACCACTACTTAACAAAAAATGTGAGTGTTTGGCAAAGTAGTGATTATGGTAGCTTTTAGTGGTGGAGGTAGCTTTTGTAAAAAGTTAAAAAGATTAGCTTTTGAAATTAGAGGTAGTTTTTCAGGTATTTGTTGAAAATTTAATCTATAGTTTTAAAAATAAAATATTGATTTTTATATGTAACAGCTAGTCAACCACTACTTTACCGAACACTCATATCTAAATTATTTATCCTCACAGCTAACAGCTTGTTGACAGCTAACAGCTACCTACCCAGTTACAGCTACCTTCACAGCTATATTTTGCCGAACACGCCCAGTTTCTTAAAATATGACAATCGACTTTAATGGTTTATTATTAGACGAAATAATAAATTTTTGGGGTTAATCAAATTTTTTGTGAAAGGTTAATGAGGCAAGTATAATTAAAGAGCAATTATGGTGTTACAGATTTTGAGTATTGGAGATTTGTTCAGAGGAAAAAAAAAATTGTCAAATGCTTAGTAGTTAGTGAAATATGACATAGTACATTATATTTTTTTTATTACTCGTATTAGGATAAACATGCATATATATTAGCAGTTAACAGTTAGCAATGATATGCTTAATGCTTTTTTTTTCTCGTCAATTTTGTTCATCCATTACAGTTAAGTGATTAACTCCATGTTTCACGTAAAAGAGCAGTTATGCCGTATGCCTTTTTTTTTACAAAAGCAGTTGTGCATTTTTGAGGTAATTTTAAAGATTGAGAAGGGCATTTTGGGAAAAGCCAAATTTATCACCCAAAACGCCCTTTCTCTTTATATTATATATATATATATATATATATATATATATATATATATATATATATATTTATATTGTTTCTTACCTTTGTTTTACTCTAACAATGATTTCATTTTTAGTAACTACTTTTGATGTTTAAATAATATAAGTTTCAAGGTTTATTCGAGGTAGTTATAGCTGATCTACCTCTAATCAGAGTCAATCCGGTCCAATGAGGTAATACAGTAATAAATTTATTGTGATGTAAGTTTTGCAAGAACGCACCCTTAATAGAGTTACTTTCTTTGTTCTTTGCTAAAATTATAATGTTGGTATTTGTGTGGTATAGAGTGGAGATAGATATATAAAGAGTAAAAAAAAAAAAAAAAAAGATATATTCATGTGATATACATATAAAGAGAATTGTTATTAATTAAATTACGAAAAAATGTAATCATATCCCCTAAGGCACTAGGACTATATATATATAACATTCAAGAGTGATTTTATGCATTCTTGAATATACTTTTTTTTTTTTTTTTTAACGGCCTCTTCTTTTTTACTTGCAGCACTTTCTTTGGTGAAAATATTTTACATTACTTTTTTACATAGATTATACCTATTTGCACTATGTGTTCACTCCTGTACAACTAACACTTTTTTTTTCCTTTTGACAATTAATTAAAGATTTTATTAATCATCAAGGAACTCACACTTCTTCTTTTTTTTTTCTTTTTTTTTTTGGCAAGACTCACAATTTTTTAATAAATATTGTTTTTTTCACTCACATCCAGTTTTAAAAACTTCACCTATTATCACTTTCAATATTTTAATTAATTCAGCTCAATCACATAAAATTTCACACGGATCAAAGTATTGCATTTAAAAAATGGGCTACAAATACTTACTAGCCCTTATTAGAACTTATTTTAGTTATAAATTGGACTTGAGTAGCTTTGATTAACCCTTATCACAACTTATTTGAACTTATTCCTAAACTTATCTTATCTGAACTTATTAATTAGCCTTTATCTGAACTTATTTTTCTTTAAAAAAAAAAAAAGTGGAAGTAAGGTGAACACAACAGGGCCTAAGATCGTGCTCTCTTCACCTAATAGTTTTAATTAAGGTCTAAAATATGTTCATATATGTTTTGATTATTTTCAATCAGGTCGATCTACTAAGTTTAATTAGGTTTAAAACATTTCAATAAGTTCAATTAGGTCTTATAAGTTCTAATAAGTTCAAACAAGCGAATCAAGTCTAATCTAATTATATTAAACTAGTTATGTTCCCCGTACGATGCCCGGGTTGTTTATTGAAGATAAATTTTTAATCTATATGTCAAATTTTCAAATATATCATTGATACAAAATTAGTTAGGAATTGATGTGCTTTTATGACGATTAGCTATATTTTATCGAATATTTTTTAACAAAATTATAATTCAATTTGTACCTCTGAAATATTGGTATTTTATTGAAAATAAACTCTAAAATAACAATTTTATCCTAAAATTATACCCAAATAAAATTTTAAATTAACTTTTTAATCGTTTCGCCAAATGTCGATGCCTCGTGACCTGGCTAAAATTTTAGCTTTATATATTAGTTGTATGATACTACTCCTTTTGTCCCTTAATTAGATTCCTACTTCTTTCTATTATGTGAGGAATAAATGCTATAAATAAGATTCTAATAAAGGGACGAAGGGAGTACTTTTTTAATAATAAGATAATAAATATTACGATAATATTTATTATTACTTTTATCACTTTATGGATATTAATAATTTATTGTTAATTATTATCGCAAATTTTACAATGATTTTCTTAAAAAGAATTAATATAGGATTTAAAAAAAAAACAATTAATATAACGTTTTAATCTTAGCCATCCATTTTCAACATTGAATCTCAATCATTCGTAATCCCTATTTTTTAAAATATTCAATTGATTTCATTGTAATTTTTTATCACGAAAATTTGCAAATCCTGCAAATTGCCAACCAATTCAAATTTTTTTAATCGACTTTTATGTCGAAAAAATTTCATCGAGGTTTTAGAGGTCATTCAAGTTCTTAAGGTCCAAATTGAGCTCAGGATTGAAGAAAAAAACAAAAACTAATGTCTCGTTTTCACGTCAAAAATAGTTGCAAATTTTTTATATGCAAAACGAGGCACTTATATTAGTCTTTTGTTAATTCCTAGCTCAATTTGGTTTCTTGAGATCTAAAATGACCTCAAAAACCTCTACGAAACACTTTACATCACACATATCGAGGAAAAAAATTAATTTGGGTGGCAATTAACAAGTTATTAGTACTTTTAGGTTGTAATTTGCATAATTTTTTACATGGCTGCAATTTGCAAAGTACAAATTTTAAATGGCTGCAATTGGCAAAAAAAAAAAATTATTATGAAACAAATGTTTTTACACACCAACAAAAAATATACTGTTAACTGTCAATTTATACTTCGGGCCTGTTCTCATTGATTGAACTGAGTTGAACTGAACTGAACTGAAAATAATATGATGAGAACATGGCTTTCTTCGTTTGGTATCTCTATAGTTTTCTTTTTTTGCTTTTTTTTCTTTTTTAAAATAATGTGATATGTCATTTAATAAAACAAAAATTGGTCAAACTTATTGAAATCAAGACAATGATAAAAACTAGCAATAGAAAGTGGAAACAACTTATTCTAGTTTTCTATTTTTGGCTTTTTATCTTATTTATTTATAAAAAAATTTAAAACAAAAAACAATCTCAAACAAGCCATTAATTATGATAGGGATTACCAAGTATGGTTTAGATTACTCGTGTACAACCTTGTAAATTTTAAATCATTTCTTAATTACCAAATACGAGCTTTAATTTTTGTAAATTAAGTGTTCGTATAGCTTTTCTATATACACAATATACATACTATTATGCAAAATATTACACATTATGTCATTTTTTGATAATTACTAAATTTTAATTACCTAAGGGTTCGTTTGGCATTGATGTGGTTTTTTGTTTTTTGGTTTTTTGTTTTCTAAAAGTATATGATACGACTCCCGTAATGAATCAAAAATTATAGTACTTATAAACTTATTAAAATTATGATAATTTTGAAAACTGAAAACAGAAAAGTGGAAACACATTTTTCTTATTTTCTGTTTTTGGTTTTTGGTTTTCAAAAAAACAGGAAACTAAAAACCAAAACTGATGTCAAACAAGCCCTAAATTATATGTTTAATTACCGTGTTCTGCTTGCTTAAGGGTTTTCGATGGGGATATTTTTGGGGATCATGCAGTGTCCTATGCTAGGATGATGGGTATTAAACATCGACATAATATTGTTCGCAATATCCTTGTTGATATTTGTTTTCAGTCTAAAAATTCTGCAAGAAAAGAGGTTAACGTTGGGTTGACTGGAGGGAACAATGGGGCACTACGACCTGCAGATGTGCTACTTTATTCTTGGGACATAGGCTTTGATGTGTGTGTTGATTTGACGGGGTCTTCACCTTTAACACAATCTGGGTTGTCTGACTTCGTTCCAAGTCGTATTGTGTCGGTTGCTTCTCAGCGGAAGCGGAACAAGTATAGGGCGCGTTGCAGGGCTATTGGCTATGGTTTTCGTCCTTTTTTCATTGGGGGAATTAGATAAGGATGATGTTGCATTGCTGAAGCATGTTATTCTCTAAGACTTTGTATTTTGGTGCGCAAGCAGCTGGTCACATCTTCAGTATGATCGGGTTCGCTATACCTAGAGGGGTGGGGGCCAAGATTGTATCTCGACTCCCCACTAATTTCTTGTAATTTATTTAACTTTGAAGGTTTTTGCTTTATTCTTGGGATAGAGGCCTTGATGTGTGTGTTGACTTGACGGGGTCTTTTCCTTTGACACAATCAGGGTTGTCCACTACTAAAATTCGGCTAAATTGCGACCGTTTTTCTACGATTGTCTGAAAAATGGTCGCAAAATATGAAATTTGCGGCTGTTTTTTATGCGGTCGCAATATTACGACTGATTCGACAACGGTCGCAAATTTGCGACCGTTTTCAGCCTTTTAGACGGTTGCTAGGATGTTTTAACAATTAAAAATATTTCTAAATTAAAATAAATCGTTTGCGACCGTCAAAGACGGTCGTAAATGTCGTAATCTGCGACCATCCAAGAGACGGTCATAAATGTCATAATCTGCGACCGTCCAAGAGACGGTCCTAAATGTCATAATCTGCGACCGTCCAAGAGACGGTCCTAAATGTCATAATCTGCGACCGTCCAAGACTGTCGTAAATGTCATAATCTGCGACCGTCCAAAAAGGTCGCAAAAAGCTTCTTTTTTTTATAAAAAAAAATCGGGTATAAATACTCACCCATCTCACCTCAACCCTAATATTGTTGAACCGCCGCTCCATCTCTCCTCTTTCCTTTCTCTCTCTTCCTTTTCCTTTCTTTCTCTTCTCCCGCTTCTCCTCCTCCCTGTTCTACTCTCTATCTTCTTTTTTTCTTTCTTTTCTCTTACCTCTTTTCCTTCTCTTTCTCTGAATTTCCGCCTATTCTCCCTCTCGTACTCTTACCTCTTTTCCTTCTCGTTCTCTTTCCTCTTCTGATCTACTTTTTGAAAGTTTTCTGTCAACTTCGTTGGTGTTGGTGGTCCTAATTCTCTTGGTTCAATGCTTAGGTGGTGGTGGTAAGCAAGTTAATTAATGGTTTTTAAGGTCAAATTCGACCATGAAAACTCTAGATCTAGACTTTCATGGTCGAATTTGGCCTTACTAAACCAAATTCGAAGTCAATTCAAGGCTTGAGGTATGTTTTCGTGTTTTTAATTACTTTGTTCTAATTTTGTTTGATTTTTAGTTGATTTTTTATTCGAGTTTTCCATGTTCAAATGTTGATTTTTTTAATTGATTTTTGTTGAGTATGGGTTTGAAACCGATTTTGATTTTTTGTTAATTTTGGGATTAATTTGATTGAGTTTTTGTTCGAATTTCGTTTATTTTGGGTTTGATTTTGAGTTTTCGTTGGTTTTGTTCGATTTTTTAAGGATGAGTTAAGGTGTTTTTGTTGATTTTGTCTTCGAATTTCCTGGTTTATATTCTTTAAGGGTTTTCGTTGATTTTGTATTCCTTGGTTTTGTTCTTATTTTTAGGGTGGATTAAATTTTGCTGATATTATTCGATTTTTAATTTTTTAATCTGGGTTATTGTGGGTTGACGACGGCGGTGGTTAAGGGTTTTCAGGGTGGTCGGCGGTGGAGAAGTTTTAAGTACGAGTGGGCGGTGGGTAGGTGTTTGGTGGAAAATGGTAGTAGGGTTGGGTAGGCAGTAGGATGCATTCGTTTTGATTTTTTTTTTATTTCTTCAAAAATTTTAGCGACCGCTTTTGGCCGTCGCAATTTATTAAAATTGCAACCGGTACTAAAACAGTCGCAATTGCTACTATTTGCGACCGTTTTACAACCGGTCGTTGAAAATATAGAAAACAGTCGCAAAAAAAATTGCGACCGTCATCCAGTCGTAATTATGATTTTTTGCGACTGGGTGAATAACGACCGCTCGTTGCGACTGGTGGCGGTCGCAATTATTATCAAGCTACTGTTTTTGATATTTTTTGCGACGGTCGCAGAAACCTTCATTTTAAGTAGTGGTCTGACTTTATTCTTGATCGTGTTGCATTGATTGCTGCTCAATAGAAACGAGACAAGTATGGGGCGCGTTGCAGGGCAATTTGGTTATGGTTTTCTTCCCTTCTCTGATCCTTTTCTTCTTTGGGGGAATTAGAAAAGGAAGTTTTTGTAGGTTTAGGTGTTTGCAAGGACTCAGGACATAGGTGCTCATGCAGCTGCTCACATCTTCAGCAAGATTGATTTTGCTATAAGTAAAGGAGTGGGAGACCCAGATTGTATCTCGGCTCCCCACTAATTTTTTGTAAATTGATTGAATTTGTAGGTTTTTGTTAATAATAATAATAATAATATAGCTTCATCCTTTAGCTATCCTTGTACAAAAGTATTATACTTGTATATAATTGATAAGTATAATTTCAATTCTGATAAGATCAAGAAAAATAGTTTTACATCTATATTTAATTAATTTAGATAATAAGATAAGTTTAAATAAGTAAAGATTAGGTGAATAGAAGACAACCTAATTTATAATTTTAAAAAAAGTTTTAAGTTATATCTTGAGCATTGCAATAGGAAGTTGATTTATTTATGTGATAGAAAGTTGATTGACAAATGGGAGGCTAAAAGAGACTCCTTTGATTGACAAAACAGTTGCTAATCATTATTACAAAATAGCTAGAAAGGGGAGTACCTTAAAATCTTTAGTAGCATGATTAACTAACACAATTAGCTTGCCATTAAAAATGTTTTAAGTTATTATTGTACTTCTTATAAACTTATATATTTTGCTTCTATTGTTGAAAGTTTATAGAAGGATACAAATTTTAAGACACGTCTAGTTGTATAGACATTTAGTAGTTACTCTTGGTTCTTAGAACACAAAATGTATGAAGTTTTAAATAATTGAATTATTGCTAGATTTTTATAATTATTTTGTTTGATAAGAAATTATCGAGAAGAGTTTATTTGTATAAAATAGAATAAATATATACAAACTCAAATTATAGAAAAAGAAAAAGTCTAAAAAAAATCAAAGATAATAATGGAAATATATGGATGATGGTGGTAAGTGGGTTCCACAAAATTTGATGAAACTGACCCGAATTTCGTGGCAGTAATTTTGTGCCGCATTCTCGGTGCAATTCAACTATGAGTACGCCCACCCGCTCGAGTTAGTTGCAGTTGGGACCTCAATTAGTCCGTGCAAGAATTGATCTTTACTTACACTTCAAAAACCTAATTAATTATTGGAAAAACATACTTTAATAATCTCAACTATTGTCGATTTACCAACAATAATTTCAACTAAGGTCTGTTTACTTTTACTTAATTTCAGTTCATTTCAGTTCAACTCCTAATTTTCCCTCTATCATAAAATATTCATTTCAACTCAGTTCAGTTTAGCTCCAATCAGTTCAATTTAGTTCAGTTCAGCTTCAATCAGTTTAGTTCAGTTCAGCTCCAATTAGTTCAGTTCAGTAAATATGAACAGACCCTAACATTTACTATGTATTTTTTTTTAATAATACTAAGCATGCATCCAGTTTTCCTAGAGCAAAGCCAAAAACCAATTACCTACTGAAAGAGTATTTTTTTTATAAATTCCATATGACTGGCTTAATATTAGAAAAAATAAAAATTTAAAAATGAAAAAAATAACAAAAAATATCCCAGAATCGCAACCACCCCCCAGGCCAATCCCCAAAACCACCGGCCACCTCAAAACCACCAGTTGACACCCCTCCCAACCCCCAAAACCACCAATCGGCCTCCCAACCCTCAAAACCCCCAGCCACTAACACAATAAAAGCTCCTCCCGCAGACTCGCATCGCCAACAACGACCCTCACAATCCCTAAAACGACCAACCACAATCCACCCCACACGGGTAATTGCTCGCCGCGTGTTCGATGGACTCGCCCCAACAACAGCTACAACTACAGCATCGCCAGCGACGTCCACACAGTGGCCACCAACATTTCAACCACCACGAAACATCAATTCGACCTCCAACAACCGTCGCAAGGGAGGTTGGGGTGTTTTGCTTGCGGATCTAGACAGAAAAGGAGATAAGGAAGGAGGTTGGGTGGTTTTGCGATTGGATCTACACGGAAAAAGGAGAGAGGTTATGGTGGTTTCGTGAGCGTGATGGTGGTTTCACGAATGGCTAGGATTAGTTTAAGGCAATTTTGGAGGGGGGAGGCAGGGGGCAGTTTTGGGGGTGGGGCTGTGGAAGGTGGTTGATTTCGGTGGAGTGAAGGGCAAAGGGGAGGTTTTCGACGAGGTGGCGTGATGGAATCTGATTAGGTTAGCGGGGCGAGGATGGTTGGTAGGAAGGGAGTTTTTTATTTTAAAAAAAATAAATAAAAATTTAACCACGTGTTGTCACGTGTCAGAGCAACCTGTTATATTAGGTTGATGATCGGCTGGGTCTACTCTAGAAAAACTGAGTGCATAGTTAGGATTATTAAAAAAATAAACTTAGTTGAGATTATTGAAGGTAAACCGACAATAATTGGGATTATTAAAGTGTATTTTCCGACCCTTTATTATTTTGTACTGTAATTACACTATAGACAATAAAATTAACCATTAGCGATGAAGATTAGATTATACAGTAGGGTACAACTTTGGTAGTGGTTCTAGTCAAATATAATCCTATGGTTAAAAATTAGAGCTGATCAAAACAAGCCCGGCCTACTGGCCTGGCCCGACCCGTCCCGATTTTGGGCGGGTTTTGGGCAACATTTTCCGGCCCGACCCAATTTTTTTATTTTTTTGGGCGGGCTTGGGAATGCATTTTTAAGCTATTTTAGTTCATTTTTTTTGGCTCGGCCCGAAAAGTCCGCACGGCCCGTCCATTTTGGGCGGGTTTGGGCATGAAAATTTTGGCCCGAAGCTAGGTCCGAGAAACGGGCTGATTTTTAATGCCTTGGCCCGCCCATTGATTAGGTATATTAAAATATAGGTATATTTTTAATTTTCATCTAATTTTCACTTACTTCAAGTCTAATAAGTTTAGAAAAAAAAATAGTATGATAAGGATTACTCAATTAAGTTCAAATGGCAATTACTTATCTGAGGTACATATAATATCTTTTTTTTTAAGCAAATTAATTAATTAATAAAAAGCCATACAACATCAACAAGTGAAATCTAAATTAACAAATACATGAAATTGAATCAAATAAGGGCTTCCTTCATCAATGCTACGATCATTGGATAGATCTTGCACTTTGTCACATCTCGCGCACACATCGCTGGAATATATAGCTTTTTCTGAAAAACAGTCTACCGATTTGTTGTAGCTGTAAGGATGTTGATGAATTTCGTTTAATTCACTTGAACACATTTAGAAATTGACAATCGTTGCAAACCCGAACAAATCTTTACCAACAAATTGATAATAGCGCAAAAGATGATTACCTTTTTGATAAACCCTACGCAAAAAAAAAAAAAAAAGCCAAATAACAACATAAACTAATGACTCCTTAATAGGGAGACGTATGAACATCTACACAACTCGTGTACATGCATAACGGACACCTACATGTCAAAATTTAAGAGAATTAAGGAAAAAGGGGTGGAAATATTCTAATTCGACCTAAACGGTTAAAAGTTTTATAAAACCCTAGAAGAGAGGAAGGGAGGAGGAGAGAAGAGGAGAATTTTTTTTAGGTACTTTAGATATTCAAATAAGAGAAGTTCAGGAAAAATAAGTGCCGATAAGAGTTAACTAAATAAGTTTTGACAATATTTGATCTATTCATACTTGTATTTATCGTATCCATATCTAAACTTAGTATTTAAAAAGACAAACCACAATCACCTATATGACACATGTCATCATAATTCACCCATATGCCACATAATACATCCATTAATATTTCCTCTTTATACTCCCTTTTAAACTTAAGGATTTTTTGTAAATTACCACCCCAAAATGTATCCTGTATTGAAATAATCACCCATTATTTTACAAAAAATGTAGATTTTACCACCCGACCTATACTCCGACCAGTTTTTTGAGCATGGGCCCCATATAACGGCTGTTTTTTATTTTATAAAAGTTGTTTCTCGATTTATTTCTTCCCTTGTTTCACAAACTACTCCTAAACTTAAAATTCTTCATTTTCCCCACAAATTCTACCAATTTTTACTCCAAGTTTTGCAAATTGACAAGCGAATCCTTTGAAGAACGCACTTAAATTTTTGTACACCAATTTGTACAGCAAGGTAATTGAAGACTGCACTTAATTTTTATCATTTTATTATTTTTTAGTTATTTTGCAATGTTTTAATGAAGTAGAATTCAAGTTATACGTTATTTTTTGTTTGGAATGTGTTTTATTAGGAATTTAATGATGTAATCGTTGTTTGATTCATTCAATTTATATAACTTGAATTAAAAATTAGGGTTGTTCATAATGAAATTGTGGGCCGGGGCACATGCTCGGAAAACTGGCTGGAGTATAGTTAGAGGCGGTAAAACCTACAGTTTTGTAAAATATGGGTGGTTATTTTTAATTTCAACAAAATGGGTGGTTATTTCAACACATGTTAAATTTTAGGGTGGTAATTTACAAAAAATCGTAAAGTTAAAGGTAAAATAAAATGTTATTGAATGCTAAAGTCTTTATGCATTCCTAACTCACAAATTTGAGTAAGAAAATGGAGTGTTCCATTTTCACTATATATATAAAAAAAAAAGTTGTACTCCTCTCTATACCCCTTTTAATGTAAAGTTAAAATAACAAATTATTTAATGTTAAAATCTTTATGTATTCTTAACTTGCAAATTATAAGTAAGAAAATTAAGCAAATTATAACAAAAAATCACAGACACATACAACACAAATAAGCAACACATTTCAAGAAAAATAAAATGAGCTACAACCCGTTCGTTGAACGGGCCAGAATGCTAGTTTATTGTAAATTAACTTACCCCTTATTAAATTACAAAGTAACATCTCAATTTATCTTTTTTTTTATTTAACTTATTATTTATGAAATAAGGTGAACAAAACAATGCCTAAGTACATAATAACTAGATGAAATGCATCCTTAATCCTTATTAACATTTTTTTAAAGACTTATTAACATTATTGATTTGACCTTTTTTTTTATAAAAAAAATAAAAATTAATTAGTGGAGATAAGATGAACATAACAAGTAGTAAACAAAAATACAAAATTAATTTATCTTATTTTATAATGATGAACTTAGACATACTTAACTTATTGGAAGATATTCTAGATGTATGTAAATTAATTTTTTTTCCCAACATTTTATTTAAAATATTTTTTTAAAAAAAAAAACTTTTTTTAAAAATTTTTCTTACCAAAACTTTATTAATCGATTAGAACTTATTAAGAGTTTCATTTGATTTTTATTTAACTAAATCTATCAATATAATACTTATTTGTCCTAAAACAAGTGAAAATTGAGTGAATAGATTTGACCACAACCCTTTTTCAATATTACTTAAAAAAAAAATCTATTTTATAATTTTCACTACAAATGTATGATTCAAGTCTAGAGATACTTATATCAGGTTCCTTTTAGGGTTTCTCCATTGAAAGGGTTTTCCTGGCTTCCATTGCTAAATTTATTTATTTATTTTTCTTTAAAGGTTTTCCAACACTCTTCTCCATTTTTTTTATTTTCAATTCTCTTTCATTTCTTTTCTTTTGGTCTCTTTTGTAAATCTTTGTAGAGGCTTCCATCGGTGTTTTTACCGGTGGTAAGCCCCAAAAAACATTTTAATTGCTTTTAATAAATGGATCCCATCTTTGAAATGGTGGTTTTTCTACTAGGGTTAATTTCTTTTTTGGTTTAATTTGTCTGTGAAAGATTGAAGAATTAGGGTTTCATAATCTTCAAAATTATCTAGAAGACCATATAAGTATTTTCACTCAAACAACTATTCAACAGTGGATCTCAAGTTGAATCAATGCTAACTCACAGATTGTCATGCTTCGAATGAAGTATTTTATTATCGGAAAATTACTTGTGATGGAATTCTAATTTTTCAAAGAATTGTTTGTAAGTGCCGTTTGGCTATATTTCATCAATGGAATCCTTTTTCTTCTTGTAAAAAATAAAAAAATGAAAAATATTATATTAAATTTATGTTGCATGAAATATTAAAAATTATTTGTAAGTACTGTTTGGCTATATTTCATTAATGAAATCCTTTTTCTTCTTGTAAAAAAAAATTGATAAATATTATATTAAATTTATGTTGCGTGAATTATGTAAATAAAACATAAAAATCATAAAAAAATTTAACAACCGGAACCTATTTTTGAACATTTATTACTAAATTAAAATATAGATAAAACATTTCTAATATATATATAGATAAAATAATAAGACGAATAATATAGTTTTGGCTTAAGTTTAAGAAAAACTACCCAATTGCAATTCACTACTATATTAAGTTATGCTCCTTTTTCTTCTTTTTATCCTTTATCACTATCTTCTTAAAATTATTAGAGTATATCCAATGGTTGCCCATTTTGGGTGGGCATGAAAAGAGAGAAAAATAGATTAAGCTTAAAAATTGAAAAAGTTGTACTTTTGGTGAAAAATGGTTCATGGTCAAGTCATGACCATGACCATTTGTTGAGGAGAAAATACAAGTTTATCAATATGATAAACAAAATTTGTTTATCAAATGACAAAATTGTAAATAAATCAACAACTTTTTAGTAAATATGGGTCCCACTGTTTTTGATATATTTATGAAAATGTCATGATGACTGGACATTTATGTTGTTTTATTTACCATTTTGCCATTTGATAAACAATTTTTTTTATCATATTGATTAATTGGGGCTTCCTCATTGTTGAGTGTGAGCATTTAGTGGTATTTCCCTACTTGTACAATAAAGAAAGATGGTTTATTTATTTATTTATTTATTATTATTATTATTTTATTATTATTAAATGATGGGGGCTCATGTGGAAAATGGAAGGAAAGGAGAACCAATGCCCACAAAATTGGAGGGCAACCAATGCGACTATGTGAGTGTATGGGGCTATGGGCATAGGAGTTGGGCATAAATGAGGTGGAAGAGGGAGAAAGTAATAAAAAAATATGATGACTACCACTAGTTTGGGCATCCATTGGTTCTTATGGTCTCCACTTTTTTAAGGTAAGTAGAATTCCCTTGCAAATTGGGGGGTGGAGGGGAATAAGGGATTCAACTTGTTTGGGGTGAGGATCGAACCCCTCTCACAGGGGTGAAAGGAGGGTTTCCAACCACTAAGTCAACCTTGATTCTCATCTATCACGCTCATATACATTAGACAATTGTAAATAGAGGAGAGAGGTAAAAGGAAATTCTCCTTATACTTGTATTTCTAATAGCTAAAAGCCTAAAATAATTGGATTCAAGTCATTCAACTTGAACAAATAAATATGGAGGCATTGAGCCAAGTTGTCTCATATTTGTAACTAAAGTGACAAAAGCAAAAATGGAAATACAAGCACATGATTGAGACATAAAGAATTAAATAAAACTATGTTTGGTGTAGAAAGTATATAATATCTTAATTTAGGCCACAAAATATAAACTATACAAGAGTATAATTATATTTAAACCTTTTTCTGACAACAAGTAGTTAAATTTGTATAGTATTATTAATCGTATATTTTGCGACATGGGATAGTGACACAAAACAGGGGATTTGTTTATCCATATAAAAAGCTCCAGATAATACTTCCAAGCAAAGTATGACAATCAACTGAGTGTCTTTTACGAACTGTACTTTATTGTATGAAAGGGAGGTTTAGTCAAGTGAAAATCAAACAATATGTCATTTTCTTCTAAGATAGACTTCCTCTTACGTTTATATTGTAACAATAATGTATGTTAAGCTTTAAGAGAAAAACCTTTCAAAGACGGGGATGTTTGTATATAACGGTATATTACTTGATATACTATGTATTAATACTATATATTAATTCGTATTAATACGGAGTATTAGTATAAAATCACATAAAAAATTCAATCAAATTATGTAATATTTGATATAATAATAGTAGTAATAATAATAATAATAATTTATTGTATGTTGCATGACTATTGTTTTTGAGATTTAATAAATAATAATAATAATAATAATAATAAATGAGTGAAATTTTAAATCGGTACCAACAGATTACTGTGAACCATATTATTTCTAGATTTTAATTATTTATATTGAATCCAAAAACCACGATCAAATGCCCCTAACAATTTAATTATCCATTTTATAAATTATAATCTTTAAGAATTTGTTCGAAAATCTTTTATACGGAGTATTCAATCTCTTTAATGCGGTAACTTATATGATGGTTCGTTAATGCCTTGATGGGCAAACTCATGATTGATGCTTGTCATCAAAGCTTAGCTTTAAGCCTTTAACATATTGATAGTAAAACAAAAGCCCTTTTTTTTATATAAAGTAAAAAATATCGGTATATATATATAAATAGAGGACCCAATATTGTTTGTTTGTCGAAGAAGTATTTAAAATTGAGAACGTAATTCCTTCATTTTGGCAACACACAGCTCCATGCATTTCTTTGTCCCACACACTTCAATTCACTAGAATTATAAGAGCTAGCGTATATTGCCTTTGGACATTTTGGTTTCCCCATTTATTAAAATAATTATTATTCCATATTTATTTACAAATTTTGTTACGTGATAGTGATGTATCGCAGTATCGTTACTTATGTCAAATTTCATCTATTAATTAAAATATACATTATTAAGCGCTAAATCTTACTCATAAAAACGTTAGATAAATGATTTATTATAACAAAAAAGTAATATGGTAGATGGAAATGATCTACCAATTGACGTTGGAGAGATGACATACACTAATTTGGGATGTTATTTTTGGGTTAAGTGGTAGCAGATATTCTGTCACCTTCATCATTCAATTGTGGATTCAACATGAAGCGTTTTCGTACACTTTGATGGATATGGACTGTATTCTATTAACGGATTTAGTCATCAAGCTAACTTTAAACTATAATTCAACCTTGTTTATATTTGTTGGATTTCATGAAAACTCTTTAATTTGGAGTGTGGACAAATATTATCATAACTATAATATTTATCAATATTAAATCCTTTTTTTTATATATCATTTTGAGTTTTAATACTATTTATTATTATTGACTGTATTTGAAAACTAATATTCATAAACACTACAAGAAAAATGTCTTTTCGTAGCGATTATTTCGTAGTGATTGTACATTCGCTTCAATATGCAAGTCTGTTTGTGAATTAATTAAGGAAGTCACATCATTTTACAATTGCCATGGTTTTCCCATATAAAATCGATACGGAAAACATAATAATACATATCCACACTATTTTTACACATTTATATAATTTTGAGAAATCGTATTATTTACAACCGCCACTAAATCCTAAAAATCGATACGAAAAGTCTTTTCAACACTAGACATATAAATATTGTTTGACAAAGAATACATAAAAATATGTCATAGCTTATTAGTGAAACATTTAATATAAGAGTTTGAGGTTGCATGTTCGAATCTCGTAAAGATCATATGCATGTTTTTTTTTTTTGAAGAAAATGAGTTAATCATTTATAGCGATTGTAATCGCTACAATAATCACCATGATTGGATGTAGTTTTTCGTATCGATTATTGAGGCCAACCCCAGCGATATTGAAAACCACTACTGAAGGCTAAGGCAACGGGGGATATTGTATCGAATGACCATTCGTTGGGAAAGCTTTTTGTTGCAATTAAAATCGATACTAAAGGTTAAAATAATCGCTACGAAAAGATTATTTTCTTGTAGTGAAAAAATAAAATTTATTTTAGTAATTGTTGTTGAGTTGATTTTAATCTATACTGTATTTTAACAATGTTGCCATATTTTTTACTTGTAAAGATATTAATGATGAGTTAAAATGAATTAGCCGCAATTCACTTCACCTTATTTTTTCCGAGCTGAATATATTTTTACTGAACTAAAATTATTTTTACTGAATTTCTATTATATTTCTTCTTTAAAGTTACTGATTTTTATTGAACTAAAATTAATTTTAGTGAACTGGAATTATTTTTACTAAACTGGATTTATTTTACTGAACTGAAATTATATTTACTGAATACTCCATATTATTTTTTTTAAGGTGAAGTTAACAAGGT
Source organism: Chenopodium quinoa (assembly GCF_001683475.1). Lineage (NCBI taxonomy): Eukaryota > Viridiplantae > Streptophyta > Magnoliopsida > Caryophyllales > Amaranthaceae > Chenopodium > Chenopodium quinoa. The sequence continues at coordinate 1,004,400 of NW_018744693.1, read as the reverse complement.
CTTAATACATTAACAAATACAACCAGCCCAAATGGTGCATATATAATATGAAACAGATTAGTCTGTTGCTTGTTTTTAATTATTTGACCTATAGAAGATATATGTTTAAGAATACATTTGTACTCGAATCTAAGGGCCTGTTCACATTTACTTAATTTCAGTTCAGTTAGTACAGTTTAGCTCCAATCAGTTCAGTTCAGTTCAGCTCCTAATTTCCCTCTCTCACAAAATATTCATTTCAGCTCAGTTCAGTTTAGTTCAGCTCCAATCTATTCAGTTTAGTTTAGCTCAGCTCAGCTCAGTTCAGTAAATATGAACAGACCCTAAGTATTTGATTATTGATCAAAAAAAGAATTAATTGACATGATCTGCCATAACTATAAATCAACAAAATATTATGGAGTAATTGATTTTAAATAATCCCCTGTAAGGATGCCAACATGACTACTCATAGCATTGATTAATTAATTGTTTTTCACGTAATTAGAACATCCTGAATCACATTAAAGAGATTCATACACAATTTAAATGACCAACATCATTAACCTAGCTACTACTATAATAGAGTTAGTTTTTGAGAGTGTGGTCTAAACTGTTAACTAAATTGTTGTTGTGATTTGACATTTTGACATAGCTTGTAGTATCAAAATCATAATCCAGTTTGAAGTCTAGTCAAAACTACGATTAATGGCATAGGAGCAATTTCCCAACAATTATACGAATTAGATTAGATTAAGAGCCTGTTTACATTTACTGAGCTGAAACGACCGAGTTTAGCTGAACTGAGCTGAATTGAACTGATTGGAGCTGAACTGAACTGAACTGAATATTTAATGAGAAAAGGAAATTAGGAGCTGAAATGAACTGAATTGTTTGGAGTTGAACTAAACAGAAATTAAGTTCAAGTGAACAAAACCCTAAATACTATCATAATACGTTGTTACATACACAAATAAAGGATAGTGTAATTGTTTAGATTAGATCAAATACTATCATAATACGTTATTAGTTTATTACATACACAAGTTAAGGATATTTATTTGGTCCATAATAACTAACTGAACAAAATGATCAATATTCAATATGCGTATTACGTACAAGCATAGTGTTATAATCAAAACCTAAATAAATGATTGTTTGAAATTAGTGGCAAGAAAAAGGGTTGATCCACGACTTATATAAGAGATTAATATCTAAAATATGTTCAATCTATCTAATTTGTCTTGTACTCTATCACATTAAGAAGAATTCTTATACAATTTGTCCTGGTCTCTAATGATCATTACCGTACATCCGTACGTATGGAACCATTACAAAATTTTATGTATGGAGTACAAATAAGGTCTTAGAAACAATCTAAGCCTAGTCTTCTGTAATGATTAATTCAAACTTAAAGCTTCTTTAAAGAATTGATAGAGACCTAGATATGCATAAAGCCATCTACTTTAGAAGTTTAGATCATGGTTGCATTACTTGCACATACATTAGTATATAGTGGCAATTCTGGCAAACCTATGCACATACACAAATTAGCTAGGTTTCAATTGGTAACCAATTTTTCTATGAAATAATAATACCTTCAGTTTGATCCTTAGAAATAATTTTGACACATTCTATTGTTGCAAGTACATACTAATATACTACTTCATATGATATTGAGTTATTGTAACCTATAATATATATGAAATAACAAGGCCTGTCCTTGGTTTCATTTTGAATAAATTGTGAGCCTTTTATATTCCAATAATTGCAAATAAAAAAATACAATACTCCGTAATTAACATACAATTTTTTTTTTACTATTTAAATTTGTCATTAATCAATTTTAAAACCCCCCAAAACAATTATGCATGCATCACAACATCTATTCGTACTTAGTATAGTATATACATAATTACATATAGATATAGATGCCTATGCTTGGAATAAAATATAGGTCTTTGGATTATTCTCTTTGTTGGTAAGAAGACATAAGATATTCTAGGAATTAAATACATTTCTTCCTTGTCTCCTTCATATTATAATGTATAAAAAAATCCAAAAAAAAAAAAAAAAAAAAAAAGGACGAACCTCACTATCCTATTGTATATTTTTACAACTGTTAACAAATTAAATAATCCATGTCTTCATAATAGTTGTATCTTTCTTTATACTTCTGTTGACTTGAGTAGTCAAATTAAGATCATTTAATTTATTGTTCGACCTTAGAGCAAGTCTTTCTTATTTTGCAAGTCTAACATCCTGGATACACAGTTTAAAAGTATCCTAAGCTTTCACTCAATTAATAAATAAAATCTGTGAAGCATTCTTGATGCACTGGTGACCGGTAGATCGAGATACTTATTTCCAACATTATGTGTCTTCTTTCGTATGGGTGCGTATTGCATCTTATCCTATGTAGCTATAATTTTATTGTGTCAATCAGAGATTTTAGAGGCGGATCTAAGTTTATCAAGGTGATAGAGCACTTTTAATCGTCAAATGCATGCTTATTTTATCTTCTATTTTTCGTAATGAATTATAACACATGATGTACCGGTTCAGATCAGCAAAAATAAGGTAAACCAAACAATCCCTAAATTGCATATAATTAGCTCCTTGTTAACTCTTTTTAGGTTGGAATTATATACGTAATTATATAATTTCACATGAGACATCAGGATATTATAATATACTAATAACCTAATAGGTTAGTACGTACCAATCTTGATCAATCATTCAATCAATCATATGGAAATAATGTCAAACAAATTAAAGTAATCTATGCTAGTTTAGTAGGTAATTAACATACGTAGTTTAATTAGGAGATAAAATATGAATAAAGGGTGACTCACAACTTCACAAGTTACTCAAGCTCAGCTCACTCTGCCTTTAGTAAAAAATCAACTCCTTCGGGAGCCAAGCCAAAGCCGAGCCAAGCTAAGATTGATTGCATAGGCTCAACCAAAAGCGCTTATGAACTAGAAATAGCTTGAAGTATAATTTTTGGTATAATGAATTTTAGAAACAATTATGCTTGTATGATGATACTCCATAGTCCGTATTAGTGTACTACTCTACCACCTATTTTCTGTTAGGATATAGAAGCATCAAGTATTCAAGTATGTTTGATGTTTGAAATAATAGGAGCAAATTTCATAAAAGGTGGACTTACTAACAAAAATGAAAAGATAAGATGTAACATTCTATATGAATTAATGCACCTTTATTAGCCCACTAGCCCAAACCCAACACTATTGATGATCCATTCCATTTTTCCCGTCTTTGTTTTAAATTTGAGCCCAATTCAATGATTAGAATATGCCAATGAGAAAATATGAATAAATGATAGGCTTGTTAAAATAGTACTCCGTAGAGAATTTTTTTTTTTTTTTTCCTTTAAATGCACAATTTATAGTTGATATTAAATTATATAGTTAATGCAGCTCTATCTTAAAAAAAAATGTATTTTTACTTATCATATTTTTAAAGGTAATGTACTATGTGGAAATAAATATACGTGAAGAATATAATCTAGAGCTGTCCGAATAGGTCAAAGAAGCAGGCCTGTAATCAATTCTGGAGTATCAATAGGGGTGCAAAGCATCACCTGATGGGCAAATCATCATTTAAATTTCTCTTGAAACTACATATATAAATTCATTACTCGTACTAATAGGTGATATTAAATTATATAATGATCATACATATTATTGTTAGAAAATTGTTCATGTTAATGCACAACTCCAAAATAAAAGTATCTTTACTTATCATATATATATATATCTTTAGAGCTATCCGAATAGGTCAAAGAAGCAGGTTGAGACGAATAGGCCCAACCTGTAATCAATTCTGGAACATCAATAGAGATACAAATCATCACCTAATAGCCAGATCATTATTTAAATTTCTCTTAAAATAACAGATAAATTCATTACTCGTACTAGTTATACATCATTTATTAATTATTGTCTTCCTATACTAACATGCAGTCAAAGTTATCACCATCTATATAAACAAGAAATTAGATTAAATTGGAATATATAAAAATGAACATAGCAAATATTGGTATATTTATTGGTACATAGCAAATATACAAATTGCTCAAAAACAAATCATTCTTGATGTTATTCTTTCAATTATAGGTGGCTTGGACCCCCATAATGGTCCTTTACAAGACCATCAAATCCAATAAAATAAAATATGGATTGAACAACCAATAATACATCTACATTTTGAGGTAGAACTAATCTCTAATTATAGTCCAAAAAACAAGTATTGTGTTAGATCAAAACAATTATATTGGGTTTGGTGGTTTATTACTAGACATAATGACCTATGATTGAGAAATTTTAAGGGACAAAGTTGGAGAGAGAAAATAATATATATGGCCTTAACATTAAAGGATTATCGAAGGTTAATTTGTAGGGACATTTAATGGCCTAAATTATAGAGGTCTTTTTTATGTCTCTTGGGCCCTTAGACATGGTTCAAACAACAATTTTCTCTTGAAAGTGATTTTTAAATAGGTAGTTTCATTGTCTAAGTAATTTTTATTTAGGGTTACCTTATTTTTGTACTCCACAATTTTTTTCTACTTTTTCTTTTTCTATTGTATTATTGCATATATTGCTCATCGATATTTTTGCTAATTGCATGGGCCGGTGACCTCTTTTGTTCATCCTTTAGTGGGGTGGACCGGTACTAGATGCAGATGTCGTTGATACTTTGCCGGATTTTTTTTTAAATCTATTTCTAGTGGAAAATTTATACTCCCATAGTATTTTCTAAGTTTTGATACACAATTATTTTATTAGGTTTGAAAATGCAATATATTTAATCAACCATATATTTCCGATTTTCAATTAGAAAATTATAAAAAGTTGATATTTTTGAAAAAAAAAATTGATATTTCTAAAATACACATACGTTGAGAGAAAAATACCACAAGATACATAAGTTTTAATTTATGAAGTATTAGAGTAGAGTTTGTTAATAATGTTAAAAGACAAAACGTTTCAACTAATTTGAAACAAAGAAAGGACATTAACAGTGTGTTTTCCCACAAAATTAAAAATGTTAATGGAATGTTAGTCTATGTATACATTTGCTTATTTTGGCCCAATATGCCATAGAGTTTGCCATTCTAATCTTGCTAGTGAGTTTGAATCAATGACTAGTATAACTCGACGACAAGCTACAACAAATTAAAGTGTACATGGACAATTCACACGATAAATTAGAACACTATTATTTATTAATTTATTTATTTTGGCTCATTTGAAATCATCTGAAATGAATAAAAAAAAAAAGGGTAATCTGATTGTACCGAATAAATTGCTATAGAATTTGCCAACATCCTCATATTTTATTCTTCAAGTCTTCACATAGGAAGAATCATCATCTGGTTTGAGGCCAACTATCTCCAAATCCACATTTATTGAATTTTGTAGTATTAAGATAATATTGAGTGCTTAATCATTGACTAATATTTCTCCAATCCAACTCATGTGTTGATAATTACAAAATAAACAGAAACAAAAAGTAATCTCCTTTTTCCTTAAATGTGTTGTTATTCTTGCAACAACTTTCACCAAATTGAGTTAAACTTGACCTGAACAATGTTTACAGACGTTACAATATTAATGCAATAATAAATTTTGGACATAAAAAGCTTATTCTCTTACATATTTTTATCGACAAAAATTAGTAGAAAAAATAAATTAAAAAACATGAGGCCCATGACAAAAATAAAGTCCCAGTTATCCAAAATTACAAATCATATCCAATACGTATATTAAAACAATTTAGAAAAGAATTTGCTTATATCAAAATATGGACCCTAACATCTTCTAGAGTTTTAGCTACATACTGTATATACGTGAATAACATAAATTGTTCCGTCGCAATTATTGCAGATTCTACAAATCCACCACTTCACTATCTTAGCCAAAACTTTGGAAGTTTGGAGTATAATTATATTTTTTTGGCAAGATTATTATAATTATACGGAGTATTATTTATGTATAATAATATAATCATCATGTGGTAGGTCGTATACTCGTATACACTTTCCATAATTAAGACGCATCTTTTATACAATTATCTGAACAAGGGGGAGGGATCTTGCAGAATACTTATAAATAATTATACGCATATTTTAACTTTAAATGATTTTCATGCACATTTTAAAATCATATTATTAGTATCTTTGTTTTGAGTTTTGATAGAAATCAAACCCAATCGTAGTTTCATTGCATTTAGATTTACCATGAGAGTTTAATTTACTCCTGTGCCAGCTCATAAGAAAAGGTTGATTTATTCATGTCTAGTACATTAAGTTGGGACAAAGGGAGTTATAGTATATAGTTAGAGGATTAAATATTAATTAAGAAGGGTTAATAGTATATAGTTATAAGTTATCATTGGCGTGGGTGATATCTGAACTCATCATAAAAACTTTTCATTCACTTATAAATATTATTCAACATTAACCATTCTCAATTACTCCGTAATTTTGCTAAACTTATAACTTTATGCTGCTGAGTCCAGATATCGCCCACGCCAATAAAAACTAGTTTAGTTTTTAAAATTTATTATAAATAAATGAAGATGTGCATGTAGGGGCGGATTATGATATTACAAATATACAATACAATTATACAAACTTTGTTGCAAGCATTAAGTGACATAAATTACTCATATTAAATGTTACTTCGTCCGTCCTAGAATATATGTGACATTGGACTTTTTTCACTATTCACGTATTAATTTTGATTTTTTTTTTTTACAAGACTTTGACCAAAATATTTTAATTTACTAACATAATAAAAATATATTTTATCATAAATTATGTTGATAGATATGTATTAATATAAAGTTTTATTAAATAATTTTTATTAATATTTAGGGTCTGTTCACATTTACTTAATTTCAGTTCAGTTCAGTTCAGTTCAACTCCAATTAGTTCAGTTCAGCTCCAATCAGTTCAGTTCAACTCCAATTAGTTCAGTTCAGCTCCAATCAGTTCAGTTCAGTTCAGCTCCTAATTTTTCTCGCTTATAAAATATTCATTTCAGTTCAGTTCAGCTCCAATTAGTTTAGTTCAGTTCAGTTAAGTTCAGCTCAGTTCAATAAATGTGAACATACCCTTCATTATATAAAAATAAAGTCAAACTAATACATTAACATAAATTTAATTGTGTCAAATATGTTGAGACGGAGAGTATAAAATAGGTAATATATTAGACAAACTACAACTAAGGGCATGTTCATATTTACTTATTTTCATTTCAGTTCAGTTTAGTTCAGCTCCAATCAGTTCAGTTCAGTTCAGCTCCAATCAGTTCAGTTCAGTTCAGTTCAGCTCTTAATTTCCCTCTCTCATAAAATATTTATTTCAGCTTAGTTCAGTTCAGTTCAGTTCAGTTCAGCTCCAATCAGTTCAGTTCAGCTCCAATCAGTTCAGTTCAGTTCAGTTCAGTAAATATGAACAGTCCCTAAAAAGAGAAAATGATACTGTAAACTAACATATAAAAAGTAGAAAGTGATATAAATTAACATAATAAAAAACCGTCAAAGTTAAGAACAACAGAAAAATTCGCAAGTAATGGGCTGCAAATGCAACGTGCGACGCTGGATTGAAACTCAACAAATTTGACTGAATATGCAACAGCGTATATATGGTACCCAAAATTTACCAACTAGGGCAACTAAGCTTAATTTTTGACTTGTGCACAATTAACATTTAACAACCCATTATTACTTAATCCATTTGGGTGGTCCAAGCCTTTGGTAGGCCCCTTCCTTGGATCTGCCAGCGTTCCTCTTGTTGAGACTTGAGATCTTTTTAATATTTTTTTTCTTATGTTATGATTTTACAATCTTTAATATACATCTTTGATCGCAAATACATTTAATACGAGTAGATATAAATAGAAATTTTTAAAAAATTAATATTTTAATATAGTTTTGATGTTTGGTGAGACATAAAATTCTTACTCCGGATTATTTGCAACAAAGGGTGTTATTTGGTAAATTGGTGAGACATAAAAATTTCTTTGTTGCAAATAATAAGAAATGTAGGTAATAGTTAGTTTTTATGGTTAGAGTTTGTAAAATCTGACAAGTATTTATATAAATAAAGAATAAAAATTAATGGAGGGAGTACCATCTTAAAAGCTTAATCTTTTCAAGCGCGTTCGACATTAGCTTTTGAGTAGCTTTTAGTGGTTTGACTTATTCATACCATTACTAAATACTCCCTTGTTCCTATTTTTTTGCCCAATTTGACTACTCATGGTTCCCAATATGTGTCTTATAACGTATATAACTCAAATTTTATACCCGTAAAAAAATATAAAAACTTGATATTAATAAAATATACAATGAGACGATTTGAACAAGACCCCATCAATTGACTATATTATCTCTTTACACTAATGGATATTTATGATCAAAGTTTTTAAATTTTGACGCAATTATTTGCAATGGGGTAAAAAAAATAGGAATGGAGGGAGTAAAAATATGAGTGTTTGACAATGTAGTGGTGAGAATAGAGTTTAGTGGAACAACAGTAAAACAAAAATTAATACTCCCTTCATATGTATCTCCTCTTATTGCCATTAATTTTGATAAATAGATAAATAAATGTGACAACTAAAAATTGACAAAATTAGTAAGCCTTAAAATAAAATAAAGCATTAATTAAATTAACAAAAAGTCTTATATAAGGCGAACTTGCATTAATTTTATTGTAAGACAATCAATTTAAGGGTAATTTTAACTTGTAATGAGTTTTTGATTGTATTTTAATGTGTAATTTCTAATGGATACATGATATTAAGATTATTATGATTAATCTAATATTGAATTATAAGAATTTTATAAGGGTAAAACATATTAGGAATTTGGTAACTCATGTAGTATATACGGGTATGTAACTTTAAATACTTTTAAGGTGACTTTAACCAATTTAATGAAAGTCTGCCTTAATCAAGAATCCATGATGAATTAAATGGGATTATGTGACAACTAATGGTTTGAACTCGTTTATTTTTATTGATTTTGTTTCGCCTATTTAAATGATATCTTTGTAGTTAAACAATCAACATTATTAAATTTGAATAGTATTATACCCAAATCCCCATGATTCATGACAAAAATTATTATACTACTACTTCAATAATATTCTCATGTATTATATCATACAATACATACACATTTTTTTTACAAGGTCAAACACACAAACAAATAATGCCTCATTTCACCAATACAATATTACAAACACCACATTAATATATTACAATAAAACCCGGCACTGTGGGTCCTACCTGTTTACCTAGCGCTGTCATGCTGTCCACACCACCCCGTTATATATGGAGAACATTCAAACTTAGCTCATCTACATTGCTAGCCTTATATATTCAACAAGTAGCTCACTTATTTTTTCTTCTATTAAGCCTAACTTACAACTCAAATTCTGAATTACAACTTCAAACACTTATACTTCAAAAATTTTAAACATGGCAAAAGTTCACCCTCATCTCTTATTTTCTCCTTCTGCTTCGCCTTCACGTTCGTTGTCTCAAGAAGAGACCGAAAAGTTTACTGTTTGGATGAAGTCTTTAGTACTCAATGGCAATGGTTGCACCATCTATGATGCCACGGGCAATATTGTGTATCGTATCGATAATTACGACACCAAGTGTAGCAGCCAAGTTTTCCTCATGGATCTTAAGGGAAAAGTCTTAAGCACCTTGATTCGAAAGGTAATAATTGATTTATAAACTTATACATTACTATTTACAAACAATGTTCAATTTCTTTAATTAGGGCACTTCAAATATGTACATGTACTAAATAAATTTGTTTCTTATTTGCAGAAATTGAGATTAAATGAGCATTGGTGTGGATACAAAAACGATAGAGTAAAAAACGATAAGCCTTGGTTTCGAGTAAACAAGATAAGCAAGGTTTTTAACAAGAACGGAGATGGATTTTCGTGTCAAGTAACAATGGAAGACAACGAATCTCAAGCACTTTCTTGCTTTAAAATACAAGGGTGTGTTCAAAAATCCGAATTCAAAATTATTAGAGGAGACGGACTTGTGGTTGCGGAGGTTAAAAGAAAGCAATCAACAAGCGGAGTAATGTTGGGAGACGACGTATTAAGCTTGGAAGTACAACCGAATATGGATAATGCCTTCATTATCTCACTTGTAGTAGTTCATGGTTTGATTTCTCATAAGATTTGACCTATACAAACCCATATAAAATTAAATTTCTAACACCAAAAAAAAAAAAAAAAAAAAAAAAGAATGATCACAAAATTTCATACATGAAAGAAATGGTGTACGTATGATCAACTCAATGTACATCGTCCATCATATAAGAAGAAGTGTGTGTTTGCTTGCTCGAGGGGGCGGTTTTCGAGCATCACAACATTCTGTGAGGAATAAGCTAGCTACCCATCGGCGTGTAGATATGTTGTACAGAATTGAAGCTTGGAAGCATGGAGTTTGTTCGTTCTTTCATAACCTTAATTATTTTTGTATACAATTTTTGGCCTAATCAATTAGGGTTTGTGTATAATTTTTTATCCTAATGAGAAATTGGACTTGATTTTTTAAAGATTTAGTTTAAACCTATGCAATTTAGATTGATTTGAGTTTATTGTTCTATCTTTATCCAATTATCTTTGATTAATTAAAGGATATGCTCGACAAAAGTAGATATTATGTACGCTAATTGTTACCGGTTAAACTTTATTAAATTGTTAGTTAACGATTAAAGTAAGTATTTCTAATGGAATAGTATGGTAACAACAATTTTAATGAATCGGAGACATGACCAAATGTTATGAGAGGTTGGTTCGAAGAACAACAGCTTGAGCAAGGTAAGAAAAGGTCCAGTGACGAGTTAGAGTTGCATTAATTGGACTTACAAGAGTTGGTAACATAATTAAAGCAATTTATTGACTCTGTATGACTTTTAAAAGCTACTTCTTTAACAAAAAATCTTTTTTAATTTAAATTTTTTAAAAAGTTCGAAAGATTAAAAGTTTGAGAGATTAAGAGTAACTCTGTATTAAGCATTAATAATAACGATCTTGCTAACGAGCGCCCCGGGGCGTTAGATAAGGATAAATTATATTGGTTAAAATGGTATTAAGTTAGGAATTCAGGACAAAATCACGCGTCGTTCGGTGTAATTAATATTAATTTTACTCTAATATTTGTACTTTAATTCTCTTATCTAACGCTCCGGGGACGCTTATTAGCTTTTGCCTAATAATAATACTCTATAACATAGATTGACACATGACTTTGTCATAAACTAATAAATTATCAAGTAGAATATGTATTTAATGTCTACATGCAACCATATCATATATTACCTCGAATGCGATGCTACTAATCTATCAACACCTAAAAGTAATAGATTTGTTCTTAATTAACAATTTTACTAATACTATGTTTAGTAACTTTGACTTTATGAAGAACCAAAAATTGAAAAGGTATCGCCAAAGATGACCAAATAAAATTATGTCTTAATAAACAAAATTAAGTCTTAATCAAAAAACAGTTCAATAACTATTCTATAATTTTTCTTCTTTCGTGGAAGTTAAAAGAATATCCACTTGTAATATGATATCTAATGACGACTAAGCTCATAGTTAACTAAAAATTCTACTCACTAAAGAGAATTTAATTAGTTGACAAAGACAATAGAATTCAACAAAAAAAGCAAAGTTGAGAAATCATAAATTAATGTTGATCACATGTATTGATTTTATGTTTTGAGTGAAGCATTTAGTCATTTACCTAAAAATAGTTGAATTTGGACCAAGTATTTTCCATTCATTGATAGAAATGTTTGCATGTGCCCGGTGGGAACTATAGCACTATGGCCCTATTTAGCGTGGCCTACTACAACAATTTTATTGAACATTTTATGGCTGGACACGTACAATTTTGGGCTTCTTTTTTTTGTTGCCATTTCATTAGCTAGTTAGTAATTCTTTGCCTTGTTCACTCTGTTCGGAATTAATTATCACATTATCTCAATTAGTTATTCATAATTTAGAATATGTTCATATATAAATAAGATGACAGGTGTAGATGATATGACAATATATAGATGATTGTCTAGACTATTATTTTTGTATTTATTCTACTAATTATCGTAGATATACGTGCTCCTTAGCTTACAAGTGTTTGCATTTTATTAGCTAGTTACACAATATGCAATATTTTGTACATAATTCTCACTTTGATCACATGATCTCATCAACTTTTTCATAAAATATGTTCATATACAAATGATTCTTTATACTTTTTACTTTATACTTCTACTCTACCTCAATTTTTATTTTATTTTTATTCAGTAATTGTAGATATGTATAGCAAAGTTTGAAAAAAAATTAAAATGTTTAATAGAAAGGTGAAGTAAAAAGGGTGTAGCTAGGGTGTAAGAGAATGATAGATAAATCAAAAGGTGATTGGAACTTTATAAGGATAGTGGACTAGGACAATAAGCTTATGTTCAATTTATTTTATTTAAGCATATATTTGCTTATCTTTGATCAGATTAGATAATATCCAAAAAAAAAGAAGATCTTTTAACAAGTAGGGCATGTTCTCATTGACTGAACTTAGCTGAATTGAACTGAATTGAACTGAACTGAGCTGAACTCAACTGAGCTGAGCTAGACTGAACTGAACTGAGCTGAGTTGAACTGAGCTGAATTTCAACGTAAGAGAACAGGCCCGTACTGTAGTATTTTATTTACCCGTAGGTTATTACTTATTGTTTATCCCTCACACATCAAAAAAGAAATACTACGTAAAAAAGTGAATAAGAACAAAGGTAAAATTGTAATTTATATATATATTTTTTTAACCCGTCATCTATTAGTTAATTTAAGTAGTGAAATGTACTTATTTTATGAAATTTCAATCAACCATCACAATTATTGAAACCATTTTTCTTCTAGCATCTTAAATATAATTCTTAATGTAGTATATGTAGTGTCTATTTGTTTCGAACGTAAGAAGGGAATATGTAAAGTATAGCACTGTATTTAACTTTAGTTTTTCCAAATAAAGGGGAGAAATAAAAATTTGTCAATAATATGTAGACAAACACTACCTACCAAAAGTAAAAGGAGAAAATCTAGTTTGATGTAATAGACTAAATATTGCAAATGTGAAAAGAATGAGTAGCTAAAAATGGCTGGCTATAATAATAGTAGAGGCACACATTGGATAAGGATGCATCATAACACAAACCAACTAAACCAATTTTAACAAGATTTACGTTGGCACGTGGTGGTGGTGCCCAAGGAGCACTACTATGACACGACCGTGAAATAGTAGAATATGTTACTAATCTTGTTTCTTTCTTTCTTTTGGACATTATTACATGCCACAAAATAAATATCAGTGTAAGTGAGTGGTGTTTCTAACGGCAGTTGGCACAATCAAATTTTGGTTAGTTATATAAGTGAATGTTTCAATCAAGATTATTGTAGAAGGTTGAACAATGAACTCTCAATGGAAAATTCGAATTGTGTATTATGTTTGCACCTAAAACAAAACATTGTTACACATTGAAAGTAACTTATGGGGTGATTGTATGGATTGTGCCGTAATTTTGGCTTGCAAATTAGCGTATTATTCGCAAACTAGAGGTGATCATTTGTTGATTTGAGCGAAAAAAAGGGACATCTCTCTATGACTCGATAGTATTTAATACCGACTTAATATGGTAAAATCAAACTCTTTTATGTGGGTTTGACAAGTTGTTCAAACTAACCCTATTTAGGGTGTGTGCTCTATTCACCTGATTTTAATTTCACTTATCTTTTATGAACTTTACATGAACTTATTAGAATTTATTAAACTTATTTAAGTTGTAATTTGTACTTTAATAACTCTTATTTGAGCTTATGTTTCCTGAACTGAACTTATTTGAACTTATTACACCCGAAATAAGTGAAAATAAAAATGAACAGAAAATGCCCTAAATGGATTAGGCTTGCCTGTGATCTACAAAAACTAGAAAAACTTTCACCTATTCTAACTTATTTTTAGAGATACGTGTAAATTTTTTTAAATAAATGTTTTGCTTAAGCATTCTTATATATTTCCTGGTTTAACAACATTAAATTTTGAAAAGTTTAAATATAGTAATTAAACATTTAAAAATCTTAAATCTAGACCGATGTTGGTGAAATATACGAAGTATGAGAGATGTCAATCATTAAGTATTAAGTGACAAGATAAATAATAAATTTAAAAAGTTATAACCATTTTTTTTTACCGGGACAAAGTTATGACCAATAAAAAGCTTAGAATTCAATAATTTCGCTTAATTTTTAAAATACGCAGTTTATGGATAATCAATTAGCTCGAAATATTATATATATGTATATATATATACAAAAAAAAAAATCTCATGAGTAAAAAGGCAAGCATTAAGAACTCGAATTTAGCTAATTATACACATGCTATTCTTCAAAATTCCCTAATTGCAAGAGATTGATATACAAAGTATAATTGCCCAACAAGAAATATTGTCCGGATCTCAAAGGACTAGCTCAATCAACTACTGAATGTGCAAAACTTGAATAAGAAATCATAATGCTCATATGAGCTAGTTATAAATTCTCATTAAACTTAGCTTAAAAATACAAAAAACCAATCAACTTAGTTATTTTGCACCCTAAATCCAAATTATTAGTGAGCACATTAAGTTAACTAAGAAAAAGTCATTTGGATAAGACAACCTACAAGACACTTATAGCTCTTTGATCTAAATCACCAAGTAATCCATCAAGTGAGGCCAAAACCTAGGAATCTGTTGGCGTGGAAATTTGTACCTAAAATGAAGACTTCAAGACATCAATATTCTTATTTGTCAAAAAACAAACACTACAGTATCTCTCAAAGTTCATAGCAACGCAATCATTTCCAATAATACTATATTATGATCATCATCATAATGTGCTAGAACAAACCTCGTTCATAGTACAATGATCTTAATATTGACTCATATTTTAATCTGGACAGTGTTTTAGTGGGCATTTACTTATATTTTCCTATGACAATATATGAAGAATTAGCTTACCAATTTTACTTTAAAGTTGCACATCAATACCCACTAATTAACTAGCTAATTTACTTTAAGACTCAATATAGTTATTATAAGTACGAGCAAATCATTCTTATACTTTAGCCAAACTAAATTTTAGTTAAAATATACAATGATAAAAGCAATCACAACTAATAATATTAATTAATTAATACTTTGTAGTTTATAAAATGTAACAACTTCATAGTTTGGATTGATATCTTTATAGAATACATATGAATATTTATTTTTGGCCGAAAAATGTATTATTTGAGCTTGAGATAAACGTACCACATGAAAAGGCTTAAACATAAATAAAAGTCTATAGTTAGTTGTATTTTAAACAATGACTATATACTTTCAAACAAGTATACAAGGATGTGCCAAAAATAAAAATATTGATTAATACCATAAGTAAATTAACATTTTACTATGATTTTGGCTAACAAACTTCACAATCAACTGCTGTTTTTAATTTTCGTAGTTATTGAATATTGAATGTCTGATTATAATCGAATACCATTTGCAATACACGTTTATTGATTATTATTGTAGGAATTCCCCTCTTCACTGAGGCACAAAATAGATACCAAAGAAGGTTAGTTAAAGTACTTAACGGCTCCTTCATCCACCAAGTTCTTAATGTTAATAGTAAGATAACTTTTTGTTTCTTATTTCCTTTTTTACAGGAACCAAGTTCTTAATGTTAGTAAGATATTTTGTTTCTTTTTTTCCCTTTAAAAAAAAATCTAACTATGATTTAAGAGATATTTGAACTCAAAATATCCTAGTGAATTTTAAGGAAGGCAAAAAGAACAAATTAAAGAAAAAAAAAAAGGAATGATAACTTGATTTTGATGGCTTTGACAAATGTTTTTGTCTTGAATTAGCTAATTTTCCAATAGTGTGTGTGCACCTTAAATATTTAGTATGTAACACTCGGCTTCAAAACAAATGTATTATTGGACATCAAGAAAACTTTATGTGATTGATTTAGGACCTGTTCTCGTATGTTTATTTTCAGTTCAGCTCAGCTCCTAATTTCCTTCTTTTATAAAATATTCATTTTAGTTCAGTTCAGTTCAGCTCCTAATTTCCTTCTCTTATAAAATATCCATTTCAGTTCAGCTCTAATAAGTTCAGTTTATTTCAATTCAGTGCATCTGAGTTCAGCCAATGAGCAGACCCTTAATATCTAAGATCTAAACATTTTCATTATAACAATTACGGTAAGTGTTATGTGTGGCTAGCCACGCGATGTGAATTATGAATAACCTCATTTATTCATGTGAGTAATTCCATTTTGTCCATAACTCAAATTATATGAATAATTTTAAATAATTAAAAAAATATGGTCTAAAAAGGTAATTAAAAAATAAGTAACTTAATTTGTTCATTTAAGTAACTGGTTTTATTTTATTTTGAGTTTTAATTTGACTAATGAAAGATTAAGAGTATGTTATGTTCACCTTATTTTCACTTATTTTAGGCCTAATAAGTTCAGATAAGTTTAGTTCAAGAAAAATAAGTTATGATAAGGGTTGCTCATGTTCAAATTATCACTAAAATTAGTTTTAATAAGTTAAGGTAAGTTCAAATAAGTAAAAAAATCAAGTGAATCGAATACACCTAAGTACCTAACTCTACTTATTTATGAGAATTAGCCTTGTTTTTCCATTGAAAGTAACCCCTCCTATGTCAAGATCACCCCATTTGCTTATCGTCATAACCCATATTATTTAATTAATTAGCTTATATTTGGATTACAAAATGTTAGTTGAGACGTACACTACAAGAGGGGGGTGAATTATATGTGAGTTCCTTTGCGTAATATAAAACAGAATGCTAAATGGAACTTGCAATGAACACATGATTTTACGAGGAAACCTTCTAGGGCTCAACTGTAGGTAAAACCTCAACCCTCTAAGGTATTTCCAACACAAAATCAATTCACTATAATAAGGCAAATAAACGAGTTACAACCTATTATACTCAGACCTTTACTCCCAAGTTCCATATTAAACTTGCTACACAGTAGAACCCTATTCTACCCAGCCTAAGTCTCTGACTTAGATTCACTCGTACTCCCTGAGTATGTACTCTCACACTTAGCTTCAACCTCGAAGCTTATAAATCTGTATGCAAAGATATAAGTCACACACCCAAGAAGTAGGCAACAACTCAACCAATACAATAAATCAATCTCTAGTATACGAAAAGAATTGAAAGCTACACATGAAATCCGAAACTAATATGACAAAGTATGAAGTTGACAAACTTAATTACACAATTAAGCACTCTTTAAATTCTTCATGCATAAACTCATAAGAAAATGTGAAATGTGATCTCTACAATATATACAAGACTAGCTCATATAGAAAGTAGGGTTTTCAAAAGATAATTTAGTTATTTTTATCAAAATCACAAAACACGGTTTATGTAAATCTTTTAGAAGAAAATCTTTTTAGAAAAACTTATCAAAAATAAACCATGAAAAGAATAATATCTTTAGATAAATCCGGAATTTATGAAATAAAATCTTTTTGATAAATCTTTTCATAAAACTTATCTTTTTAAATTAAACTTTCCTAATTTAAGCTTGCTAAGCTTGTTATCACATTTCTAATAGACCTCATATGTAAACTTGCCAATCATATTTACAGCAATTCTAAAGAATAAAAACTTAACAAAACTAAATTGCCACGTCAATTATTGCACTTTCAGGATAATTGGGTTTCACGCAGTCTAGGACTAAGTTCCTGCTATCACGGTTGAGCTTCTCAACTTGCTGTCTTCCTGCTCCTGTTAGGGAACTCAGCTAGTTCCAAAGTGGAACTCTTCTTCTTTTAGCTTTAACTTTCCTCATAATTTTCCTAGAGTCTTCATAGTTAGGTTACTCTTCCACTTTCAAAGTCTACTTCACCTGTTCTAATTACAACAGTTACAATTTGTTTGGATAAAGAAAGGGGAAGGAAAAGAAGGGGAGGGAGGAGAAGAGGAGGGGAGGGAAAAGGAGGAAAGTGAAGAATGATGAGTTTTCCTTCCAAATCTCTCAATTGTTGGAGGGATTAATTTTCTACAATTTAATTTTTCCATTTCTCTCCCCTCCAGTTCCCTCCCTTCCTCATTTGCTATCCAAATGAAAGATACTCCATCTCTCCATTTCTCTTCCCTTCATTTCCTTCAATCCAAACACACCGTTAGAGAATTCTTATTAGATGAAGTTTGCTCTCTATATTCATCATCATCAAAACACTTAAGATTCAACACAAAAGGAGTACTCTGTAACAAAGTTAATGTTGTGCGACAGCGGAAGCAAAGGTCGAAAACAAACAAGAAAACAATAAAGAAATTCAATGCAAACAATAAGAACAACACCAAGAATTTACGTGGTTCACTATCGATGTGATAGCTACGTCCACGGGCACCGAGATCGAATGATTTCACTATAAACTGCAAAGATTACAAAGATGATTCTTGTATTTCTCAAGAACGGCTCTCACTCTCTCTCTCTTAACCCTAATACTGATATTAGGGAGGTTTTATATTAATCCCTAATTAAAAGATACTTGGGCAAAAAGATAATAAAATAAGATAACCTAAAACCGCAAAATCCGCGTTCCGTATTTTTCCTTCTCCGCCCGGTCAGACCGGGCAAGGTCTGCCCGATCGGGCGCGAGAAGAAAACTCCATACGAATGCTTCAACGTATCCAACCCCCACCGCCCGGTCAGACCGGGCAATGTCCGCCCGATCGGGCGGACAAAGCTACGAAGTACGAGTCACCTAATACTTATCAACAATCTCCACCTTGACGAGAACTCGTAGTCAGCAAACGACCCCATCAAGACATAGTGGAAAAACATCTCAAGCCAAACCCGATGCAAGACTCATGCATAAGCCATACATCCCGATAAGTCTTCAACCAAGACCCATCACATACTCGTCTCCAAGTATAACAACTCATAATGCTCCACCTGCATCACAAGCCCCGGGCAAGCTCCACCTTAAGGCCAACACACCTACACCAGGAGCTCCCCAACTTCGCCCCTCAGGGCCTACTACATCACGTAGTAATCAATATTTAGCAAGTCTAAGCAATGTTTAAACTTGCTAAACGGAACAGGCTTAGTGAAGAAATCAGCCGGGTTGTCAGCAGTCCCAATCTTCTTCACCTTAATCCTCTTGTCAGTACGCAAGAAATGATACCTGACATCAATGTGCTTCGTCCGATCATGGTGTACTTGATCTTTAGCTAAGCAAATCGCACTTAGACTATCACAATACACTGTAGCAAAATCCTGTGCAATACCCAGTTCACCTACTAGGCCTTTGAGCCAAATAGACTCCTTAGCTGCAGAAGTTAAAGCCATATACTCAGCTTCAGTAGTTGACAACGTAACTGATGACTGCAATGTAGACTTCCAACTAACCACAGAACCACCCAAAGTGAACACATAACCAGTCACAGACCTCCTGGTATCCACATCAGCTGCATAATCAGAATCACTGTACCCAGTGACCAAGCATTCCCTACCATTCCCGTACACAAGACCAATATCAGTTGTCCCTCTCAGGTAGCGAAAAATCCTTTTCACCCCTTGCCAGTGTTCCCTCCCAGGTCGAGCCATAAACCTGCTTACAACACTAACAGCATGCGCAATATCCGGCCTAGTACAGACCATAGCATACATCAAACAACCAACCGCGTTTGCATATGGAACTCTAGACATATAAGACAACTCCTCCTCTGATTGAGGTGACATAGACAAAGACAACTTACAACTAACAGTAGTTGGCGTACTTATAGGCTTCGATTTTTCCATCCCAAAACGAGACAGAATCTTTTCAATGTAGCTTTTCTGAGTCAAGAAAAGCTTACCTCTAGCCCGATCCCTGTAGATATCCATACCCAAAATCTTCCTAGCTGCACCCAAGTCTTTCATGTCAAACTCCGAGTTAAGCATCTCCTTTAATCTAGCAATATCAGATTTATTCTTTGTGGCAACCAACATGTCATCAACATATAACAAAAGATAAATCATGGAACCATTATCCAGCTTACTATGATACACACAGCAATCATATGAATTCCTGTCAAAACCTTGTGAAACCATAAAAGAATCAAACCTTTTGTACCACTGTCGGGGGGATTGCTTAAGTCCATACAATGACTTTAGCAATCTGCAGGCATAGTGTTCCTTTCCAGGAGCTTCGAATCCTTCGGGCTGCTTCATCAGAATCTCCTCCTCCAAATCGCCATGAAGGAAGGCCGTTTTAACATCCAACTGCTCCAGCTCAAGATCAAAATGTGCTACAATTGACAATAACACACGGATAGAAGTATGTCGAACCACAGGTGAGAATATCTCAACAAAGTCAACCCCTTCTACCTGACTGAACCCCTTAGCAACTAGCCTAGCCTTAAAACGTATTTGCTCAGTTTCCGACAACCCTTCTTTCTTCTTGTAAATCCATTTACAACCCACAAGCTTCCTCCCTTCCGGTACCTTTACCAGTTCCCACACTCTGTTCTTGTAAAGAGACTGCATCTCTTCACCCATTGCGGCAAGCCATTGCGCAGACTCACTACAACTAATTGCTTGTTTATATGTGGCAGGTTCAAATGACTCTACATCATCAGCTACACTCAATGCATAACCTGTCATCGCATCAACACAGCAATTTCTTCCCTCCATCCCTTCAATCAATCTAACAGGCTTCTTGATAACTCGTTTAGGCATCTCAAGAATGGTGTCAGGTTGACTAGATGACCCCTGATTAGATTGCTCCACCTCATCCCCAGAGTTAGAATGAGTAGGAGTAATCTCAGGTTCAGGAGTACCCGGCACTGGAACATCAGCATCATCATCAATATATTGTACCCGAGGTAAATCAGCAATGGTAGACTGATGTACCTCAAGTACCCCATCTGTCTGTAATAAATTGTCTCCTTCCCTTCTCAAATCTGAAATCTCTGCATTTTTAATTGAATACATGGTGTTTTCATCGAAAGTAACATCCCTACTAAGAATGACCCGACCCTCCGAAGGTGAAAAAATTCTAAACCCCTTCACACCATCCCCGTACCCAACAAAACACCCCTTCTTGGCTCGTGGATCCAGCTTACCCTCAATAACATGATAATAAGCAACACAACCAAAAATCTTCAAATTCGAAAAATTAGGCAACTTACCACTCCAGATCTCAAACGGAATCTTGGAATCAATTCCAGAATGAGGACCCCTATTAATGACATAACAAGCTGTTAACACAGCTTCACTCCAGTACCTCCTCCCAAGCCCTGCATTAGAGAGCATGCATCGGACTCTCTCTAGCAGTGTCTGATTAACCCGTTCTGCTACACCGTTCTGCTGTGGTGTCTTCCTGACAGTATGATGCCGACCTATACCCTCATCTGCACAGAACTGATTAAACTCGTCTTTGCAAAACTCTAGCCCATTGTCCGTTCGTAGCTTCTTGATCTTCCTTCCTTGTCGATTTTCCACCAAAGCTTTCCATTGCTTGAAAACTTTGAAGGCCTCATCCTTTGACTTAAGCAACCTAAGCCATGTGTATCGGGACTTGTCATCAACAAATGACACAAAATAGTGGTAACCTCCCATACCTTCAACTCTAGATGGACCCCAGCAATCTGAATGGATGTAATCGAGCACTGCATCAGTAATGTGAGCACCCTTGCTGAACTTTGACCTGTGTTTCTTACCAAACACACAATGCTCACAAAATTCAAGGTTGGCAACCTTGACCCCGGATAGAAGACCCCTCTTGGACAATAGCTGCATCCCCTTCTCCCCCATATGACCAAGCCTCATGTGCCAAATCTTAGTCATCTCCTGGTGAGATACAGATGCGCAAACCGCAGAACTAGGCAGTGTAACACCCTCAAAAACATAGAGGGTGTTCCTTTTGATACCCTTAAGTACCAACTCAGAACCTCTGAAAATACACAACTCCCCATCTGAAAACACACCATTGTACCCCAATTCATCCAGGGTACCCAATGAAATCAGATTCTTTCCTAAAGCAGGAACATGCCGTACATTAGTCAAAGTTAACCTCCGCCCATCAACAGTCCTCAACCTCATGGAACCAATACCTGTGACCTTACATGGAGCATTGTTACCGACTATAACCATACCCCCATTGCGAGGTTCATATGTATCAAACCAATCTCGACGTGGACACATATGGAACGAACACCCCGAATCTAGAACCCAGTTATCAGATAAATCATCAGACCTAGCAGAACTGACTAATGCTAAATCTTCCTCTGAATTATAGCTCTCATTCGGTTTCTCTTCAACTACAGCAGCCTGGGACTTGTTTTTCCTCACCGGACAATTATTCCTAAAGTGACCCGGTTCTTTACAGTAATAACATGTTTTAGTAGTAGTTTTACTAGATCCATCCTTGCCGTTTCCAGCACCCGACCCAGCATTGTTCCCCTTGTTAAACCCCTTATTCTTTTTAGAATTTCCGGACTTAACAAACAACCCACTACCATTATCCCCATTATCACTCGTAGCTTTCATTCTGAGTTCCCTAGTATGAAGTGCTGCCTTCACTTCTTCTAAGGTTATAGAATCCTTACCAACAACAAAAGACTCTACAAAATTCTCAAAGCTAGACGGTAGAGATACAAGTAAAATCAACGCAGCATCCTCATCATCAATTTTAACATCTAAATTACGTAAATCAAGCAAAATAGAGTTAAGTTTTTCTAGATGTTCCCGTAAGGAAGTACCTGACTGCATCCGGAGGCTAAACAACCGCTGTTTCAGTAATAATTTGTTGGTCAACGACTTAGTCATATACAATGACTCCAGCTTCAGCCACAATCCAGCCGCCGTTTCCTGATCAGCCACCTCCGTGATGATTTGATCATCAAGACTAAGTAATATGGTAGAGTGTGCCTTCTCTTCCATAACTTCTAACTGCGGGTCAGTCGGTCCGTCTTCTGACTCCGAAGTAGTACTCTTTGGAGCCAACGGACGCCATATCTGCTGTTGTTTTAACAGAGCCTTCATCTTAATTTGCCATAGCCCGAAACTATTTTTCCCGGTAAACTTCTCAATTCTTATTGTTGAATCTCCTGCCATTGTTATCTTCAAGAAACTCTCCAAGGATTGAACCTGGCTCTGATACCAATTGTTGTGCGACAGCGGAAGCAAAGGTCGAAAACAAACAAGAAAACAATAAAGAAATTCAATGCAAACAATAAGAACAACACCAAGAATTTACGTGGTTCACTATCGATGTGATAGCTACGTCCACGGGCACCGAGATCGAATGATTTCACTATAAACTGCAAAGATTACAAAGATGATTCTTGTATTTCTCAAGAACGGCTCTCACTCTCTCTCTCTTAACCCTAATACTGATATTAGGGAGGTTTTATATTAATCCCTAATTAAAAGATACTTGGGCAAAAAGATAATAAAATAAGATAACCTAAAACCGCAAAATCCGCGTTCCGTATTTTTCCTTCTCCGCCCGGTCAGACCGGGCAAGGTCTGCCCGATCGGGCGCGAGAAGAAAACTCCATACGAATGCTTCAACGTATCCAACCCCCACCGCCCGGTCAGACCGGGCAATGTCCGCCCGATCGGGCGGACAAAGCTACGAAGTACGAGTCACCTAATACTTATCAACAGTTAATGGTAACCCAACATGGAAAATAGAGGAATATGGTCAACAGTCTCACTCAACCTCGATCCGGAAGCTTGATCACCAAGGCATGAACTTCTTGGAACCGTTTAGTTTTGCGACTCAATTTGGTTTCCTATTTTCAATACTTGTTAATTGTTACTTATCACAATTATTGGATTATTTTCTAGGGAAATAATGGAATGTCTTTAGGTCTTTTTGAATTTCCATATCATATAAGTCAATTTTAACAATTTAAATAAGATTATAATGAATGACCAAATATATTTGGCAATTGGCAATTGGCAATTGGCAGAGCAAACTTTGACATTATTAAAGACCCAACAATAATAGTGCTGGCAAAGTGACCTTACAAATGGATCTGGCCCAACTACTGTATTACCACTTAAAGCCCAGGCCCACAATGTTGTGTAGGCATGAAGATGTCACGTGAATGTTCACTACTTCAGTTCTTCTCTTTAGTTCACTAGTCACTTCAGTCTTCACTACCACCAAAATTAAGCTTTGTACATTCTTGATTCTTCTTCTTCTTATTCTTTTACAGTGTCATATTTTGTCCTGAATATTATGTCTGATTTTATGTCAACAATGGTTGAGGGATGGTGGGCCTCAAAGCTTTTCTGATGATGCCAAATTCATGCATAGTTGGTCTCTCATTATTGTATAGACATGTGGAAAATTAAGACGAATGCTCCTACAGTCATACGGCTTGTTTGATGAGTGATAGTACGATAAATGGAAACAATGAAAATTAATTTACCCGTAATATTAGTACAAAAAACGTACTGAGTATTATGCATTTAAACTAATGTCCATGGTAAGACGACCTTTTTGTACAAATTTATTTTCTATAATCAACCAATAACGCCTCCTCAGTTGTTCCTACATACTTGGTAATAATGAAATTACGAAGAAAAAGAATTTTTTTTTTGAATTTTGGTGTACAAATTTTTGGGTAAAATTTTTGGGCTTGCTAATGTAGTAAAGTAATTGGTAAAGATAATGTAAATATGATGTAAGAAGTCTGAACAATTTGTCTATGAACCAACAAAATCAACGAACACTATACTTTGATAAAATGAATTCATGTCCGACATAATATGCCCATCTCCAGATTTCTAAAAAATTAACAAATTACTCTGTAACAAACACTGAAGAAAAAAAAAAAAATCTGCCTATTCAAACAATTTTGTAGTACAGTATAACACTAACTTCAATATTTGACATTCATTCGAGGAGATTTCCGGAGCCGAATGAGGGAGAAAAAAAGAAAAAAAAAATTATATGAACTTAGCACATTTACATATGATCTTATTCACCAGAACAAGGTCAGTACAGTTTGTTTTTGGGTTTTCACTATGGGATACTTCTATTAAGCTATATGCCTTTAGTTATTACTTAAACTCTGCAGAATGTGACTCAAATCGGGTTCTCAGCCCTTCTTAGCATTCTTAAGGTTTCGCACTCTCATGATAAGTTGTTGCCTTTCACCTTCTACCTCGGCGAATTTGAGACTTATTTCAGAGTACCTTTCTTGCATTTCATTTAGTTCAATTTCCATGGATTTGTTCTGTTCCTTTAACAGAATCATCTCTTTCAACAATAGATCAATCTTCTGCTGGTCTCCAGAATCAATGTCGGATGGTTTTTGTTGGCCATCAGATTCTCTTTGACTGTCACTGACAGGTTAGGAAGAAAATACATCAGATCATTATAATTATTTAATAACAAAAAATTCAGAAACAAGAAGTCTTTAAACATCATTGATCATCAAACTACCTGTTTGGCTCCATATTGTTGGAAGTTTCATTTGATGAGATGCTTGCTTCTTCAGGCATATTTCCTAAAGTGACTTCTTCAGAATGACAGACTACTTGTGGCCCGACAGAAACCTTTTCCCGGGTCATAAAACGAACAAACGTTAGAATTCACTTCTGAGACCATAAAGAAAGGTATGAAAAATTCCGAAGCTGTCTGATTAACATGCAATTCCGAGACAAGGCAAAAACAAATGTAATTGTTTATGTTTAATTTTTTCGAGGCACCGAGCCAGGTTGGACCTCAAACAATAATGTTGCAGTCCCAAGGCTAAAATTCCAGATCTTTGGTTAAGATTGTACTAACTCTCCTAGCAACTGATCCAAGCATGTGGTTGGCAGGTGGTTCATGTTCAATTGTGTTTCAATACATGTTCACTCAGCCTGAATATAAAGCCATGTTGCTGAATTAAAAATAAAAACACAATTTAACAAACCTGTTTAACTTCATCATGGACGACACCTTGATTACTCTGACTGATTTCACTCAATCGGAATTCCATTTCCTCGATTTTCTTCTGAAGGCTCTTCTCCTTAGTCAGGAAAGCATTTGTAGAGGTCTCTAAGGCAGCATCCTTCGACTTAATGTGCCCCTGTCATTGCAAAAGATGTTTTGAATATACAAAGTTGAACAACTCAGGATTTAATATGCATAGTTGTTGATAAGTAGCACCAAGTTTCTTGCTGAATAAACAGCATACCATGCAATTATGTAATTGTTTGCAATCAAGATAAACATAATAGATACAGGAAACAGGAAGGGTCTTTACCTCGAGTAATTTTATTCTCTCCTTCAAAGTGATTACTTCTTTAGAACCAACCTCTTTAAGATTACGTTCTGATTTCGTATTTTTGGAAGTACCTCTCGGTTTATCTTGAGCTATGGCTCGCCCATTCTCATGAAACTTCTTCTCAATACTCAAAATTGCTTCATCCTTCTTCTTTAGATCAGCTTTGAGTTGAAACACTTGCTTCCTTAATTTCTCTTTCTCCAACTCGTCCTCATATAAAGAATGCTGCAAGTTGCCACATTGAGCTTTTAGTTCTTCCACTTCAAATTTCAGACTTGTAATTGCCTGCTCTTTCTCATTCTTGAGATTTCTCAACACAATCAATTCCTCAAGTGACTTTCCAGCCACCTCCTTCACTGAATTGTCGCGTGCAGTATTCTCCTTCTGAACCAGCAGATCTCTTTCTTTGGACAGTTCTTTAATCTGTTCAGCCAGTGACTTGTTTTCAGATGTTAGTCTCTCTAACTCAGAAGTGTGATCCAACTTCTCAGATGAAACACTTCTTTGGAGTTCATCACTTTGTTTTTTCCGGATTTCCACCTGCTTGGACTTCTCTTCAATTTCAACCTCCATCTGCTCTACCTGAGTTGACTTCATTTTGATTTGACCGTACAGTTCATGCAGTTTTGTTTCATATTCATCTTTCGATGACTCAAGCTCTTCATGAGCCTTCTGAAGCATATCCTGAAGATAGCGATTCTGCTGTCGTAATTCAGTAGCTTCAGTCAATGCTTTGCTAGCAACCTTCTCATTAGCATCAAATGACGACTGCATTTGTGACGACAATCTTTTGAATTCATCTTGAATTCTTGCAGCTGTATTAGCATTTTTCCACCTCATCAATCTCAGGGCTTCTTCTGCTCGGATTGCTCGCTGCTCCTGTTCCACTTTGGCACGTGTAACAGACTCCAGATCAGCTTCAAATCCTTCCGCCTGTTTCTCTATCTCCTCTTCAAGATTTTGGATATGAGCTTCAAGTTCCTTCACTGAAGCCAAATTACCAGAAGACACTTCAGAATGCCTTTTGAGCTCATTCTCCAGCTTCTTAATGTGGGCTTCAAGTTCATTCACGGTAGCACTAGACTTGGCAGCACTTTCTTCAGCTTTCAATGCTCTCTGCTCCTGTTCTGTTTTCGCATGAACAAGAGCTTCTATATCAGCTTCATATCTTTGTGCTTGTTTCTCTAGTTCTACCTCCAGATTATAGTTATGAGCTTCAAGCTCTTCTATGGAAGCCGAAGAGCTTGACAAGTCTTCTAAATGCCTCTTACGTTCTTTCTTCAAATTCTCTATCACAGTTTCAAGCTCGTTTATAATAGCACCAGACTCATTAAGATCAGCTTCTGCTCGAGCAGCTCTCTGCTGCTGTTCCATCTGGGAATGTGTGATATCTTTTATCTCAGCTTCATATTCTTCCGCTTGTTTCTGTAGCTTTTTCTCGAGGCTTGTATTACGAGCTTCAAGATCCTTTATTTCAGCCAAACAATGTGATAGTTCTTCAGAGTTTTCATGAAGTTCATCTTCAAGCTTCTGTATCTGAGCTTCAAGCTCTCTCGCTGCAGTATAAGAACTTGTGCCATCACATTGCATCTTCAGCTGATCTTGGAGATGACTTTGTTCCAATCTAGTAGAATATTCATGGTTCTCTTGCTTCAATATCTCATAATCTAGGGCTAGCTGCTCCATCTGCATCTCTAACTCATCTTTATCTCGCCTATACATTTCTATTTCACTACATAGGTCCATCACCTTTTGTTCAAGTAAATATGTCCCTTGTGCATCACTATGCTGTCTTACAAGGTCTTCTAGAGCCTTTTGCGCTTCATCATCGTCACTCTGACTCTTCTGGATACTTTCTTCAATCTCTACCGCACTTTCTCCAGATGTGGATCTGTTTGGTAAATGGGAAACTCCTTTCTCATTCTTCTCCAACATCTCCTCTAAATCTTGCACGGCAAGCATCAGCTCATTATTTGAGTCCTGTGTCTTCTGCAGTTGGATCCGAAGATTGGCATTCATATCCTTCTCGTAACTGAGCTCTTCCCTGATTAACTCGACAAGAGTCCATGGATCCCCCTGAAACTGAAACTTGCTTTTGACATTCAGATCATCAGAACGTTTAGGAGAGGATTTGAGCTTTTCATATTCATCCTTAAGTGCATTTTTCTCCTTTTTCAAGCTGGTGATTTCTCTCAACATGTCCTGTCCCTTTTTGCTCTCCTTCACAATTTGCTTTCGCAGAGTTTGTAACTCTAACTCAGACACTTCTGCCCTCCTAGATAAAGCAACAAGGTCAGCTTTGAGCATGTCAGAAGAATCATCCAAACCCATGGGAGATCTTAAACTGGGAAAGAAATCTCTAGGGCTGTTCATCGAATACTCGGTGCTTGAGTCATTGACAGGAACAATGGCCAGATCCCACTGTGTTTTGTGCTCATCTTGATAACCTGAGCTGTTTGAGGTCTGATCTTTGACAGTATTAATATTTCTTACTCCAACTTCTCGCGGAGTATTTAATCCTGAGCTGCTATCAGAGCTCGACAATGTGATGTCCGAACCATTGGACCCTCTACGAGTGCCATTCAACCCCACTGTATGTGACACCGTCTTTCTCAAGGGTAGATCCTGCAAACAATCATCCAAAACAATAAGCAAATTGAAAATCAAATAATTAGAATAGTAGCATTACATTAACTTGTTATCAATTGATGCATTTCTCCAATAATCTCTGTAGAAAATCACAATACCAAAGATTAAATCAAAACAAACACCAAATGTGAGACCTTACTTCAATAGGATTCGACATGGTAGCTTGCTCTGCATCGCCATTGCTAAAATGTCGTCTCAAGCTCTTATCCTCGTCCTCCTTTACTCTTAAACCATCATTCTCTTCAAGATCTCTGCATACCCTCATACCACATCAACAAAATACCCAAACACGAAAATTCGAAAAGCAAATGTAATACAGTACATAGATATCTCAATTCACACCTTTGAACTCTTCCATGATTACTATTCTCCTGTACCCTTTGAATTGAAACCTATCACATTAACCAATCACATAGATAAGAAACCTCAAAAACTCTAACATTATTTGCTCAATAATTCAATCACATTCCTTTTAAAAACCAAAATGAATCATTTCTGAGTAATTGGCCAAAACCCGGCCTGATAATGAGACCGTCTCATACAAGAATTCGCGATAATTAAAAGGTTAAGAAGAGTACTAACATGCAAATAAGAATCCGAATTCGAGTTCTTAAATGGAAATGAAACTGAACAAGCTTTTGTTGCTCCAACATAATCCGCTATATTTACAGAAAACTCTCCCACTAAACTACTCTTTGGTGATCCCTGCAATTTCAATGCCAACAAAAAACAACTCATCAACCAATTTTACTTCACAATTCTTTCCAAAAATAGAAACCTTACAATCAAACAAAATAACAAAATTAAAAAATAAAAATCAATAAAACGTACAGTTGAGATGAGAAAGTAGTAGATTCTCTCTTGAATCTTTCCAGTTTTAGGATCTTGAATCAATTTCACTGTTTCGTAAACTTGATTCTCCCAATAACAACCATTTTCCCTCACCGTCGATTTCTCCAACCTCGCCGTCGGTTTCCCGTTCTCCGCCGGAACTACCGACACCACCAACCCATTTCCGCCGTACTCAAATATCTAAACATTATTCAAAAATTTCAACCACATTATTATTGGAAAAATTGTAACCACCGCCGACACAATTAATTAATTAAAAAAGAAAATCAAGTTTACCTGAGTAGCATGAAACTGCAATTTGAAAATAGCAGTGATTTTAGTTCTCTCACTCCTCCACTTAAACATATCTAATTTTTACGGTTGGTATAACCGGAGCTCAGCCGGAAAATTAACGGAGCTCCGGCGAGCATTGCCGGAAAACGATACTAAATAGAGGAGTAGCAGAATCGCATTCCGAGGTTGACTCGGGAGAGAAACTGAGTGAGAGATCGTAGGAATGCGCAGATCTAGAGAGGGTAATCTAGTATCTGAATCTCTCTCTTCTATGTATGTAAGGTGGAAGCATGCAACAGTGTTGTTATTGAAAGAAACGACTGACTTCTTAAAATATAAATTCGGAGGTAAAATGAAGAAGATGTAGACTTGTTTTAATATTGTAAATCAAAGTTTTTTTTTTTATTGTTGTTCTTTTTATTTTTTTGGTGGTGACGGGTGAGATTTATTTATTAATATTCTTCCGTTTACAATTAATCTTCTTGTATACTCTGGATGACTGTACCTATTTAGAATTAGAATGTAAAAATAGGGTTAATTATACACTTGTATCAGTCATTTCTACCCTTTAACATTCTTACTATATCTTATAAGTTCTTTAAATTACGTGTTTAGGGTTAATAGAAAGATTATTAAGGACAAAAGGAGTTTAATTAAAAATAGGGTTAATTGGTAGTATTAGAGTAATAATTAGGTGGGGAGAAAGTAATGAGAAGATACAGTAGAGAGTGTAAAGTAAATATGTATTAAAAAAATAATAAATAAATAAAAAAAAAGTGGAGTATATTAGGGAGAGCGGGGGTGTGCTTAACGGCAGGGGAGCAGTAGTTTGATTACGTAAGAAGGTGATTCTTCCAATGAATTTTTATTGGATTGACTTTGGTGTCTTCTTCTTCTCCGCCTTGTCCAATTTTTGGTTGTGATTAAATTTTGCCCAATTTTTTGGAGCTCCGAGATTAGGGTGGATATATGACCTCCAATATCCAAATAGATGCATATTGGATGCTGGATATTCGATCCGAAATCACAAGTATTTGTCATTAGGTATTTGGTTCTGTATATGTAGCCGTTTAGGACCTGTAAGGTTTCAGAACTGACATGAAATTTTGAAAATAATCTTTTGCCTAAAAACGCTCTAGCTTCCCTCTAGTTTCTCTTTCTAGAATTTTATTTCTAGTCACTAGCTTGATCATCAAAGACATCATTTTATAGGTCGGAGTCCAAGTCGTACAAAAGCTGTATTACACTCTGTTTGTCGAGGGATTCTAAAAAATCTCTTGAAAAATATGTCAAAGCATCACATGAAATATCAAATATAAAATTGAAATATTTTGGTTTATTTTAACATTATTGCATAGTCTTTATCACCAAATTACAACAAAATAGTGGTTTAAAAAGGACTAAAAGAAAGTGATATAGTGTACTACATATTTGCCTCTTAGCTCTTCCAACACAACCAATGTATAAGTTCGTTTAACCACATTGCTACTTCGATGTGTTTCTCTCGGTATACTCTACTTGGTAAAGAAGTGGCTATTGGGAATTGTCATTGTCATTGTATATTTGTATTAGACTATTAGATCCACCCTTGAAATCATCAACTACGTTGTACTCCATATCACACACTACTAAAGTACTAACATAAAAAATGCCTAGCTAACTCAAAGCATAAAATGCTCAAGCTTCTTTATTTTTAATTGACTAAAATTGATTCAACTAAATATTTATATAGAAACATAGCTATCAATTCTCTTTTATTAACTTGAAATTATACAGTTTATGATCTAATAAGTTCCTAATATATATATTGTATTTCTATTATCTACTTTGTACGTCATAATGATATGGACATTCATGGGCTATAAAAATACAATCACAATATTAGTCAATCTAAAATTCCAAACTTTATAACAAATTAAACAACAAGACAAAGTAATAAATACCAACTTACAAGTTGTGTTATAAATTTATTTTTATTTTATTAATTTTAAATAAGGTGGCTTACGATTGTTGCTTGTGAAAATTATATTTAAGAAAAACCTTAATTATTGTTGGTATTAAAATTATTTCCATGCTTATATAAATATAAAGTCCACTCACTAGTAAACGATGCTATATTTGACTACTTGAGAAAATAAAATAAAAATATATATATAGATAATTCATTGTTTTTATTTGTTGTGATTGTTCTATTACGTTGGTGCTCCAATAGACATCTAGATCCTATGCAACTATGTGTCTATGTGTATATATTTAGTGGGACCCAAAGTCCAACGGTCAATGAAAATTTGATTAGGCTTAGCCAATGTAAAACAACTACCTTAATTACCGATTACGGAAGTATCTTTCCATAATTTAGAAGGGAAGACAAAATAGTAAAAAGTAGTATGACGATGTGATATACCATCTTTTAATTAATCAAACAAAAAAAAAAAAATGGTTGTATATAAATCTTGTTGATTGTCTTCTATATACAAGAATTTTTATATATAACGGGTGTATTGTAATAGCTTTGTATTGTGTCTAATCCTTGATTTTGATTCCAATTATATATAGAGTATTAATTCAATTCATACTAATTTTTGCATTTCGCCTGTCATGCCTACAACATAATTCGTCTTTGTATATACAACTATCCTCTTTGACGATTTATTATTATTATTTTTTTTTAAATTTGCATACATTTCATCTTCCGTCCTTCCATTTTTGGGAGTATTATTGCTCGTATTTACCCTTTTATATACTCACACAGTCACACAAATTAAAAATACCCGCACACATTATCAACTTAATTAGCTATAAAGTATAAATATAGTTAGTTGAATAATTTTTATGCTTTATGTCTTTCTTCTTCTACTCGCATCATCTACATGGACCCGCTTCTAATCTAACTTTTATTATCTCATTCATATGATGTCTTAATTTACGTACAAACAATAGTTATAATCAACTTAAAGTAACGAAGAGAGTATAATTTTATAGTGTTACAAACTTACACTAGCTTGCAGCACATTATCAATAATGACATGCAAAAGAGTGTGCAAGAACTTTTTCAAGTACACCAGATAATTTCGTCCATGTCTAGTTGTAAATTTGTTTTGCATGAAGGTGAGTCGTGTGACTTACCTAGATCTGGTTCCTTTATCATGTCTACTACATCATTATTTTATTATAGTACTAATTATCTTAGACTTTGATGTACACTGCACAGTACTAGCACTTGTAATTTAAATAATAAATAAACCAATTTTTAATAAGATCAAAGAAGACCATTATTATACTTTCAATTGCAAAATATTAAATTCAGATTTGATTTGCTTAATTTTTAATTAAGATGCAAATTTGTGTAAAATTGTGCTTAAGAAGTTCCTAGAAGAACAATGATCCAGATTTGTAGTACTAAGGTCAAAGACATTACAGAGTCCGTAAGATAGATAACTTATAAATTAATTTAATTATTCATCTATATTAGGGGGACCTAGCTACCCTTCAATTAATGTTCATTCCCCACCAATTATTAAATCATAATTCTTCTTGGAGCTACATTACTTGGAAAAGGAATACATATATTATGTATAGTACATGTATAAGTTGTTTTATGACTTGAATTATACGGAGTAATTTATGGTTACATTGGTTAGTTGTAATAGGACAATTGCATATGGATGTTCCCAAGCATAATAAGTACTAGTTCATTTGTTAGTTATTATAGTTGATAAATTAATTTCTGATGGTGATATAATAAATTTTAATCGAATTATCTAATAAATAGTACAATTCTTCTCTTATGCATGGTAACTTCAGTATTACAGAGTACTCCCTCGATCATTTTTATTATCCCATTAAATCTATTTGCGAGACAAAAAGAAAAAAAATCGATCCACAAAAAGCTAGATTTCTAATAAAAAACTGGGAAGAACAAAAATGACCAGAGAGAGTATGTATATGAATACCTTTATACTTTCTCTATTTCATTAATTTTAGTGTATATTGAATTAAATGTTTGATAATAATGT
Organism: Chenopodium quinoa; assembly: GCF_001683475.1. Classification (NCBI taxonomy): domain Eukaryota; kingdom Viridiplantae; phylum Streptophyta; class Magnoliopsida; order Caryophyllales; family Amaranthaceae; genus Chenopodium; species Chenopodium quinoa. The sequence goes on along the minus strand of NW_018744693.1, from coordinate 970,198 downwards.
ATTATATGTGTAGATTGATAAATAATATCTTTAATTGCTTGTTAGGGCCTGTTCTGATTTACAGAACTGAACTGATTGGAGCTGAACTGAACTAAATATTTTATGAGAGAAGAAAATTAGGAATTGACTAAACTGAACTGAACTAATTGGAACTAAACTGAACTGAATTAAAATTAAGCTGAAGAGAACAAACCCTTGGTCGTCTAAATTATAGCCTAACTACCATTATTTATATTGTGATAAGTTCTACAATACAGTACTTAATAATTTTTTGTTTAATCTATGAATAGTGTATTAAAAATGATTGGAATTTTCTTAAGGAAGTCATTTAAATTGAAGAAATGTGAATCTTAAAGAAAATTGATTTTAATAAACTTTATATGTTGATCTGATATTCAAATCTTTAATTAAGTTCATTTTTATTATTGTCCTCTATAAATTCTTGTAACATTGACATTATACTCTTCCATTATAATATTAGAATAACTTCCAAGGCAACTATAACTTTAAACATTCAATTTCCAACAAAACCATACAAAAGGCCACCAGCAATTTGGTATATTAACACTATACATATATTTTCGGTAGCACCCAAATATATAAATAAAGAAAAAGTTAGTAATAATAATAAGAGTATAAATGTATGTAGGTAGAACCTAAGCTAGGAAATAGGAAGTTAGGAAGGATATGATGTTAGATTGTAAAGCATGTGAAAAAAGAAAGGCTGTAACAAAGTATTCGATGATTGGAAGAGAAGCATCTTAAAAAAGTGGCGTATGTATAGATTGTATTGTGTGTTGAACAAGGTATTGTACTGGCTTGACGGTGGCTCGCACCAACTAACTCATCTAACCTCCTAATATTGTACCACGCACTTACATTGCATACTTTCGAAAATTACGTATGACCTACCTACTAGAGTATGTTTTTATTTGTAGCTTCGACTAGCCGCCTTTTTACCAAATATTTTCTCATCATTTGCTAATTATGTATACTATACATGATATAATACTTTTGTCGTCATTGAAAATACCAAAGTTTGGGTAGTCATACATATTTATGTAGACCTTTGTATGGTCTATATATTGTTTGTACAATCATATGTATTTATGTAGACCATTGTATGGTCTATATATAGTGTTTGTATACTCCGCACAAATGTATGATACTGTTTCTCTGTAGTTGATATGTAAATAGGTATGTTTGTCTTGTTTACATTATTTATATCAATTTTAAAAAATGTTTTAATAGGTAATGTATTTATTTATTTCATGTTTAGGAAAGTTTTTTTTTTTATTAAATTTATAAAATATAATTAATTCAAACCAAAGCTCAAGTAGGTATATTTAAGTTTAAATAAGTGAAGCACGTATATAAAATAACCTCAAAATCAATGAAAAAAATTCCTTTATGATCGACATCCCTATGAAATTAACTCTGATCTGTTTATTAACACCTAACAATGAGCTCCATATTCTTTGTCAAACAACACTTGTTCTTAAATGTTTCAGATTTTCAACGTATCATGAGTTAACATTCAAGAAAAGTTTATCAAATGTGCAGAGTCTGATCCATCATTTCATGCAATGTTATATATAAAATATCAAGGTCATCGAGTCTAATTAAGGACCTACGGTCATAGAAGTAGAATTCAAAAAGTGTAAAATATCTATAAAAAAAAACAGGTAGGTTATGCAAACAATTTTCTGTTAAAGCTATAAACATATAATGTAACACACAATTAATTCATACAATGACATAAGATGGTCCTTAAAACCTAACACGATATACTTTCTTCCTCAGTTTCTCATACAAAAAGTGAAACAGTTTGACATAACTCATGTTCCTAAACGATAAAAGCCCGTGTAGTTGATATTTATGTGGCCACAGAAGTAGTACTCATCTAACAATTCTGCATTATTAATAAAGATGAAGCAAGCAATGCAAGAACGCAGGACCAGGGGGCGAATGAACATAAATGAGGTATAGGAAAATTGGTTGGAATATTAGTATCAATGTTTTAAATTAGTTGGCTTAGCTTTAAAGCTGGTCATATGGTGGGCGTGAATAAGTAAGTAAGTTGGCTAAATATTGTTCAACTTTGATGCATAATTAACTAGTGTTGCGCTAGAGCTGGACACCATGTGATTTTTATGCGTGAGTTTTCAGTCATATATAAAAATAACAGACACATTAACATTAGTTCTTGTTACAATTATAACCAACATAGATATTAAGAATTTATCATAATAATTATTGTATGATTTTATCATAATAATGGATATATAAAATAAAGTACAGTGGTATTATTATTCTATTAGCACTATGATTTAAGTTATATCCATATCATATCTAACTTTCATTAATTGCTCACTTTATTATTCAATTTCACGTCACTTCTGTTTCTTTAAATCTTTCTTTATTATTGCATTTTTTTTCCTTTTTATGGGGGGTGCAAAACACTGGTAGCTGCATGTTCCTCTTTTATGAATGGTAAGGTTGCGCGTCTCATAATCTATGTAGCACTTATGTATGGAGTGTTAATAATCTTTCTGATCATTGTGGGTGGCCTTAATAGTATAATTTAATTAACCTAGCATCCGAATCAGCATTTTTTAATGTTTTTTTCTAAAATTCTTGACGATGTTTGTCAATGCTTAACTTTTAAGAGATTAACGCGATCCTATTTGTTTTTATTGAGAAAGTAACACACAGGGGTGCAAGGTTGTACTGTTTTCTTCGGGGAGAATAAAATCTAAGGCAAACAATGCAAGGGTTTGAGACTCTAAGGGCCTGTTCTCATACGTCATTTTCAGTTCAGTTCAACTCTAATAAGTTCAGTTCAGTTCAGTTCAGCTCTTAATTTCCTTCTCTTATAAAATGTTCAGTCCAGTTTCAGCTCTAATAAGCTCAATTCAATTCAGTTCAGTTGATTCGGTCAATGAGAACAGGCCCTAAGTGTGAGTAATATATATTTTCACATGTTAGGAAGAAAAATATGGTCATAATTATATTAATGTACGGATTATAAATAAATATTGCTAAGTTTGGATTAAAAAATGCAGGTAAAAACAAAACACAAGAAGCATTGTGTAATTTCTTATGAATTATGATAAGATTTCTATATGCCAAACATTAAAATTAAGTGTCAGGGAAGGTTTTGGAAATGGTCTCCTTTTGGCCTTTGAATATAACATCCAGGCCAAGATATTTGTATGGCGCAAAAGATATAATGTAATTTAACAAACAATATATTTTTGAACAGACAAAATATGGAAGATCCGATCCATCTTGTGGAGTCGTGGATGATAAATGATACTCCAAGTTTGAGGGACAGATTATGCGACGTCTCTTGAAGGGAATTGTACATCCTACATCTATCTATCATGATATTAGTCCTTTCATCAACGGTGAATTTCATTTTTTTATTATCCTTTAATGTGGTTACATTTTTGTATTAATTTGAGTAGACAAATATACCCAACACCACGCAATGTAACTCTTTCTATTACAACATTTTTTGTCAAGGATTCTATTGTAATTCCCCCCAACCAACACACACATGTATAAGGCTAAGGCCGGGGTGTGCAAATTCAGCCCCGGACTTAAACTTGTTTTTAAAATTAGATCAGAATAGACTCCTTTTTTATATTAGGAAAAGATTATAATAGACCTGAACTAAATGTTTTCTAATGTTTAATCCTTGAAAAGCTTGAGTCTAGATTCCAATCTTAATAGATGATTCAATTTCCTTAAAATTAATTTTCTAGAGGAGCTTTACATTGTTAACTTGTTCGTATGGAAATCATATAAAATTTGAAATTGTTTTGTCATTTATGAGTATAATATAGATGGATCGCTGCAATATTGATAAACGGGCTTGGCCACACCCGTCACACAAGTGTTCACTTTACACGACTAAGGAGGTTTTACCTTAAAACCACATGGTAATGAGAGGAGTAGCCCTTTAACCTTATAAAGTGGACACAATTTTCTTTTTTCTATACACATGCCAATACTTTCACTCACATGCGGGTTTGCTCATGGGCTCAACAAATACACTTCCACCGTTTTTTATAGTTGCAACACATCCCTAAAATGGAAAGGTCACAATAGTTGCATGTTACTATAAAAGGAAGGTTTTTATGGTGGAAATTTTACTATTACCTTTATTTAAAGCTAATGGTCCACTTGATTATATTCCTAACAATCTCTTAAGTCTTAAATTCCATTTCAAGTGTATTATATCATGTGAGATCCACTTTGTTTAAATACCGTGATAGAGTGTGTGTTGCCATTATAAAGAAACGGAGGAAATACCCTTCAAAAAAAATGGAGGAAATATGTTTTACACCCTCCATTCCTTATCATAAAGATAGTCCCTTATGTTCACGGAAATTAAATAAAAAACTTAAATAAGAAGCAGTAAAACTACATTGAAGTAAATTTACATGGTGTATGCAAAAACGTAGAGACATAAAGTAATAAAAGTATACAGAAATGAAAATTTTACATACAGAACCTAAATTTGTACAAATATTGTTGCAAATTGGAGGGAATTTTTGTAAAAAATTAATATTAATCATATCGTAGTTGAAAAAAAACAAATTGGACTATCATTTTAGAACTTAAATTTGATCATAAGGAACTATCAATAAGGGAGGGAGAGAATATATATCTTTGTAATTATTGGTATATGTTTTACAAGGCATTGATGAAAAATTTATTTTAATTTATTTTCAAGGCCTATTCTGTTTCCGTATAGAAGTACGGACTACTACTTAAACTCCCCAATTCCCCATGTTCAACCTAGCTAGCAATACATAATACAAGTATAGTACGTACATAGCTAACACATTATTTAGAAATAGGCATCTAATTACGAAATGGAGGGAGTAGTAAATTACCTTGCATCTGTTGTAACAAATTAGTTGAAACAATCCCAAACAAAATAAGAGATTCAATCCACTGACATGATGTTTGACGAGTCAAAAGGCCAACTTAAAGGTTTATTCATATTTACTGAACTGAACTGAAATTAAACTGAAATGAACAAACCCTTAATAAATTAAACACTTATCACTTCAAATGCTAAATACATAGTGTATTGAGTAAATGACATTCAATTTGTACGGCCACTAAAATAATGCCTAAATCCTTTCCTTTTTAGTTCGGTTCTTAGAAAAATATTTTCGTGTATGTATTTTCCATTTATGCATTTACTGAACTGATTTTCCCTCTTCGTTTTACTGCCAACTTAATAATGCTTCTCTTACTCTGAATTGAAAAAATTAATGCTTCTTTTGATCATATATTTATGACTCAAGAAATAGGCTGTAACACAACCATTTATCTAAGTATATGCTGAATTTACATGAACTCATTTGACTTTATTACGATATCAATTATCAAACCTAACCCAACCATATATATTATATCACCTTATGTAAGGGCCTGTTCATATTTACTGAACTGAACTGAACTGATTGGAGCTAAACTGAACTGAACTAAACTAACTAAGCTGAAATGAATATTTTATGAGAGAGGGAAATTAAGAGCTGAACTGAACTGAACTGATTGGAGCTGAACTGAACTGAACTGAAAATAAGTAAATATGAACAGGCCTTAAGTAATGTTATCATAAGGTTTCAAAAAAAAAAAAAAAGTAATGTTATCATACTTCTAATTTTCTAAAGTTACATGAACTCATTAGACTTTATTTCCCGTAAATTTATTAAACTCAAGGAACCCGGATTATATAATTTTGTAAGAAAGTAACTACATTTATTTGTTATGAACTTATCATTTTTTTTTTAACTTGTCAACTTTCATATTCAATTGGAATTATATTTCCTTCCTATTTCCTAATGTAAGTTGATGAATAAAAATAGCCCTATTAGTTCAAGACAAGGAAAAGTAGTTTCTGAAGTCTATTTTGGAGACTTTCTTGTAGGATGAGGATTGTCTAAGGTGTCATAGTCATTGTAGAAGGCACCATCAACCATTATCACCAAAATGCATGTATGTATAATTGTATAGGGCCCAAAACAAATTGAGTGTATCCTATTACAATTCCATTATTATTATGGATTTTCCAATATTGAACCAAAATTTTAGCTGTCTAGCACCATCTGCATATGTTAAAATCAGTTGAATACAAGATATTTAATATTTATTTAATATTACATTTCAAGCATACCTAATATTACTTTCAATTTTTATTATTTGTAACTTTGGGATATTATTTGTGAGATATAAAATATTGCAAAGTGCAGATATTAAAAATTGAAGATAGTACAATGTGGGAATATGAGTATGTAGAATTTTACACATAACATTCTAAATAATTTAAGCCGCCGTACATATTTATTTTCTTCTTTCCTAAAGATTAATACTTGCATAAAGCTAGCTCCTCACTTCCTCAGTCCTCCTTCATGTGTCATTGGCACATGATCGGTGATCCTCTCCTTTGTTATTGTCTAAAGCTCAAACCCATAAATTATAAAAATAAATAAATAAATAAAGGTTGTTATACAGAGAAATTACTTCATTTCTTAATACATGCATAATTAATATAGGATTAGAAGACATTGTTCTCATATACATACATACATTTTCCTAATTCTTACGATGAACATGTTTCTCGTTGTTGAATTGATCTAAACTAAATTCAGTAGAGTATTATTGTCTTTTTAACCTTGATTTCAATTTGTTTGAATTGCCCCTGATCCAATCTTATAATCTTTTGGAACAAAGATCCCTTTAAATTAGATGTAAAATTAAAAGAAATAATTCTAAGTCACCTAATACTTATTAGAAACAAATAATACCCATCAATATACAATACTCCATCCATGTATGAATTAATTAATTGTTTGAGTCTTACGTATTTGTCATGGTTTTCAAGTCAAACTATTCCTAAAGTTGTTCAAATAATTACACAATTAAATATATATTTGATTCTTATGTACTACGTACTTATATTAATTAGTTGGTATATATATAGTGCTAATCCTATGTGTGTATTATTGTGTTTTTTAAAATAGTTTTTGGGAGTATATATTGTACTATAATTGTCATATACTTGGTACTTCGTATATAAATAGTGTCGGTTGTTGTTAAAAGAAAAAAAAAATGAAAATTAGCATACTTTAGAGAAGAGGCAAAAGAAGAGAAGATGGGAAGACACTTTAGAAGCAGGAGAACTTCCACATTCACAAAAGAAAGAGGGGGACAGTCCGTAAATCCTAGTGATGTGATGATTTAATCTGCAGAAATAGAGAATATGGTCATCATCATTTCATATCATATGCTTTCTTTAACCTTTTCATAATTTTCCAAAAAAAATCCTTAATTTATCCCACTTTAAGTCATGGGCTCCACATTAATTACCCTTTTAATTTTAATTCTTTATAGTGCTTGTAAAACTGTAAATTGTAGACGAGATCTGACATCAAGTATAGAGTGTAAGGGTATCAATTATTATATGTTCTTGGTTGAAAATTAGGGTATCAATTATGACACCAACATCTAATTTATGTTAAGATTAGGTATAGGATTGTTACAATGAGAATCCTTAATTAGGTATGGTCCAATGATGTTGCTTAATTAATCAAATAATAATCATGTCTCTATCCTCTCTAATCTAGAAGTAGTAGTGCTTAAAGATGTTAACTTTTTGGCTAATTATTTTATACTCGTAATGCAATAATGAAAAAGGGATCTAAAATAAAAGTATTGTACTTATCACAGATTGATGATAAATTACATCAATTTAAGAATGAATTGACATACGATCACCTACCAGAAAGCTAATTTGCAACGAATTTGCCCGATTATTCAATTCAATTAGACTTCTCATATTGTATTTTAGAGTAATCATATCATACTTTCCAATTCAAATGTTTTAATTATTTGATGATTAGAGCTTTAGCCTCAATCTTTCAATTGGGTGTATGTATATAGTACAAACTCTTAAATAGACCTATTTCACACTAATTTATTGTGGACCACTTATAATAGAGATATTGTGGTCATTTTATTAATTTTAAAAAAGGTCACTATGTTATAAGAATGGTCATTATGTTAAAATAAAAGTGATTGTTTAAATTTAAATGAAAATTTTAAAATACTAGTCAATATGAATAATATAGGTCACTAGGTTAAAATTTGGATCATAACATCATACTTCAGGTTTGCAACAATATTAAAAATCACACACATTTTATTAAAGGTTACTATGTTAAAATTAAGGTTACTATATTTAATATTAGAGTCACTATGTTCAATACAAAGCCAGTAACACACACGTAGAACTTCGGGTCCACAATAATATTATTGTGAACCAGGTTCATACAAGTTTTTCTGTGTATATAGATTTTGATACTAACCGCTCTTACTATATGTAAGCATTAGCTTAAGTCACACAGTAGACAAACTGTTATACAATAACTCAATAAGTATGAAATCCATAATTTTAGTAATAATTTAGATGATAGATACTACTACTCCGTATGTATTTAGCAATATTATCTTTTAGCACATTGAGAAATTGATAACTTAATGTATGAAATTTGTCATGGTTAATACTATAAAGAATGACAAGTATCATAGAAAATTATGAAATTAGTTATGTTTATTAATTGAATATAGACATATAGGTAATTATTAGGCCCGGTTCTGTTTTACCTTATTTTCACTTATTTCAGGGTTAATAAGTTCAGATAAGGGTTAATAAGTTCAGGAAAGATAAGTTCAGATAAGGGTTAATAAGTTCAGATAAGATAAGTTCAAGAAAAATAAGTTCAGATAAGTTGTGATAAGGGTTAATCTACCCAAGTTTTATTAATAACTAAAATAATTTCTAATAAGTGATAATATTATAATAAGTTCAGATAAGATAAGATAAGTAAAAATCATGTAATAGAATACACCCCTTAGCATTACTTTCTAGTAGGGATCGGATGGCGCAACAAATTAAATGTCCAACTCTGACGGAATATATGACTCCGACTTTGATAGATTATAGATTTGGGTGTGGGTCGTGCTGGCAATGGGTGTGGATTCCAAAGACTCAAATAGCCCAATTTCTCAAAGTATACTGAATAATAATTGAAAAAAACTCAACGACCGGTTGGATCGGAATCGGAGGTCGGATATTGAAGTCGGTTTGGAGTCGGATCGAAGTCTCAGAGTTGGATGTTGGAGTCGGAGGATTTAGCCTCCGACTTCTTGTAGGGTCGGAGTCGGATTTAGCATAATCCGCTCCGAGACCAACCCTTTATCATCCCTACTTTCTACTTTAATTATAATCGATCCATCCATAGACAATTACCTTGTTCAACTATTAATGGGGATTATCTATAGCCCGTAACTTATAATTATCATCTTTTTTTTTAAAACATTATAAATATCAACTTAGTTATATATAATTACATCGATTTTTTTTTTCTGTCATAACTTTACTTTTATGTGATCTAAGATGACCGATGACATCGGCTTATTTCATTGACCTTTCTACTAGTACAATACAAAAAGAAATGGGGCTTAATAAAAATAAGGCTTTGCTAGCTTGAGGTTGAAGCAATTCTCATGCATGTTAAAAAAGCTACCGTGTTACAGAAAGAAGTAGGGATAAACATCATAAGTCTTCATTTTGTGCTTGTGCTATCTTTCTGCCTTTTCCCTTTAGTCACGAGAGGAGGATAATCTGCTTTGCATTTTTTCAGAATGCATGATTATATACACTTTATATTATTATATTAACAGAACATTACATGGCATAATTAGCAGATCCGTGTATATGAAAAGCTAATACGAATCAATCAATCAATTACATTTAAAAGGAACTTGTTGTATAGGTAAAATGTAATAATCTATAAGCACTGGCGTATCCAGGAGTTCCGAACTGTGGGTTCGGAATCTTAAAAAACAAAAGATGCTAATATATTAATTAAATATTTTATATATGTTCAAATTTTTTATTACAAATGGATGGATTAAACAGTTACAAAATAATAAATTAAAAAAAAAAAACCTTACAAAAGCATTCTTCGAGTAATGAGGGTGGCTAGTCTCGAACCCATGATCAAGAGGAGCCTCACTACTCTATTAGTCACTCCCTTACCAATGTGCCAGAGTTACATATTTGTTTATTTACTTCACAAAAATTTGTTTTAACCTTATTTTATTTTTTTAAAAAAAAAACCAAAACTTATAATTTTTTTTTCAAAAAATCTGGGAGTTCAATGAACCCCCTTGAACCCCCCTGAATCCGCACATGTCTATAAGTGAAAGGGTGGTGAAAAAAAAAATAGATGGGTTATATTGAGTATTTGTATTTGTTTTTTTATTGACGTTTATAGAAGATATACTATTGACCTAAACAAATGTTAAGAATATAGATCATATATTAGTCAATAGATAATTCTTCCTTGGAATTAAACATCAGTGTAAACCATAAAAATTCAAACCTGTAATATTTAAATAAAGAGGCAGAAAATATTGATTCCTCTCTCTAAAGGGTTAGGGTTTTTATATTTATTTATAGTACGAGACCTTGTCGGCTTAATCCATACTATGTACCTACAATGTTTGGTAGTAGAGAGGAGATGGAGTCTTTGTGACTTGTTCCATCTGAGCCTAATTAAACCCTAGATTCGACCCTCTTTATATAGAGAGTCGTAGAGTAAAAGATAATAATCTATGAGATTCAGAAGATAAATATCTTATAATTTTTTATATTATCTCCTTATTTACATATATCTGACACTTAATAATTAACAAAATTTCGGTGTCAACAATCAGATATACAAAATATCGCTCCTTACTCTTTATTACAAAATACTCTAGAAAAAGAGTTTGATTTTACTAGAAATTATATCATATCCTATAAGTCATGTGAGTGGTAAAAGTTACAAAAAAAACTACAAACATTTGTTTACTTAATTTAATTTTTTAAGGATTGCGTACAAGATTTATGACTTAAAACATTTTCTCCTAATTTTGTGTAATAGATGTTTTTTTTTTTTTTTTTTTTTTTTTTTTTTTGCAAGTTTGCAACTTTCAAGTTCCAATACATGATGACAAAGCTTGAGATAAAGTAGCAAATAAATATGCTACGTATTTACGTTATAGTAGTACATAGTAATTTCTTTTTGAAAAATGACTTCCAATATCAATAAGATAACAAGTGTAGATCAGAGAAATGAGGCGTATGCTTGAGAGTAGGGATGTGTTATGTTGGTTAGTTACTTTTTAACAATCTCTCTTTACTTTATATTTATTAACAACCGTTTAAGCTTTTACTTGGCTTTAAAGCTCCTTAGTTTGCATATATCATAAATACTGGTACGATGTACTAATCCTAGTTCTTTGGTGCTGTTTTTAAGACTACTAATGCCAGCAGCCTTGCACCTAATTTTAATAACCCTCTTCGAGAGTACCAATTTCACACATCTATCTTTAATGCTTCGTACCAATTAAGGAGTATTTAAATTGGTTACACTTTTGAGAATGATCTCAAAATTCATAACTACGTAGTACTTCCACTTTAAGAAGATGTCTGCGTTTTAATTTTGTACACATATCTTTAATTATTATTTATAAAAATATGACATTATGAAATTATACGTGGAGACAAATCTAATCATATCAAAACATATTTTTGGGACAGATCGAGGAAATTTGCTCACTTTGATTCCCATCTTAGTATAAAATTGTTCGCTTTGAACTAGTCCACATAAAAGATATCACAACTATCTAATTGTGAGGTCACATATATGAGGGTCTCCCATACCACTACCAAAGACTTGTACCCACGCCATGAAGCCACACTATACACCTAATTTAAGTGTTCCAATACCATCAAATATGTACGAAGTTTTGTACTATGGGGTTAGATTTAGATACCACTTGATCTTAATTGACTGGATTGACTATGTACGGATTTATTTTGAGATACCCTCCCAAAAAGCCTCATACTAATAGAGAGGTGAACACTTATAATCAAGTCATCACTTTCTTACTCGTTTCACATGGTACTTATATACCTCAATAAGGAGTGTGTAGTATAAAATACTTATATGTGTATCGAGTATGAGTGTATGACCCAAGGCATCATCCGGTCACAAAAACTAGTTTGGAATTAACTCACGTCAAATTTATTGAGCGAGGAATCAAAAAATGACTTCACAAAGAAGGATAAAATAATACTCGTATAAGAGGATTTGCTGTTCAATTGTTGGTCCTTTAGTAAATGGCCCAACAACCAGCATGCTAGCCCACTACAACTATGTATTGTTACAAAAATCATTCTTCACCAATCACCACCCACAAAACTTATTCCATTATTTACAGATAAATTTCCAACCAATTAAATTATGTAATTATATACCAGTAACTTGTAAAGTTTTCAAAATTCATTTATCTCCGTATGAATTTTTGACAAAATATTTTTTTTATTAAAAAACCGTTTGTTATTATACATGCAGTTTTGATTGATATGTCAATTAGAAAAACAGTAACTTTGGAAGGAGTATAATACAAAGATTCGTCTCAATCAAAGCATAATTTGATGGTTGAAACCCTAATTGATTTACATACTCTATCATATATTCCGTAGATAATCAGTTGATTGTTGGTGTAATGGTGATTGAGGTTGCACTTGATAAGGAAGACTGCATGTTTGATCCTTCATAACAACAATTGAAAGGGGACCGAAACTTAATCCGAATTAGTCAAAAGGATAAATCGGAGGAGAATACCCAACTACAATAGTTGGGTAAAGCCGTTTTCTTGCTCCTTATGTAATGCATGATTTTCCGATGCCTGGAGGTGAGCCTGAGTGGCATGGAAATCTGGGTGATAAGGACTTAGATAGCCTCTTTGGCTTTATTGAGGCATATGTGGAATGCCCCGAGACTATAAAGTGACCCTTCCTTCACATTATATTTCAAAGCCATGATATCAATTGAGGAGTGAGGGGATGGAGGGATGGTTGGTCCCTCCATCTCCCCCCCATGTGATGGGGGTTCGACTCCTCACAACCCCACTCCTGAGATAGGATGGGGCCCCTCCCCGTAGTTTACCGGTAAAAAAAAAAACGGAGGAGAATAGTCACCAATATAATCCGTGTATAAAAGGGCATGACAACTAAAAAAAAAGTTTGCAAAAACTGTTTGACTTGAAGGAACATTTATTTATTTAAGAAAAATTTGCAAATTGCAGCCATTTAAATTTTGTATTTTGCAAATTGCAGCCATTTAAATTTTTTTTTTGCAAATTGCAGCCCAAAAGTTCATATAAATTGAAAATTGCAGCCCGATTCAACTTTTTCATCGGTTTACAAGTTGAAAAATCTTCTATTAAGGTTTTAGGGGCCACTTTAGTCCTTAGGGATCCGAATTGAGCTCAGAATTAGCAAAAAAATAACGCAAGTATCTCGTTTTGCGTAATAAAAGTGTATCGATTTGTGGGAAACTGTAAATATGAGACATTTACGTTTTTTTTTTGCTAATTTTGAGCTCAATTCGGGCCCCTAAGAGCTAAAATGACCCCTAAAACCTTAACCGAAGATTTTTCAACATGTAAACCGATGAAAAAATTGAATCGGGCTGCAATTTACAATTTGTACGAACTTTTGGGCTGCAATTTGCAAAAAAAAATTTAAATGACTGCAATTTGCAAAATACAACTTTAAATGACTGCAATTTGCAAATTTTCCTTTATTTAATAGCGATTCTTTTTAGATTACAAGGCCCCATCAGAAAGTTCAGTATTATGTCTACTGGGCCCCCGTAGTCTTGGGTCTAGCCATTAGTAATTGGTGTATGTACATTGATTGGGCAATTTTGTCCATTTACCACACAATTCATTAGCCACAAACCAAATCCCCCCCCCCCCCCCCCCACACCCAAAAAAAAAAAAAAATCAATAAACTTCTCTATTTACTTTTAAATTGATCACTTTTACTTATGATCTAATTTTTTATACCGATATTTAATAATTTATACAGTTGCTATTATGTAAAAATTATATATTTCCTCCGTTTTCTTTTAGATGCAACACACCCTTTAGCGCGGTAATTAAGAAAGGTGGGGTTTACATGATATAATAAACTTTAAAATAGGATGAGTGGTTGTTAGAAGTGTAATTTAGTGGGCCATGTGTTTTAAATAAGGGAAATAATATAGTTTTTTCTTATAATAACTTTCCTTTTATAGCGTGTTGCAAGTATTGTGACATTTCATTTTTAGGAAAATGTTGCAAGTAAAAGAAAACGGAGGAAGTACATTATTAAATATTAGTATAAAAACCATTTTTTCATTTATTGTATACTTTTTTTTTGACATAAAGATAGGGATTTTATTAATTGCTCAAAACATCAAATATTACAGCATCCGAAGCACACTCAGGCACCTCCTCCATCCAAATTCTCATAGCCTCAAACATAACACTTCATTGAGCAAGCCCATGAGCTACCCCATTCCCTTTTATACCAACATGTGAAGAAGCAAAACTACTACAAGAATCAGCTAGCTTAAGAATATCACTAATAATTAGCCCAAATCTGGAATTCTGAATTTTTCTATGTTTTAAGTGCTGATGCAACTTCAAGTTATCAGTTTCCAGGATTATGCTTCGAAAGCCAGCTTCTATGGATATTGTGAGAAGATGTCTAGCAAAAGGGCTTCTCCAATGTCCACCTCGAACTCCTCTTGCAGTCTCCAGATTGTAGACAGCAGCACATCACCCAGGCAGTCCCTGGCCACACCACCAAGACCAGTCGTTTTGTCACTAAAGCAGGCAACATCAGAATTAGTTTTGCAAACACCTGCAGGGGGCAGCTTCCAGCCTTGTTCAGTCACCGTATTCTGAGTAAAGGGAGTTGCTCTTGCTTCATTAGCCTTGATAAACTCACACACCAAGTTCACAGCTCGTTGGATAACAGACTCAATTGTGAATGATTTTTTATCAAAGCACCACGAATTCCTTTTCAGCCAAATACCCCACAGCAGACTCCAGAGTATATCCCACCATTCTCTCTTTTTGTTCTCTTTCATTTTTTGTTGGCAAAAGGAGTTGAAAGAGATAGAGTTTTCAGCATCAATGGTCAAACGGAGAGGGGAGAAATACCATATGCTCTTTGCAACAGGACAAAAGAAAAGAGAATGCATAATGGTTTCAGCATTCTCTCCACAAACAGGACAAACATCATCATCACATATGCCTCTTTTTTTCAGTTTACTTCTCACAGGTAACCCTCCATGGAGAGCACGCCAACCAAAGTTCTTGACCTTGGGAGGTACATTTGCATTCCATAACATCTCCCAAATGTCATTGCAGGGGTTAGTAGACGATGACGTACCAACAACTTTCAGAGAATGTAAAAAAGCAAAGTAAGCGCTTTTAACAGTGAAGTCACCGGTCTTTGTAAGCTGCCAAGTCCACCTATCCATATGAGGGAAAGCAGACAGCGGAATCTTCTTTATTACATGAGCTTTCCACTTCACAAATGTGTTGTCGATCAGTTGATAATTACACTCTCCTTCCAAACACAGCTCATGAACATAATTTGGTCCAGCAGGATCAATTAGAGCTCTTGGCAGTACCTTAAAATTGGGTAAATTAGGTAACCAAGGATCACTCCAGATATTGATTGAGCTGCCTTAACCCACCAATTTACAAGCCCCAAGCCTCACCACATCTCTTGCAGAAAGAATTGATTTCCACGTATAGCTTGCAGTAGGAGTAGCTTTCGTTTCCATGAACTCAGTATGAGGGAAATACTTTTGTTTCAGAGTACGGACCATCAGGGAATTCGTATTGGTGATTAATCTCCAGACTTGTTTAGCCAGCATTGCTTTATTGAAACACAACAAGTCACGCATTCCCAGACCTCCTTCCTTCTTAGACACAATCAATTTATCCCATGCCACCCATGCTGTCTTATGTTCCTCTTTCTTCTGACCCCAAAAGAAACTACGACACATACGTTCAATTCCCTTCAAAATGCTAATTGGCAAATTGAAACACTGCATTGCATAAGTAGGGATGGCTTGAGCAATTGATTTAATTAAAACTTCACGCCCGGCTTGAGAAAGATAACCACCTTTCCAGCCTTTTAATTTTTTCCAGACTCGATCCTGAATAACGGAGAAAATCCTTTTTTTCGAACTCCCTAGGTAAGTAGGGAGTCCAAGGTATTTGTCATGTCCTTCAACAGCCTTAAATGATAACTTCGTCTGAAGCATATTCCTCTTCTCTGGCTCAACGTTTCGGCTAAAGGAGACTTCCGATTTCTCCATATTCAGTTTTTGTCCCGAAGCAATCTCATAGGTGGACAGAATATCAAGCACATGATCCACTTCCTCCTCATTTGCTCTAATAAAAAGCAAACTAATCATCCGCAAAAAATAAATGAGAGATCGGGTCCACTCTTTTTCCAATCTTCACACCATGGATGATTTTCCTTCTCTCCGCATCTCTAAGAAGGGTAGATAAACCCTCAGCACAAATGATAAAAAGAAACGGTGACAATGGATCACCTTGACGCAATCCTATGGAAGGCAAGAAACGTCTCGATGGCTGCCCATTTACAAGAATTTGAAAGGAGGCAGAGGTCACACACTTAATAACATTTGTCACATAGACACTCGGGAACCCCAACTTCATCATCATGCTTTCCAAAAAAGACCATTCAACTCTATCATAAGCTTTACTCATGTCAAGCTTAAGTCCCAAGAAACCTGTCTTCCCCTTCTTCTTCTTACGCAAATAGTGAAAACATTCATAAGCAACAAGGATGTTATCAGAAATTAATCTCCCTAGCACGAATCCACTCTAGGACTCATGAATAATATCAGGCAAGACCAATTTCATTCTATTAGCAAGAACCTTCGTCACAAGTTTGTAAATCACATTACACAAGCTAATAGGTCTATAATCAACCGGAGACTCACATTCTTTCTTTTTAGGAATTAAAACAATGTAAGTCTGATTAAACGACCCAATGTCACCCCCATTGTTCAAAATATCCAACACTAAGTCAATAATATCCGGACCAACAATATTCCAAAATTTCTGATAAAAGAGAGCACACATACCATCGGGTCCAGGAGCCTTCGTAGGGTGCATCTGTTTGAGAGCTTGAGTAACTTCATCCGCTCTAAAAGGATCAGCAAGCATAGTGACCATTGTTATGAGACACGAGCATCAACCAAGTCAACAACCTGACCCGTATCAATCTGGCAAGATGAGCCGAATAAATTCTCGAAATGGGCAGCAAGAACCTCCGAAATTTTTTCTTCTTCATTAAAAGTGTTTCCAGCTTCGTCTGAAATGGATATGATGCTATTGCGTTGGGCTCTTTGCTTGGTCTTGGCATGGAAAAATTTTGAGTTTTTGTCGCCATTTTTTAGCCATTCTTGCCTGCTTCTCTACTTCCAATACAATTCCTCTCTTTCTTCAAGCTCATCTAATCTCTCATCAATGGCCTTCATCTGCGCTAGAACCTCAGTCGTTTGATCCTCCTCCATGAGCTTCGACAATTGGGACTTCAAGGTTCTCAACTCCTTGGCAAGGCTGCCGAATTTGATTTTACTCCACGAGCCAAGTCTTCCTGCAGTAGTGGAAAGATTAGTTCTCACATCCCCCCTCCATCCCATGTTTCACGAATAATGTCCAAACACGAATCTTCTCTTAGCCACATTTCTTCAAATCTGAAAATTCTCTTTATTTTTTTCTTTTTTTTTTCAAATGAACACACTCTTTGACACACAGGAGTAAGGGTAAATGATCAGATTTTCTTTTTTCAAGGTGAGTCACGAAAGCCCCTGCAAACATATCTTTCCACTCCATATTAGCCGTGAAACGATCGAGTCTCTCTTGTAAATTATCTTCACCACTTTGATTGTTAAACCAAGTGAAAGGATATCCAATGTAGCCCAAATCATCCAACTTACAAGTAGTAAGAGCATCCCATAATATAGCAGCCTCGGCATATTTGAAATCGACTCCCCCTTGCTTTTCCGTAGACCACATCATCAAGTTAAAATCGCCTCCAACAAGCCACGGCATATTATTATTACTTGCAAGACTTTCCAAGAGAGAGCCAGTTCTATGTTTATTTCCATCCTCCGGAAAGCCATATATCCCCGTGAATCTCCACCAACTCTACTTCTCACACTTCACATGAGCATCAATATGGTTTAGGGAGTATGATTGAATCGTGATGGTCCAATCATCTCTCCAAAGAAAAGCTAAACCACCACTCCTTCTTCTGCCTTCCCCTGCACAACCAATCGCCACCATCCCTGTAAATTTCAGCTTGTTTTTCACCCTTTCCATCTCCCCTTGACTAAGCTTTGTCTCTTGCAAGAACACCAAACCGGGATTTTCCGTGATAACAATGCGCCTTAACGCATTGGCTGCCCGAGGACTCCCCAAACCTCGGCAGTTCCACGATAGAATGTGTCTCATTTCTCACCAAGGGCCCAAGGAGTGGAGCCCGCCACTATGTCCGTCATGTCAGTATCATAGTAAGCATTCACCGAGCTACTGTCTATTACCCTTCTTTTCCCATTATTTACCCCAGCACCATCATCATTAGAGTCAATCCCTTCCTCCTGCACACTCCTTTTCCTCGTACCACCAATTGTAGTAACACAAGAATTAGTAGCCAAATTCTTCCTATCCTTTCTAATCACCACCTTACTCTTCTTAAGTTGGGGACCACTCACACTTTCTTTAACACAAGACACTACATATTGAGAAGAATTTTCATGTATTTGAGAAGATTCAATGCCTACCAGGGAGTTTTCTTTATCAGGTAGTAAGATTGGGGGGTTAGATGGGGAGATGTCACCCTCCTCACCATTCTCCTTACTATCAGGCATCAACACACAAATCATTTAAAGTCAAAGAGACTTCTTGCAACTTTTCAAGCACTACGCCAATCTGCTCATTACTCACCTTTTTCACAGATTCTTTCGGTTTAGTGATGAATAAACCCTTAGCACAAGCAGGTTTATTATTCGGCAGCACATTATCTTTATCCTCTCTATTACTCTTCCATGGAGAAGCTTTCATCCACCCACCAAACTTCATATTTGAATCATCTAAGTCCCTGCATCCCTCACAATCCTTTACACCATGGCCTATCTTCCCACAAAAAAAAAAAAAAAAAAACAAAAGAGAGGCGGTTTTTCATATTTCACATCAAAAAATTCCTCATAACCACCTCGCATCTTCACCTTAACCTTCTGTAACAAGGGTTTAGTAACGTCAATCATGACTCTAATTCTCACAGAATTATCAATTCCCATACATCCTGAACTTTCCAGTCTAACAAAGCGCCCAATTTTATTCCCAAGCGCCTCCACATTAGCAGCGTTTAAGCGTCCCTTGAAAGGTAGATTGTACACCCTTACCCACATTGGGATTTCATATAAATGCACATCAAGCGGTTTCACATTATCTTCTATTTCCCCAAGCAATAAGGCATGTCTGTCGAAATGCCAAGGCTTCTCATCAAGAACCCTCTTCTTGTCTCTCCAATGGTGGAATTGGAACACATATGTGTTCTTCCCAATATTGCTTATCTCTAAACCATGTCTGGGTTGCCAGACACTCTTTATTGTTTCCATGAAAGCATTGGAGTTAATTGAGCGATCAGTCCATATCTTTCCTATCAACCCTAATTCCACCCTTGCTTCCTCATCCTCCTCATTACCCTCAATCCATTCCACAGCGTCATCGGTATCATTGCTGATGGTATTATCTACACCATCGATGTTATTCCCCTCTCCTGCGTTCTCTATGATATTGCTAATATTTGTTTCTAAATTTTTATTTAGGTTTGAAAGAGTCTGACTTTTTGTATCTGGTTTTTTCTTCGAGGAATTCGATTCCATGATCAAGTACTAGCACAGATTCGACCACAATAATCAAGCAAAACCTTCACAAGAAGGAAACCCTAGGAGAAACCTAGACAAACCCTCCCAAGGAAAACCTAGAGGGAACCTTGCATGAATATGTATTTAGTCACATTGTTTTTTCATAATATTTATTTTAACTGTCTACAATTTTAAACCTATAATTACCGATATTAAGTGGCAAATGCATTAGTCAAGTATTCTCCATATTGCCTAAAAGGAATTGCGATTCACATCAAATGTAATGTATTAATTGTAAACAATATAATCCTGTATTTTCAAAATCCACTTTTTAAAGTCTATTGTCGTTAAAAATTAATAAACCTTTCGTCGTCTCTTGAAATTGACATTTATCTTTGACTTGTAAGATATTTATATGTATATGCGTTTAAACTTTAATTAACATATTACACACGGCTTATACTAATAAATATTGGTGTGACATGTTATAAACAAAGTTTTAATCATTGAAACGGATACAAGAACGTTATACATGATTTTTGTTTCGTATATGAAGTAAGAAAATGCTATACATAACTCTTAGAGCTACATATAAGCATTAAAAAACGCTCTTGAAAATTGTTTAAATTTAGATAATCATGACAAAAACACAATAATTACACTGATATACGCGTGTTTTTGTCATAAATTCCTAATTTTATACAATTTTCAAGAGTGTTTTTTATTTTATTTTTTATGTAGCATTACCCTATCATTATTTATTCATTTTTGTTGATAAAATATCATCATTTAATGGTGTATAAGCCATGCAACGTGTTAAAATGAAGCAATTGATAGACTTTAACCTTCAAAATATAAATGAAGCAAAGAAAAACACATGTAGAAAACTAGAAACCTGCATAAAAAAAAGGTGGAATGTTGTTCATAATGGTACCAGATCATGCCTGATAATCGGTCATCAATGCTGGTATACTTAGCCGTTTACACTACTGAATTTTGCTGTCAAGTGTTTTATGAATAATAATCGTATGAGAAATTACACCATTAATGTTTTTTTTTTTTAATATTATTTTTTTAGGGGGTACCATTTATGTTAGATCGATGTTCTTACCCTTGTTAAAAACGATTATAAAGTTTGTTGGAATTTGCAGATTTCACTCATCAAATAAGGCCATGTTCTATTAAAGACTTAACGTACAATATTCATCAAAATTAAATAATTAGAATTATTGAATTTAAATTAAAGTACTGTATATCTTTTTTGAAACAATTAAAGTATATTATTAAAATTAAACAAATTTTGATGAAATTAAATTACTTAATTCACTGATTTTTATTAGGTAAAAATCAAGCAATTAAGGGCCTGTTCACATTTACTAAACTGAGTTGAACTGAACTGAACTGATTGGAGCTGAACTGAACTGATTGGAGCTGAACTGAACTGAACTGAACTGAACTGAACCTGAGCTGAATGAATATTTTATGAGAGAGGGAAATTAGGAGCTGAACTGAACTGAACTGAACTGATTGGAGATGAACTGAATTTAACTGAACATAAGTAAATGTGAACAGGCCCTAAAGCTCACCATTATTAAGTTGAAAAATTCAATTTGTAGGACAAGAACACGTATCATTATGAATTTATGATCTCTAGTCCTCTCTCAGACCTGCTGATGTATTACTTTATTCTTGGGATTGTGGTCGCGATGTCTGTGTAGATTTGATAGGATCTTCTCCTTTGACACAGTCAGGGCTATCTGACTTTATTCCTGGACGGGTTGTGGCTGATGCAGCTCATCGGAAGCAGGTTAAGTATGAGGCTCGTTGTCAGGCGATTGGAAATGGGTTCATTCCCTTCTTCTTTTCTTCGTTTGGTGAATTAGAGAAGGAGGATGTTGCGTTGCTTAAGCGAATTCAGAGGTTCTCGACGACGCAAGACATTGGAGCACGTGTTGCAGCTCATATTTTACTAGGTTAGGTTTTGCTATAGCTAGAGGAGTGGGGGCCCAGATTGTATCTCGGCTTTCCACTAATTTATTGTAGGCTGTATGACTTTTTGTTTTTGAGATAATAATAATAATAATAATAATAATAATAATAATAATAATAATAATATATTCCAATTGTCGTGAATTAAAGTCATACTTCCTCTGTCTCTTTATTAATGTCCACTTTCTCTTTATTATGTGAGTAATAAATGATAAAAGTGGACATTAATAAAGAGACGGAGGGAGTAGTTGAAAATCGTTATGTCATACCCATATTTTGAACATATGGACGTTCAAAAATTAAGCAATTGGGAAAGTATGAAATGCTTAACATGATGAGTTGCGATAGAGTATATGGTCTACCAAGGGCAGAGTTAGGGCTTTCCAAATGTTGTTATATACTCATGAATGGAGCTTTACAACATCAACAAGGATTGGCTCTGCCGCTTAAGGTTATTGGCGGGATTGTTAGTCTAGGCTGTGGGGTTTAATTTGTTCCACGTAAAAATGACTATTAAGGACCATCATTTTACTTTCATATTTACTATTTTGTACATAAGATCACACTAATATTTTTTATTTCATCTAATTTAAAAATAAAAGGTACCAGTAGTTGATATCAGACAAACTAAAAGGTCAATGACTCAATTCAATGAATAATGAAATTGGTTAGTTTATCCATTTAAAGAATATTTGGTCATGTAAATGTGAATGGATTAGCCTAAAACCCTAGTTGATTTTTATTTGTAGTCAAAAACCATAAAACTTGTTCAGCCATAAAGTCCGTAAACAGGTGAAACAACTTTAATCACAAGGGGGGTGATCACTATGAGTAACCAAGCTTGTTTGCCTTTTGTTTTTAAGTCACATGATGTTGTATGCTTGATTACATGTATAGTTGTATGACTGAAATTACTTTTGTGTAATTGCGACGAAGTTAGACATCTTAATAAACAACGAAAATTACAATCACTTCAATTTTAATATTTCTATCGCTTTGACTAACATGTGTAATGCCGATACCATAATACCCAAATATGTACTTGGACCACCATGGAGAGTTGGAGACCATGGGGTAATTGATTTAATTAGGTAGGATACATATGGTAATCATATATCGGTATCCAGTAGACCGGATAATCATATGTCCGAACAATTGGGCTAGGCCAACATCGGCTTAAGTATTTTGTTTCGGGCCTAATTTGTGCCTTAACTTTATAATAACATGGTTTTTTAAAAAACAGTAAACAAAAACATTCGCTAACTTTAATAATATCGATTTTATTTTTTGTAATCATAATCTTAAAAATGAAACCAAAATTTGTATTTTTTAACTGCCCATTAATATTTCTTATTTACCAACTTTTTTTAAAAAAAAAGGAATATTTACGGTACTACTAACCTTTTTTATTATTATTATTTTTACGGCCAGTATAATAGTTTATGGGCGTGTTCGGCGCTAGCTTTTGAGTAGTTTTTAGTGGTTTGACCAAGTCAAACCACTACTTAACAAAAAATGTGAGTGTTTGGCAAAGTAATGGTTCAAGTAGCTTTTAGTGGTGGAGGTAACTTTTATTAAAAGTTAGGATTATTAGCTTTTAAAGTTAGAGGTAGTTGTTTTAAAAAAAAAAAAAAAAAGTTAGAGGTAGCTTTTGAGGTAGTTTTGAAAATTTAATGTATAGTTTTAAAAATAAATTATTGATTCTTAAATGTAACAGCTAGTTAACCACTACTTCACCGAACACTCATACCTAAATGATCTATTTTCACAGCTAACAGCTTGTTGACAGCTAACAGCTACATACACGGCTCACAGCTATAGCTACCTTCACAGCTATATTTTGCCGAACATGCCCTATGTCTATAAATATTAAAGCAGTAAAAAAAATATTTTAAAAAATTAAAGAGTGAAATCAAAATTATAAATTATTTAAGTAAGTTAAAATCAAATTGTATTTTTAAAGGTGGTTAAAGTAAAAAATAATAAATAAATAAATAAATAAATAATAAAATAAAATTATAATAACAGTCAACATGAGATCAAATTTAGGATCCCTTTATAAAAATTCAATTTTAAAATGAAATTATATTATGCCCTAAATTGGGCAGGTTGCCAAGTTGATCAACTATAGTTACCATTCTGGGATTATTTGGCAGCCATTGCAAGTCATTTATGCGCTGGTTCAGTAAAAATAAGTTTAGTTCAGTATATTATTTCAGTTTTTTTTTAAATCAATAATTTAAAAAAAGATATATATAATAGAAAATCATCAAAAATAATTTATGTTTATTAAAAATAATATTTTTATTTCAGTAAAATTAATTTCAGTTTTGTAAAAATAATTTAATTTCAACAAAAATAATTCCAGTTGAGTAAAAATAGTTCAACTAAAATTTGGTGAAGTAAATAGGGCCTTATTATGTCCTACTACCAAAGTCAATCAATAATTTAGAAATATAGGTTTTTATTATGAAAATAATTTAGATAACTAGGTTGGTGTATAATTGTATATTATAGATTGCTACTGCACCGTCTTTAAAACAATAAGCGTGTATTGGCAGACTGCATGCCATGTCAATTTCCCATTTTGAAGATTGTAACTATTAATTACATTTTTGGGGAAAACTATACGTACATTGATTTTTAAGATACATTAGAGTGGAGGAAATTTTTTTTCTCCAAGTTTTTCAATGCAATGGGATAATTTCTTTTTATTCACATGAATAGAATTTCTCAACATGCAAATTTAAAGTTCAAAAAACCTACACACATCAATAAACCCCACATTCCAACATACTAGGTGACTTACAATTAATTTTTAATGCTTTACATCAAATTTGATTATTTAATTTATACTTCATAAAAATTTTAGAGATGAAAATAACTCATCATTCTCACATCATTCACAATTGCTATACACAAGTAACACAACGTCAACAACGCCACCACAATATTATAAATCACCCAGTCCTCACACATATTGTAGGACTAAAGGTACATACTCTAGCCAAAAATTGCACGTAATACATATAATTGCATGAAGTTGAGTTTCATTATATTGTGATACATGAGACAACTTTGATCTAAATTGAAGAGCTAAGTTGGTTAAACACTCTAATTTTACCACGAACTATCCCATTAATATTTGCGGTAGGAATTGGTTGTATGTATGTTATTTAGGGTTCTATATCCAATGTCCGTTTCATGTTTGCTCCCATAAAAATATATAACTTGTGAAGTGAAGACAATTTACTTATCAAAATATTGTTTTAATTTGGTATTATTTAGGCATTTGAGTATTGGACGTATCTTCTTGACTTTGAGTATATAATTCATCATTTTGTTAATCTAACGTTAAAGCAAGTGGTAACATATAAGTAGACATTAACATTTGTGGAAACTAGTGGAAAATCCTAGTCCTAATCCCATTTATCATTAATTGGTTACGTCCTTGTTACATTGCCTATCTAACTATCTAAGTAGCATATAGTCATATATAAGTACCATGTAAGTGTGATCTTAGTAGACTTAGTTACAATTGATTCATATTCATAATTTGCATGTATTATGGTTAGTTAGTGTGGAACACAACATGTATTAATTGACATTTACATTTACCGTGCACTCGCGGTTGATAACTTAGAAAAGTGTCTAACACATTACACATATAATTTCTAGAAGCATATTGTATAATCATTTTTACCCAATTTAAAATACAATGCACCAAAACTGATAGTAAGTGTTCAATACCCATTGACACATTTCCATTTAAAAGTACAAACATTTTGTAAATACAAAATAAACTTTGTATTGTTTTGTTTTTCATAACATGTAAGATGTATGTAACACTACACCATTGTTTTTGGTAGGCTTATTATTTCAAAAGATAATAAAATTAAGTTCAATGTTCATCAATTAAAATTTGGGTCATCTCTTTTGCACGATTTTTCTCATCAATTCCACCTTTTCCCCTATTCACATACAACCCATACACGTAGGAGCAAAACCCCCATGCACATATCACGGTGGACACAGCTTTAGGGCCGCTAAAGTTGTCCCCGTACACTAACACCCCGCCGATGACGTTCAACGCTAGGAGGGCGGTCATGCACACGCCACCCGTTAACGAGGTGGTCAGAAACACCATCCCCGCGGTGCCCATGAAGCACACTTGCCAACTTATTATGTTACCCATCACGGTTAGCCAATACATGTTATGACCTAGGTCGTATTCGACCATGCTCTCCCTCTTCATCTCTTTGAAACCACCAGCCGCCGCCATTGCTATGGTGGCGATCACCGTTGTTGTAAACTCCATCACAAATTGCATCTCTACCACCATTTCATAGCAATACACCTCCCTATATAAAGAACAATATATGTGTAACGTTACATAAATTGTTTAATATTATTAGAAAATAAGCTAAATGAAAAATTAGTGATTAATTACCTACATGAAGAATTGAAGAGCATTATAGTACTTTTCTACGGAGTATATATTTTTTTATTTATGTAATTAGGTTTTCATGGAATTAAAATACAAATTAAAACTATTCTTATTAAAGTTGGATAAGATTTTGACTTTGTTAGCATATATGAGAGATTTCATGTGATGCGATAACTTATAGATAGTCAATTAGTCCAGCGAATGGATGTAGCTGACAACTTTCATTGACTCATACATTTTATAGAATTAAAATATAATTATTGGTATATATGTAATATGTTTAATGTTATTTATGAAAATATAAGAACTCTAAAATGAAAATATAAATGTAAATTTTCCTCAAAAATAAAACATAAATATAAATATATGGTAAGGAGGGAAAAAATGGTATAGACGAATCATAAATAATAATTGTGAGAAATAAGAATTAAATAAACGTGCTATAGATTATGAACAATAATTTGTGATTTTTTTTTTTATTTTTTTTTTTGGACAAGGAGAACTACATGTTAAGGAGGTCAGGCTTATGGGTAATTTTATAACGTATTTCGTTACAATCCAAACAATATAACAAGTAAAAAGTTAATGAATTACCACGTCATCCACTAATTCTTATTTTCGCTTTAATTACCAAAACTATCCCTGTATATGTAGAATAGAATGGACTTTGCAAATATTTCTTTACTTTATCAAATGCAAAATTGTCTTTTTCTCCAAAAACACAAAAATTAAAAAATGAATAATAAACAAATTTTTTTTTAAAATAACAATAAAAAGTAAAAGGTGAATTTGTAAAGAGCTGTGTTCAATTGCTCTAGGCATTTAGCTAGTTAGCTTGTCAATCCAATCTTTGTTTTTTTAATTTATTTTTGGAATTTCTGACATTTCGTGAGTTTTGGTAAAATATATAAGTAGACGAAATTGGTACTATCCTACGAGGAAAATTTGCTAAATCCAAATAAATTCAAATTCCCAAAAACTTTTTTTCACTTTCAAATGGATTAATTAACTTGAAAAGGAATACGAACAAACACAAAACATATGTAATTTATTACCCATTATTGGATTGATTTAAAGAAAAATGTAAGCAATTTATTTATCCATAATTGGAATATGGCTTTGTCACTTTCATTCTCTTTCTAGTTTCGATCGTATAACATTGTTGGAAAAAAGATGTGGATAGCACAATTATTAAATCAAGCCAAGAAGCGATCTTCAGAAATTCAACTACAATTGTTTTTAAAAGACATATATTGCATTCTTTTAATCCATCATCGTAATGTCAAATATGGGTTGAGAACTATGGTTGTCTTCTTATACTACATAGTTATTAATGGATTTTTAAAAGATTCGGAGTATTTTTAAAAAAAAAATTATACAACCTTCGTTTCTTCACAGATGCATCAATTTAACTATTTACTAACTTTGAATACTTTTATGTATGAATATATATACAATCATAAATAATGTCATTTATTTTTTTTTATTTTTTTTGAGGAAATGATAAATAATGACGTTATTTTAATTGTTATTGATTACATCTCAATGTATATATATGTATCAGGGTATATAATTTAAGAAAGATAGGGTCAAAGAAAGTTTATGAACAATGTAAAATTTCAAACTGATACATATATTGAAAAACGGAGAAAGCATTAGCTTTTTATAGTTGTTTACTCATTTTAAAATTAATTAGTTGTTTACTCATTTTAAATTTAATTCCAACTTTCAGTTACTTCAAAACAGTTTATGTTGACCCTTGTCACAGAACATATGTTTTGTAACGATACAATAAAAAATGTATAGAGAATTTATGAGTTACAAACAAGGGATTATATTTTTAGAGACTATCTAAAAAACAAGGGACTATATTTTTAAAAATAAAAAATAGTTAGAATTTTTTTTCATTGCAAAAAAGTTATTAATAATTTAAACAAAAAAAATATATCAAATGTCACCTAAATTATATTAATTGCTCCAATAATGATAGTAATTGCCCCAATGATAATTTTAATTACCAAAAAAAATTTCCCTCTAATAATTCTCCTAAGATAACAATCTTGCATGCAATTAATGCACTATTATGTACCAAAAAAATGGAGGCAGAAATTCACAAACAAATTAAAGAGTATACGTAATTAAATCATAAAATTAAGAGGACATGAAAAAAAATAAAAATAAAAAAATGTACCTATAAATTTTCTCCATGAGAGGAAGATAAAGAGAGAAGAGCAAACCGGCACCAATGGTACAAAAATAGCCAATAAAATACATGCGCTTCGTTACACCCTCGGGACGATCATGGCTCGAAATTAAAGCTAATAAAACCGAACTTATGGTTAATAAAATCACACAATTTAAGTTGTTAAAGGTGATTTTTTGTTTAACAATGAGGCACGATAAGATTAATGTGAACACGAGTTGGGATGATAAAAGTAAGGAAGAAGTTGAAACCGGTAAATAAGAAGTGCCCCAAGAAATTAAAAAATTGTTTAGGAAAAATAAAACTCCAATTATCATAGAGAGGAGAATTAATCTTTTGGTGAATTTTTTTGAAGGGTTTTCTAGGGCTTAATTTAAACATGTAAGGGAGAACTATAGGGATGATAAGGAAGGGAAAGCCGGCACATTGGACCCAAGTCGAGACCCACCGGCTTGAGCCATTGTGGATGAAGTAAAATTTGGCTAAGAGTGAGGAGGCCAAGGAGCCAACAAAGAGTAACATATAGTTTAAGACTAGTAGCACCATGTAACGTTTTGTTGGTTTTTGGGACGACGATGGTGAGGATGACATAATTGGCATGATTTCGTCGGTGGTGGTGGGTGGTGGTGGTGGTGGAGCTTGGTGGACGGGGGACATTTTTTTGGGTTGAGAGGAAGGAGTCATCTTGAAATGGAGAAGGATAAATTTTTTGGTTTGTTGAAAGAAAGAAATGAAGGGCTTGTAAAAATGTTGGAACTTTTGGGTTTTTAAATGTGTATGTCTTGTGAGTAGTGGACAATTTGTGTGAGTGTAGCTGTATTGGTGAATGTCTTGTGAGTTTGTTGTGAGGACTACAAAAGTAAGCGGATTTATTTCCCTTTTAAAAATATTTTGAGGATACTAATAAATCACCCTTTTTAAAAAAAATAAAATAAATGTGACTAATTAAATAGACGACAGTATAAGCTTAGTTAATAATACTCTCAAATGATTTAATTTCTTCTTAAATGTAATTTATCTTTATAATGGACTTTATTTTTTATAAAATGAAAAATCAGTCATGAATCATTCATTATTCTCATTTTTACAATAACCTTAGTTTGGTTTCAAAACAAATTGAGGGGTTAGGGCCTGTTTTGATTGACTGAAATGAGCTGAATTAAAATGAACTGAATTAAACTGAACTGAACTGAACTTATTTGAGCTAAACTAAATTGAACTGAAAAGAACAGGCCATAGTCTAACTAAAAATAAAGTACAGAGTAATTATTTGAAGGACAAATTAAATCATTGGAGGTTTTTGTTTTTCCTTTTGTTTATGATAATTTTATTTAGTTAATAGCTATTGATGAGTGTCGTCGTCATGAGTGATGCTCCATATTGTTATTTTTGGTTCCTTTTTTTTTTTTTTTTTTTTTTTGAAAGAATACTTTTGGTAATCTTTGCCTAGTGAAGAAAAAAGGGTTTGATGACTATACAAGTGATTGCTTGATTTTATTTTATTTATGATTTTAAAAAATAAAAAAAATTAAAAAAAAACCCTTAAAAATTTGGAAATGAATAAACAATGGCTCAATTATTACTTTAATTTGTATTATTTTACCAAGAAAAGATGTTTATAATGCATGTTATTTTTACCATATGTAGTTGAGTAAGGTCTTGTTTACTTCATCTTATTTGTATTGCACTAGAATTAATTTTACTGAACTAAATTTAATTTTGTTGAGCTTAAATTATTTTTACTGGTCTGAAATTAGTTATAACGAACTAAAATTATTTTTATTCAGTTCAATAAAAATAATTTAGGCTCTACAAAAATGAGTTTAGTTTAATAAGTATAAGTTTAATCAATATAAATCAAGAAATTCAAAAAACAAATGTAATAGAGAATTAGAAAATTTAAGTTTTAATTAGTAAAAATAATTTAATTTCAACAAAAAATAATTTGATTTCAACAAAAAATAATTTCATTTTGGTAAAAATAAAATAAACAGAACATGGTAAATTTTATTGGTGGTTAATTTTAAATTTTTCATAACAATACGGTCATGCGCCTATCCGATTATACTCTTGTATGGAGGAGCAATTGATAATATTGATTTTCTTCAGAAAAAGTTGAAGGATTGACATAGAGACGAAATATTTGCATTAGAAGAAACATGTGATACATAAACTTTTAATTTTTAATTTTTTAATAAACTACTAAACTAGTATAGATGCTACATTTAAGCCACAAAATGTCTTATATTACTCTTTGGTCTCCACTTCTACATATCACACTTTATTATTTTTCTCTCTTTATGGACCCTACTCTTACATGTAATTGTTGAGTAAAATTACCAAAGTAATATTTTTTTTTATTAAAAAAAAAAGTGAGCATAATAAAGGCTTTTATTTATTTTATTTTTTATATTTTGGTTGGGTTACTTGTGGGAATTTATACATAGGGAGTATTATTGTTGTTATTATTATTATTATTCTGAATTAAATGGGTGTGTCCTCAATATTAATAAAAGTATGACTAAACACTTATGAATAGTGTTGAGATAATTATGCCCCTTAAAATGTTTATTTACATATTTACCCTTAAATATAATTCTTTTACAGTATTTTTATAAATAGGGTTGAGATAATTACAACCCTTAATAAAAACTTTATCAACTTAACGAGTAATATTAGGTTCACTCTAGAATTTTCCTTTCCCTTAGGAGGATTTTTCTAGCCTCTATTGCTATATTTTTTCTGCTTTTTTAAAAAGGTTTTCCTTCACTCTTCTCTTTGTTTCTCTTTCTCTTTCATCTCTTTTGTGAATCTTTGTAGGGGCTTCCATTAGTGTTTTTATTGGTTGTAAGCCCCAAAAAACTTTTTAATTACTTTCAACATATATGCGGATTCCATCTTTGAGATGGTAATTATTCTATTAGGGTTAATTTCTTTTGTGTTTGTCTGTCGAATATTGAAGATTTGGGTTTCATAATTTCCGAAAATATCTAGAAGACTATAGGAGTATTTTCACTCAAACAACTATTCATTAGTAGACCTCAAGCCAAATTAGTGTTACCTTTTCAGATGATTTTTTTAAGGCAATTGTTGATGGCATCTGCAATGTATCTAGTTCTAAGGTGATATGTACTTGTGTTGGAATTCTAAGAGCATGTTCACATTTAATGAACTGAGCTGAACTGAACTGGACTGAACTGAAATGAATATTTTATGAGAGATGAAAATTAAGAGCTGAACTGAACTGAACTGATTAGAGCTGAACTGAACTAAAATTAAGTAAATGTGAACACTGAACATACCTAACAGCTGAACTGGACTGAACTGAACTGAACTGAACTGATTGGAGCTGAACTGAACTGAACTGATTGGAGCTGAACTGAACTGAACTAATTAGAGCTGAACTGAACTGAACTGAAATTAAGTAAATGTGAACAGGCCCTAATTTTTCTAGTAATTATTTGTCCCATGTCAGTATCGTTTGACTATCTTTATTACTGAAATTCTTTCTTCTTGTCGAAAAAAAAAATTTACCCTTAATGAGTTTATCTTCTTATTTTTCCTCATTAATGTTAGTTATTTTTTTAACTCTTAAAAATGTCTGCGAACATTTATACATTAAAAATATTTATTTACTACGTATTTTCCATTATTAATCCTTGCAACAAATAAAGTTGTGATGACATAAGTCACATAAACATAAGGCCAACCCAAAAATACTTCTCGGATATAACTAGCTATGATGCGTGCATCGAGTGCGTTAGATGCCATAAGCTAGTATAGTAAAAAAAAAAAAAGTAGTTTTATGTATGTTTTGGATGAAAGTCCAATCTAATCTAATCTTATCTAATCTAATCAAATTCAATCCAATCCAATCCAATCCAAAATCAAATTTGGTTGCATGTTTTGAAATATTGAGTCTAATTCGAACCAAAGATTTACCAACTTTCATTTGATCCGCCAAATTTCAATCCAAATTTCAAATTGAAATTATCTTTTGTTTACAAATTATTTTCGATGATGAGGAAAAAAATACAATGTAACCCAATATCTTTCATCTCACAAACTCAAAATGACTTGAAAGCTAATATTCAATCTTGAGGAATAAAAATAAATTTCGACAACAATAATCTTTAAATTATAAAATTATTGCATTTAAAAGAAAGTGATAAAACTCAACAAAAAATCAAAAAAAAAAAAAAAAGAAGAATTGAGACAAAGAGAGATGTATACTTATAAGAATTTTATGAACCAAAAACAAAGTGATAGAGGTATATATTTATAGGAATATGTGCATTTTTTTTGTGCAAGGAAATATGTGCATATAAGCATTTAATATACTTCTTTTTTTAGTATTGAGTTGAGAATTTATTAACAATTTATGAGTAAATCGGTTTAATAAATGTTTATTTATTGTCAATTCTTTCCACTTTTTAGCTTATTATAAAGGTTGCAAATATCTTTTTCCTTAATTTATTATTTTATTTTGTGAAGTATTTTAATTAGTGTAGGACTAAGCTAATTAAGTCTATGTCAAAAAAAAAAAAAAAAAAAAAAAAAAAAAAAAAAAAAAACCAAACTTCACTAATAATTAATTACTCCATAATTAATAATTAATGCTTATGTGATAGGTATAACTTTTTTTTATTAATAATAATGGAGTACATGCATAATATAATCCTGCCCTCATTAACACCTCTGTCCTTTACAATTGATTATAGTTGATTATATTATATAAACAAATGTGTTATGCATTAAGTTCTCTAATATATGACCTAAATATGGATTATTATTAGTAAATCATTTGGATACTATGTTGTTTTTTTCCTGTGATTTTGTCGAATGTATTATTTTTGTCAATCATTAAGATAAAATTATGTGTAAACATAAAAATGGTCAATATTTTAATAGGGGTTAAAAAGTCTTTTAATTTCATGAGGGCATTACTCCTCCCCCGCCTCTTCCGGTAGATTATAAAGATACTCGTTACTTTTAATTGTAGAAAATGAAAAGTAGAGATATTTTTATTTAATAATAAAGCAAATCAGACAATAGATTTTTTAAATGTACATATCTTTTTGTCAGAATTACTCTATAGATATCCGTTACTCCAAGACTTTAGGAACTCAGAGGATACATAATCTCACCTGAATAATTTTTCTTGTTTTTATCAGGCATAAGTTTGAAATAAATGGTGGGCCAACTGTGATTTTTATCGCATACGTGTCTATTATTTTTAAAGCTATAAATGTACGTGACGTATGTACAAAAAATTGATACTTTCGGGATTGACCAATAGATTGTTTGCTAGATAAAGTGATATTGTTCTTTTTTGAAATTATTAAGGTCCATGTACATAAATTTCCCATGCCTGAGGATAGACCAATATACTAGATTTTTTTTTTTTTTTAAAAAAAAAAAAAACTAACAAGCTTTATAAATTATAACTAACCTAATCAAGGAAGCTAAGCTAATTTAAGGACAGTACAATGACAAGCAAATCCGGCAACAAACCTCCAATAGGGCGGAGAAATCTTATTACGAAGGAATTTCTTTTTTCAAGAATCTGGTGTGATAGCTTTGGAACTTTCCTTGACCATCATCATGATTACCTTAACCCATGCTGATAGAGTGTAAATTATATTTCTGGGCCTCAACCATTAACTTGATATCAAAGCCAACGTGACTCAAAGGTCACGAGTTCAAATCTTGTCTACCCCTTAACTTCAAAGTGGAATATTTCGCGCAGGTTATGTGGAGCGCCTATGTTGCATCCACACTTCAAGCCCTACGCGCTATCGTGTGAGAAGGCATGAAAGAGTATATATATATATAACATATTTCAAGCCTTAATAATTAACTTAATTAAGCTTTTAGTTGAGTTGGTCTGTTAACTTGATGGAGTATAAAACATATTCCAGGTCTCAATCAAAAGCTTTAGCTAATGGTTATACTCTATCACATGCCTCAACGTCGACATTGTTCTTCCACCACCGCAAACCTTGGTTATATTGAATTGAATGTTTCTCTGAGGGTCGACATCCCTAAAGCATGTGAGCGAGCTAGATCATCATGGCCCTCTACTGATTCCAAGCTTAGTAAGTGTTTTCTTATTTTATCTATATCGTCGCATAATCATAAGAGGAGATTGGCTAAAAATACTTGGCATATCAAGAAAAAAGAAGGGTTTTGTAACCTAATAATCACTGTTTGGATGGAACACTTACATTATTAGCTAGATTCATTGTTATTAATGCAGGTGCATGGAACTTGGTAGAGGAAGTTGAAGACGTGCCACGTGTTGTGACACGTAGCAATGCTAAATCCTTGGTGGTCACCTCTTGGGGTTGACTAACATCAAGCTTGAGTAAGTTTTGTTTTCTTAGAATAAAGCTCCAAGGATTCCATGTGTTATCTAATAAAGACACTTATCAATGTATGATGTAATTATTTGATTCAGTCATATCTTCTTCATTACAAGAAATTTTTAGGTGATTCAAGTTGGAGGTTAAAGTAGAGTTCAAGAGCATTCCAAAGATTAGTCACATGCTAAATTTGAGCAAGAAACGAAGAAGTTATAAATGTTTGAAGTTGAGTTGTTCAGGTAGTCACGAGGACCGCTCGCTCACCAAGGAGGAGCGCCCGCTCCTCACAATGGAGCGCCCGTTCCTATGGGAATCACTTGAAATTTCAATACTGAGTAGCGCCCGCTCCTAACATTTAGAGAGGCCGCTCCCGAGGCTCTGTTTCTAGCGGACAACTTTTTTTTTTATGCTTCTTTTTGCAGTCTTTTAATCTTGACCTTTCATTTGTAATCCATGGGGTGTAATTTAAGAACTTTAGGGCTTATTTGTATAGCCTTTAAATAAGGCTAAGCTTTCTTTTGGAATAAATTTTGCTTAATATTGAAATCATTGAGATTTCCTCTCTCTACCCATAATCTTTGTGATTATTTGCTTTCTTTGTGATTGCTACTTTGTAATCTCTGAAGTTACACCTTATTCCTAGCTTTACTTTGTGTTAGCTTTGATTAAGTGGATTGCTAAACATCGCCCGCAAATCTCCACATAAACCCCACAAATCTATATTGAATTTACCTTATTGCCCTAAACCTAAAATAAAAAAATCTAACCCATACCCACACTCTAATCACCCGAAAATACGGCAATGTTGAGGCGGCAAGGCAAGGACTTGGCGGCCACAGCGGCGGAGGGAAGGACGGCTCACGGTGGCAGGGTTTTTTTTAAAATTTTTTTTTTTAAAAAAAACCAGAAGAGGTGGGGCGCCTGACCAGGACACCCAGCCCCTAGTGGTGGCGTCTGCTCCGGCCGCCGGAACCAGGGGGCTGGCGTCTGACCTGGACGCCTAGCCACGGTTGTGGCGTTTTCTAGAGGCGCCACCGCCGTGGCTGGGCGTCCAGGTCAGACACCAGCCCCCTGGTCCCGGCGGCCGGAGCAGACGCCACCACCAGGGGCCAGGCGCCCTACCACTTTTTTTTTTTTTTTTTTGTCTAATATTTTTTTTTTTTGGAAAATCTGAATTCTTTTGTTAATGTTTAATATTTTTGTTTTATGTGTTAATGTTTTTATTTCTAATGTATATATATATATTTTAAATCAGAATTTTTTGTGTTAATGTTTAATTTTTTGTGTTAATGTTTAATTAAAAAAAAACAAAAACTTTAAATAAAATTTAAAAAAAATTACAAAAAGTTTAAATAAAATTACAAAAAAAAAGAAAAATAAATAAATAAAAAAATTACAAATTACAAAAAAAAAAAAAAAAAAAAAAAAACAAAAAAAAAACAAAAAGTAGGGGTGGCGTCTGGCCAGGACGCCACAGCCATGGTGGTGGCGTCCTGACCAGACGCCACCCCTACTTTTCGTAATTTTTCCCCCGGATTATCTCGCTTTCCGGCGACGATGACGGCTCTTCGGTGTCCCTCGGCGATCCACTCCAGCTCCACATTCTTCGTGAGAGTGAATTACGGTTTCGGTAAAAATTAGAAAAAGGGCAAAAGAGTCAAAGTAAAAATATTTGTGGGCTTTATGTGGAGATTTGCGGGCGACGTTTAACAAATCCCTTGATTAAGAACCCTATTTCATATATCTCGGTGATTATTGAGATATGTTTATCTTTTTTTATTTGAAATTGTTGTTACTCGATTCCCTCCCCTCTTTTCTTGGTTTTCTTGGTTATTTCATACTTCCTCTGTTCTTTTTTACTTGACCTGTTTCTTTTATTACGCTTGCCAATGTAAAACTTTAACGATCAATAACTTAAATTCTCCACAAGTCACTAGTAGGATAAACGTAATGGCAAGCGGTTCATACCCCCTAATGGGAAGCGGTCTTGAACCGCATGCCATTGGGGGGGCTTGCCATTAGCCTTTTAAATGGAAAGCGGTTCAGAAACGCTTACCATTTGTAGTGAAAGGGCAGCGGTTTTGGCGCCAAACCGCTGCCCATTATGGGTATAAAAAATAAAAATAAATTATTATTTTTTTTGGTTTTTTCAATTAAATTGAAACACAAACATAATATATGCAAAAACATTAATATTTTTATTAATTAATTGTTGCAATATTACATTTTCATAAAAAAATACAAGTATTAAAATGGATGATGCTCTAGTTCACCAGTCGTGCACACCACCAGCCGCGTGCGCCACCAGCTGCCACCACCAACCACCTTAACCTGTATCACCGTCACCACCCTATCCCGATTCACCGCATCTGCCAACAATAAATTGAAAAATAAACAACAATAATTAACTTAATTTCAGATCTTTTGTGTAAAAAAAAAAATTCAGATCTTAAATTATAAACAACAAAATTTTAAAGCTAAAAACTCAAAAATTATACACAAACATACCTGGTTCAGATCTTAAATTATAAACAACAAAATTTTAAAGCTAAAAAGTCGAAAATTATACACAAACATGCTGGGTTCAGATCTTAAATTATACACAAACATAATATATGCAAAAACTCAAAAATTAGCTAAAAATTTAATGAAATACCGGAAAATCAAGTGAGATATGACTTGAGAAGCAGCGATCTGAACCGTAACGTCGAGCCGGAAAACTGAACCCAAATGTTTTCTTCATTCTCGTCGTTGGGTACTCGGTGTTCGTCGCTCTTCGTTGTGGTGAAGTGTGAGAAAGGAAAGAAGGGAGTTTTTTTGACCAAATGGCAAGCGGTTCAATGCTCAAACCGCTTGCCATTTACATTTTGGTAAGCGGTTCATCCAAAACCGCTTGCCATTGGCATTTTGACAAGCGGTTCATCCAAAACCGCTTGCCATTTACATTTTGGCAAGCGGAATTCAATAACCGCTTGCCATTTGTGGCTGCCCTTTAAGTTTATTCTACTAGTGAGTAAAAATTATAAAAGTTATATACTATGATAGTATTTATTGAGACGAATCCAAAAAGATCATACATGACTATATTTTTCCTTACATAATATTATTCACAAAAGACGGTCAAAGGAGAGGTGGTGAATAGTGTAAAAGTCAAAGCAGGTCAAGTAATAAAGAACGGAGTAAGTATCGGTTATACTTCGCCTTCTTATAATGAGGTGGCAATTTTGGGGATTTTCGAACTTATTATGAACTACGTACACTACACCACATCTATATTATATATATATAGATATATTACCTCCGTTAATTGTTATCTGCAACTTTGGGGTATTATTTGAGAGATATATATAAAATATTCCAAAGTTGCTAATTTCCTTCTCTCAGTTCAGCTTAATTTTAGTTCAGCTCAAAATCAGCTCCTAATTTCCCTCTCTCAGTTCAGCTTAATTTTAGTTCAGTTCATCTCAGCTCAGGATCGATTCCTAATTTTCTCTCTAAATTCAGTTAAGCTGTTCAGTTGAAAAAACAATATGACCAAGAAACATGACAGTCCACATACAAGTGCACTCTTGAATGAGAGTTTGAAGGCACATGACACTACAGACGTAGTGGCATGCAACCAGAGACGTGGCGAGTTCGCCTGATACTTACACAAGCCTCATGTTTCTTTTACATCTCAAAAATACTCAACGTTGCGCCACTTTGCCCCGATATATAGCTTGCTGGTGCAAAACTCGATCTCACCTATTACTCTATTAGTCGATTACAAACTTTAATGATTAAGTTGTCGGATTCTAGTATTTTTAAAATTAATCATGCTTATTTAATCATACAACTTGTTTTCTTACAACGCATTAAAACAACAACATTTATGTTATATATGGAAAATCTATGTGACAATTTATTTTTTATGTCCAAATTTCCTTTTATCTTACTCTCTGTGTTTTTTTTTTAATTAGAATTGAGATTTTCCACTATTTATATATCATCATTAATTTAATTTTTTTTTTCATAAATATAATCATATAACACGTAAGCAGTTGAGTTTGTCATAATGTCTACTTTTACGGAGTATAAATTACTTTTTTATATAAATTTAGCTAACCTCTAATTATTGATATTAATGATCAAAGTTATATTTCAATAAATGTACAAATCCAACTCTAACTTATTAAAAAAAATAATAAATAAATAAATAAAACAGAGAGATTATATGTGACTATTTGATTGTGGGCATTAGCTAGCACTAGCAGTTTAGCACAAGTACAATCTATGATAGTATCCGCTTCAAACCTAGTTCGCAACAATTTATTTTTAGGCACTTTCCTAAAAAAATCTCATACTAATTAGAGTGCGAATTCACTTATAATAAAGTCACCTCTTCCTTATTTCTTCAGTGTAAGAGTTGGGATGAATAACCCTAGCCCAGGACAACATTGTTGTACGAAGTAAAAAAAAAAAAAGTAGCTAGTAATGGTCTAGTGGTAAAATATAACTCGGTAATAATTACATTATATTTTTCACTCAACTAGGTAATACAAAAAAGAGCTCGCTAATTTACTATTTCTAGTCTAATTAACTTAATTAGAAGCAACAGCTATGTAGGAAGTTGTCACTACGATGATCAACCCATGAAATTGATTGACCTTGATTATTATTAGCTACTTGTTTGCCACTTGATGACGACGATGTCTCTGACCTCGACCACGACCTCGACCCCTCCGCTGCCGCCGCAGCCATTCTCTCCATTCTTCTCTTAATCACATATTCTTCCGGAATAAACACATCCATTATACTATAGTTTCTTGGAAAAAAAACTAAGTATTAACTGCCTATTTGTAGTAACAAAAAGTACGTTCAATGTGCTTATCTGCTTAACTCACTAATTAAATTAATTAAGCAGCAGCTATTAGTACAGTTACACAACCGTAGAATTTATGCCTAATTAATTAGGCCAATGATAGGAAAAAGTAAGGAAATTATATGTAATTAGTTGATGAAGAGAACATAGGTGGGATAAAAATGAGTCATATAAATAGAAGGGGTTTTAGAGTGTATAGTGTATGAAGAGAAACTGTGGGTTACAAAACAGGCAAAGTCATGGTTTTTTGGTGTAATGTAATGTACTCGATTAACGAAAGTGTTGTGAATTTATTTCTGTTGGCAAAGTGTATGTCTAACACCTGGTTTTTATGGAAATCATATATAATCATATAACAATGGAGGAAATTTCATGCTATATTGTTAAAATAAAGGAAAGTGTAATTAAATAAGACAAAATGTAACGTGGTGCATACATGCCTTGCAATGATGAAGGAAATTTCTCTTTCTTGTCACATTTTTTGTTAGTCGTGGTCTTATGGAGTACATTTTTCATGATCGCGAATTTGATTACCTAGATTTCTTTTAAACGGTCGTGGTTTGCAAGAAAGAGAAAATAACAAATATGGTCTAGTTCTCATGTGAGTGGACGAGTGGTCATGAACTTATGATTAGAGGTGGGGCACGTGCTGGGCCGTCCCAAGCCGTGCCTCGCCATGTCTGATGGTGGTTTGTGTCGTGTCGTGCTGAGCCACGCTAGAATCTTGGTGTGCCGTGTCGGACCACCATTTATCACACCCCAGCCCACAGCCGCCCGAATCGCCCATAATATTGTTATTTTTTTAGCAACTTTTAAAATTGATATATAATTTAAATAATATTATTAATATATATTTATTTATGGTTGTGTCTGCATGCCGTGCCGTGCTGACTGGCCAAACTATTGTGCCGCCTGCGAGTTTGTGTATTGTTCGTGCCAGATTCTTGAAATCGTGTTCACGGCACGACCCACGGACCACTTCTCACTGTGTCGTGCCGTGTGTTTCGGGGTTTTCTGATGTCCTGCGGGAGAGTTACAATTCCGAGACTGGAACCGGGCGCCTGTACCTACAAAACAAACGGATGCTCCGGATGATTGGAGATCCGCCTCCGACGGTCAAGTTAGTACTTGATTAAGGAGTAATTAATGCGGAAATTAAAGTGATTGGGTCTCTCTAGGTGAGAGAGTTTAATGTGTGTAATCTGCCTACTCTCCCTTAATGAGGATTAAGGGAGGTATTTATAACCTCGGGAAACGTGCCAATCTAGGTTTAGGTTAACCTTGGGCTGATTGGGCTTCCCACGGAAGTTGGGCCTAGGTGACCGGTTATCCCAGGTGTCATGGGAAGGACACGTGTCGTGTCGTAATTGGTCCATAGTGGACGAATCATTGCTTGACACGTGGCAGGCTCCTATTGGCCCATGTGACGGACACATGGCGGAACCTGATTGGTCCACTTGTCAGATGGTGATTGGTGGGGGAAAA
The DNA here is from genome assembly GCF_001683475.1 of Chenopodium quinoa. NCBI lineage: Eukaryota > Viridiplantae > Streptophyta > Magnoliopsida > Caryophyllales > Amaranthaceae > Chenopodium > Chenopodium quinoa. Next base: position 928,953 of record NW_018744693.1, on the reverse strand, counting down.
TCCCCTAATCATTTGCCCCTCACAGGTGGCACGTGACTGGTCACGTGTTACCTGTGACAGGTATCGCCCTGTAACAGGCGACGGCCTGCTACAGGTGTCTCTCGGCGAGAGGCCGAGAGATTCTCCCGCCAAAATTTTGAATTCTGGAAGTGACCCTTCGCCTTCTCACTTCGCCTATATAAAGGAGTGTTGACTTCGGTCATTTTCACACTTGAAAACTTTGTGAGAGAACATTCGGACCCCTGAACTTGCTCTGACATTTTGGACCCTTTCTGCCTACCGCCTGCTCTGACAAGCCGACTGCAAAGGATTTTCAGAACTTCATCAATCGTCACTCGTTCAGGTAACCGTCGGTTCTCTTACTCTTAATTTTCTCTTTACTTTATTCTTTTTTTGAAATGGCACCACGGAAGCACACGACACGACCTAGGTTAGTGATCAGCCGGTCACCGGGGACGGCTGAATCTAGGACTAGGAGTGTCGCCTGCCCTTTTCTGGACCCATCTTTTCCCTTTATACAAAGTCCGACTGTATCTGTGTCTATGCAGAGCATGATGGCCAGAACAAAAAAGACTGCCAGGATCTCAAACTCAGACGGCTCCTCCCACAGGGTGCCGATTAGTGAAACATCTGACCAGGCGCCAGATGTGGAAGTGAAACAAAGCGGCTTGAAAGCCGGCAGTTCTGAGGGAGGAGTCAAAGTGACCCCTTCCCATTTTACAGTTGACAATTCTACATTCTCTCCTGCTCCTTTTAAAAGAGAGGAGGTGGGCCCCTCCGGGAGAGGGGAGGAGTCGTCCTCTTCGGACTCGTCAGAGGACGATTCCGAGTCTAGCTCTTCTGGCCATGCTTCTCTGGACACAGAAGAGAAAAACAGTCGCCTACAAGAGGTGAGGCTTTCTCACGCAGTTGAGAAGGGGGACGATTGGGCGGAGCCATCCGCCTCTCACCGAGAGCAAAATACCCCCTACTACTGCACGGTACCTCGGGGCCGGATCACAACCATGCAAGAGAAAGTGGAGAGCTTTATCGCAAACCACACAATGGGCCTCGGCTTTTTAGTGTTCGTGCCGGATCCAGAAGACACAGTCGTCTGGCCGGATGGTACCAGTTATGATGGCGCCTGCTTTGGCTGCTACGAGGCGGCCATCAAGGCTGGGCTGCGCTTCCCACTACATCCGGCTGTTCAGCGGATCTTGGATGGGTATGAGTTGGGGTTATGGCAGTTAGCCCCGAACTCCTGGGTCAACGTACTCGGCTATGTGGCCGGGTGCGAACTACACGGGGTGGAGCCGAACTTCGAGGCTTTCGCCCACATGAACTACCTCAGCCGGACCCCTAAGGCAGGCGGTACCGGCTGGTATCAATTGACGAGCCACAGGGGCTACCTCATGACGAGAGGTAAAGCAAACAAATGGAAGGAATGGCGGAGCACCTTCCTTATCATTGAGAGTTCAGACACAGAGCTGAACAAGCGCTTCAACAGGTGGAACAGGAATCCGCCCCTTCTTGCAGGCGGCCGCAGCATGCCGCCTGTTCCCCCCAAGGCTAAGAAAGAGATCCTAGATAAAGGACTCTTCAAAGTAGAGTCGAAGGTGAACTCTACTTCAGGGGTACGAGAGCAAGTACCCCTGCACTGCGTCCCGAGCTTCAAATGGCTCTACGACGAGTACTTTTTGGCCGCCTGTGGCCTCAGCAGTCGGTGCTCAAGAGGTAGCCGGCCTGTCGAATACTCTGTTGTTCCATGCACTTCTTGTTATGACTTTTATTAACTTTGCTATTTGTTTTTGCAGCTGACGCCATGAGCAAAATTACCGCCTCCAAGACTGCGGCGGCCATGTTGCGGGCCTCCATCATGCAACAGTCTTCAACCGACTCCCCCAACAAGGGGGCACCCTTGGTGGGCTTCGAACCTTTCACCCTCTTTTTGGAGTTGTGTTTATGCATATACTGACTCTTTTCTTCTTTTTTAGACGGGCGCTCCAAGAGCTTCTTCTTCCCAACAGTCGGACCCCAAGGCCCGGAGGACGACTGTTGCGAGCTCTCCTGGTTCTTCCAGGAAACATGTGGCGGCTGAGAAGCAGCCGGCCACTTCTTCTAAAACTCCAGCTGGGCCACCTAGAAGTATGAAATTATCCTTGTAAATTTTAGACTTGCTCCCTTCTTTACTAGGTCTAATCCGTTTGTTTATGCTTGATGCAGCCGGCCCTCAGGAGCCTGACTTGGTCGAGGTGGCCAAGTCTATGATCAAGGTCGTTCCTCCAGCTGAAAGGGAGGCGGTCAGGGGTGTCGGCACCCTTGACCTAGACGGGATTGCAGGGGTCCTTGCTGAGGTATACTTAGCATATTTTTGAGTATTTGAATTCCAGGACGCCTGTTTTCTTTTTTATTTGGAAACTGACGCCTGTTCCCCTTTTTACTTAGGCCCTGCTCCGAGTGAACGGCCTTCGCAAGCCGCTTGACCGGAAGAACAAAGAGGTAAAGGCTGCAAAAGCTATGGCCGCCTCTGACTGTGATAAGGCAATGTTTTAAATTGCCCAAATTGAAGTTCTGACCATTGATATTCTTTATTATCAGGCGCAGGCTATCGCCGCTATCCGGGCTCAGTTAGAGGCAGCCCAGAAGAGGAATAGCGAGCTGGAGGCGACCATCAACAACCTCAAGGCCGAGCTGAGACCTCTTCGCCAAAAGATGTCCTCATACGAAACCTTGGAGAAATCCTTGGCGAGCGTAAAGGTACGCCTGGTGACCCAGGAGAAGAGTCTTACTCAGGAGCTCTCGGAAAAGGCCGAGCAAGAAAAGAAAGAGTTGGTCCGGGAGATGATGGAAGACTCTGCTCAAATCCAGCGCATGACTTGGGGCCGCCTCTTCCCCAATGTCGACTTTGCCTCATGGGAAAAAACGTACCGCCAGTGTTCTGATAGATATAATCAAGAGATCCTGGCGGCTGCTGAGGAAGAGGCGTTGGAGGAGGAGGAGCAGCCGGTAGTGGCGCTTGTGCCGCTTGGGGGTAATGCATCAAAGAAGGATGCAGCTGAAGCCGAGTCCAGCAAGAAGAGTGCTGACCAGGCGGCAGCTGCTAATATTGAAGATCTGCCCCCTTCTTAAGCTTTATGTCTTCTTTCCACGGCCTGCCTGCCGTTTGTTTGTATTTACCCGTCTAGGGGGCCGGGGCTCTGAATATTTTGCCGGTCTTTAATGACCGGCTTCTTTTTAATGATTTTTTTTTTTGTTTTGCTTCAAATTTGTTCAAGTATTGAATTATTCTGATATCCAATTGTACACTATACCGACTGTTTTACATGGCCGATAGTTGCAGACAGGTACGGATAGTTAGTCACGCCGCCTATGCCCCTGGACGACTGGTTGTCTGTTTCCAGGCTAGACGATCAGTCGGCCATTTATCCAATCGGTATTCGAACCATTTTAAAGACTGGATCCCCTTTAGGCAGGCGGTCCTGTCATTTGTAAAATTAACCAAGTAGGAAAGTTGTTTCCTACTTGTCATGCTTTTAGGCTAGAGACTTTAGGCCGTCTAGGCCGACTGTTTCCCGCCATATTAAATCTAGTGTGAACAGGTGTTGTATGAACACCTTTTTAGTTTCATACTAAAATTTTTAAGGAGTGACCAAGTAAACATGATTGTTACCTGGTCGCCAAGTAACTGAGTAGTAGAGGTATCAAGCGGTGAGTACCGGTTGTTCCCCTTTATTCGCCAATGTTTGTTGGCTTTTAACTCATAGGTTGTTAACCTAGCAGGAGTAGTGGTTGAGAGCCCCTGTTTGCTAAAAACAGGCGGACGACTCATACCTTTTAGGCTCCATACTAAGTTTGAGAGAGTGACTATGAGTTAACTTTGGTGTTACTCAGTCGCCGTCACTCCTGCTTGAGTAGTAAAGGTACCAGGCGGCGGAGGCCGGCTGAACCTTTTGATTCGCCAATGTTTGTTGGCTATTAACTCAAGAGGTACCCCCTGCATTTATCCCAAGTAATACAGGCGGTCATCTGACTCAGATGCCAACTGCTACCACTGATTTGGTTAGTGATAGAGTTATCCTTGTCTCAAAAACGGCTACGTGGTTGCCCTTGGGGACAGTCGTATAGGTGTCGTGTAATTAGTTTATAGAGCAATGTTCCACCCAAAAGGGAGCTGCTCTCTGCGATGAATTTCATCCGGAGGGATGCCGCCGGACGCCTGCTATGATGTTGGGACAGGTCGTATTAGTTTAAAGATTGGATCAGTTGGCTTGGCGCCTGGACTGATCATTCGGCTTGTGGAATTGGTTAGTTCTTGGTGAACGTAGGTGCTAAGTAAGAGGAGGGTGGCCGATAAGAATAAAAATTAAACATGGAGAGCAGCCGACTGTTTGTCAGTAGGCATGCCCCTCTTAAGTAAAAATGAAAACTGAGTATGGAGAGTAGCCGACTGTTTGTTAGTAGGCGTGCCCCTCTTAGTACAAAATTGAATATTAAGTATGCAAACTTTTATTAAGTAGCCCTTGACTATTTATATCATTCAAAAGAAATATTTCTTAAGATTATCTGCATTCCAAGTTCGAGGCAACGGTTGGCCGTCTGGTGTTTCCAGACGGTAGGTACCGTCCCTGATCTCTTCACGGATTCGGTAGGGTCCTTCCCAGTTGGGAGTTAGTTTGCCAGAGTCATTAGCCCTTCCAACTGCTTCCATTTTTCTAAGTACAAAGTCCCCCACTTTGAGTGGACGCCTGTGTACTTTTTTGTTGTATGATCTAGTCATTCTCAGGCGGTAAATTTCATGGCGCAAGACAGCATTGCCCCTCCTTTCAGGAAGTGAGTCTAATGCCAGGCGCATGGCTTCCCAGTTTGTCTCTTCGTCATATAGCATTACTCGAAGAGTCGGCTCGTAGTGTTCTATTGGAAGAACAACTTCCGCACCATAAGTTAGGAGGATTGGAGTTTCTCCAGTCGCCCCTTTTTCAGTCGTCCTAATGGCCCAGAGAACATGTGGTAATTCATCCGCCCATAGGTCGCCTGCTCGTTCAATCTTTTTCTTGAGACCGTCTGAGATGATTTTATTAAAGGATTCTACCTGGCCGTTTGCTTGTGGACGGCCGACAGATGCAAAGTAGTGTGCAATTCCTTGGTCACCCAACCAGCTTTTGAGAACAGGCGTCTCAAATTGGGGACCATTATCAAAAACCATAGACATGGGAACCCCGAACCGAGTGATGACATTTTTCCGAATGAATGAAATTACATCCTTCGTCTTGATTCCCTTTACAGCCTCCGCCTCTACCCATTTAGTGAAGTAGTCGACGGCAACAAGTATGTACCTCCTTCCGCATGTAGCAGGCGTATATGGACCCAGAATATCCATGCCCCACTTAGCAAACGGTAGTGGGCTATGAATGGTAGTGAGGTCAGTAGCCGGACGGTGAATAAGCTTGCCAAACCTTTGGCACTTGTCACATTTTTTCACCATCTCCATTGCATCTGCTTCTAAAGTAGGCCAAAAGTAGCCCTGCCGCCTTGCCCGTTGAGCAAGCGTCCTACCGCCTATATGGGAAGCACAGTAACCAGAGTGAAGATCGTCTAGTATCTCTCGTCCCTTTTCTGGAGTAACACACTTTAAGAAGGGTTGAAGGTACCCCCTTTTGTGAAGTTCTCCCTTTATTATTTCAAAACTGGTTGCTCGTTTTTTCAGTGCTGCCGCCTGTTGATGATCATCCGGCAGGGTACCATTTGTCATATATGCCCTGATTGGATCCATCCAGGTTGAGCTTCTGTCTAAGATTCCAATAGGTTCTTCCTCAATGCTTCTCCTCTCCATTACTTCCCAAAAAACAGTTCGAGGAGTATCACAGGAGGCGGATGATGCTAATTTTGAAAGTGCATCCGCCTGGTTGTTTTCTGATCTCGGCACTTGGGTCAGATGGAAATCCTCAAGGGAGCCGACTGCTTGTCGGACCGCCTGTAAATACTTGATCATGGCCGGATGGGTTGCTTCGTATTCGCCATTGTACTGACTCACTATCAATTGTGAATCGGAACAGGCGTCTATTTTTCTTGCCCCTGCCGCCTTGCACATGCGGATTCCGGCTAGTAAAGCTTCATATTCTGCCTCATTGTTTGAGGCCTGAAAACTGAAGCGAAGAGCATACTCGTACCTGTCGCCCTCTGGCGACTGACATATGACGCCTGCTCCACAACCATTTGAAGTAGAGCTTCCGTCCACATATACCTTCCAGACTTGGTCTGTAACTTGAGAGTCAGGAGGACGAGTCATCTCAACAATAAAGTCAGCAAAGGCTTGCCCCTTCACTGCTTTTCTAGGCTCGAAAGTAACTTCGAGGCTCTGTATTTCTATGGCCCATTTGATCATTCGGCCTGACGACTCCATGATGGTCAGTGGCCGCTTGATAGGTTGGTCTATATACACGAGACTGCATGTGCCAAAAAGTAGGGCTTCAATTTTTTAACAGCCATGAAGAGTGCAAGACCAAATTTCTCCACTAAGGGATACCTCAACTCGGCATTTTTCAGTACATGACTGACAAAGTAGACCGGGAGCTGACAGTCGTCTCTCTCAGCAAGGAGAACAGCGCTTAACGCATGATCAGAGACGACCAGGTACATGTAGAGTACTTCTTTGGGCAAAGGGCTGACCAGCCTCGACAAGGAATGCAAGTGAACTTTCAATTTCTGGAAGGCCGCCTCAGCATCCGGCCCCCATTCAAACCTTGCCTTTTTCTTAATTGCCTGGAAAAAGTATAGGCATTTGTCGCCTGATCGGCTTAGAAATCTTCCCAAGGCCGCCAGACAACCTGTTAACTTCTGAACCTCTCGGATGGTACGAGGCGACTGCATGTCGATGATCGCCTGCACCTTCTCAGGGTTCGCCTCTATTCCTCTCTGATTGATAAGGAATCCGAGAAATTTCCCAGACTCAACTCCAAAGACACATTTCTTGGGATTAAGCATGACATGGTGTCGCCTGAGTGTGGCGAAAGTTTCTCAGAGGTCCGACAGATGATCTTTCTGAAGTTTAGACTTGACAATCATATCATCAATATATGCCTCGACATTTCTCCCAATCTGATCAAAGAACACAGTGTTTATCATTCGCTGGAAAGTGGCCGGGGCATTCTTAAGACCAAACGGCATGACCGTGTAACAGTATAACCCCTGATCAGTGACGAAGGCCGTCTTCTCCTGATCTTTCTCCCATAAAGGAATTTGATGGAACCAGAGTAGGCGTCCATGAAGCTCATCAAAGCATGGCCGGCTGTTGAGTCGACCAGGTTATCAATTTTAGGCAGAGGGTAACTATCTTTGGGGCACGCCTTGTTTAAGTCTATGTAGTCTACACACATTTGCCAGGTGCCATTCGGCTTTTTAACAAGCACCACATTTGCAACCCAGTCTGGGAAGTAACATTGCCGGATGAACCCTGCATCAAGTAATTTTTTAACTTTGGCGGCTGCCGCCTGACTTCTTTCTTCGCCATGGTTCCGCTTCTTCTGCCGTACCGGCTTCTTTTTCGGATCCACGACCAGTTTATGTACCGCCAGATCAGGACTAATGCCTGGAATTTCATGGACTTTGAATGCAAAGATGTCCTTGTATTCTTTCAATAGTTTGTGAAAGTCGTCACCCAGGTCCCTTAGAGCAGTCGTCCCAACCTTGATTGTTCTGTCAGGACGCGAGTCATCTAACATCAGGTCCGTATGCTCACCAGCTGGCTGAGGGCGGAATTCATCCGACCGCTCCTCTGCCAATGATTGCTATTTTCTGTCTTTTCTTGCGGCCCCTGTCTGGGATGCCTTTCTCTTCTTGCCGCCTGCTTCTTGAACAGGCGCACTCTCCTTGACATTGTCAAGGTCTATTTTTCCACCGCTTGACATAGTGGCCATAACAGTGGGCTTGACATCCGAGAGATAGCACTCTCGGGCCATCCTCTGATCTCCCCTTAGGGACCCGACTGTTCCATTATCCCTCTCAATTTTGAGCAACATAAGAGATGGGATTATAACAGCCTTGGAATTATTCAGGGTTGGTCGTCCCAGAATCATGTTGTAGGCCAAGAGTTCTTCTACTACCAGGAACCGGACTACCATGTGTCGTCCTACCCCTTTTTCACCCAGGCGGATGGGTAAATCCACTCGTCCAACTGGGTGGACGAATCCTCCTCCAAACCCTACTAAAGGGTGGGATGCCGGATGTATGCAATCAGTCTGATATTTTAGTTTCGACAGACATTTGCTACTGATGAGATCTGAGGAGCTTCCGGTATCTATGAGGATTCGGCCAACTCTCTGGTTGGCCACTTTACATTCAATAACGATAGGGTCGTCATGCGGCCCTCTTACCCCTCCTAGATCTTCTTCAGTGATGACAATCTCAGGAAATGAATATTTGGAGGGCCGTTCTTGGTGAACGGAATTTACATCTAACCGTCTGGTGTTGTCTTTGTTGCCCCTAATAGTGGGGCCGCCTCCTGAGAAGCCGCCTGCAATGGTGTAGACGACTGCATCATCTGTATCGGAACTGTCGGCCTGTTGATTCTTTTTGGCCGACTGCTTTTTCGAGGAAGTGTTCCCCGTAGATTTCTTGACATAAGTGTCAAGATCACCTTGCTCAGCCAGGCGGTCCAGATACCGCATGAGACTGATGCATTCATTGGTGTGATGACCAACATCTTCATGATAATCACAGAATTTTTCTTGGTTCCGGTTGTTTGCAGAACCCTTCATGGGGACCGGCTTCTCAATTGAGATCCGTCCCTTGATTTCCTTTAGGATAAATTGGTTATCCTTGTTAAACGCATACTTTGGGAGTATGGTTTGAATTCTTTTTTCTTTTTCTGGGCCGGCTGTTTAGAGGAATCAGCCGCCCAGACCTCTTTTCTCTTCTCGTCTTTGTTTGACGACTGTTTCTGTCGTCCTTCTCTTTTGTCGGACCTTCTCCCGTCTGACTGTTTTACCGTACTACAAAGATCAGTCGCCTGTATATAAGCTTCTGCTTCAATCAAGGCCTCTTGAAGAGTCGCCACCCTCTTTCGGACCAAATCAAATTTGAAGGTCGACCCGTCTTTGAGACCTCTGAAAAAGTCAGTATAGGCTACTTCATCCGGTAACCCTTGAATCTGTATTCTCATCAGGTTAAACCGCCTGATGTAAGAACGAAGCCCCTCCTTCTCGCCCTGCTGAATTGTTCCTAAATCAAGGGTCGTCTTCTTCGCAGGGATGTTCATGGCGAAGTTGGAGGTGAATAAGTAAGTAAGCGTCTTGAAGTTATTTACACAACCAGTCGGCAGGTTGCCGAACCATTGTTGTGCGATTCCTTTGAGAGTCGCTGGGAAACACTTGCACCAAGTGGGATCATCCAACCCTTGAAGGTACATCAGGTTGGTGAATGTCATCAGATGGTCTTCTGGGTTAGTAGTGCCGTCATAGGCGCCTACTAATACATTTTTCACTTTGGCCGGCTGAGCGGCTTCAGTAATTTCCTTGGAGAAGGCCGACGGCTGTTCACCAAGTCTAAGCAACCGTAGCTGCCAGTCCATAGGTTGGACATTTTTTGCTGCATGTCCACCAAACGGAGGTGGCTGTAAAAAATACTGTTGTTGCGGTACAAACGGTAAGTTTGGTACCGCCTGGTCGCTATGATAGCCGGACTGACGGGAGGTGCCGCCTGACTGACTCTCATGATACGACTGAGTATGCCTCATCGAGGTATTTCGCAGACTGTCTTGGAAGTTTGAAGTAGAGGCCGACTCTGACAATCGGTCACTCTTCTTCTGCTCCAGCAGTAGTCGAGCGTCTGTGTATGTTTTCCTCGACCCGTCCGCCTGAATATGACAAACAGGTTTCCTGTTTCCTGGAGTAGGAAAACGGTATTTTGTGAAATCAAGGGCAGGTGGCTCCCACTTCCTAGATTTAGGATGAGGGGTCGCCTCTCGCCCTTGAACTGGCTTCCTCTTCCTTGAAGTGGAGGGTTTCTTAGCCGACTGCTCCTTGTCCAGAGCAGGCGGCTTCTTGTTGATTAACTCTTGAATTTCTCCCTTGAAGTCCCTCATGAAGGTCATGAGTTCGTTCCTTGTGATGGGAGCAGACCCATCAGTCGGCTGCTGCCGAACAGGCGGTGCGCCTGCTGGCTCGCTTCCTGTATGAAGATGTTCCTGTTCCCTCCTTTCGGTATGACGGGTACGTCGGGCCCTTAGGGTCCCGTCTGAAGCTGTGTGAGCTTCAACTTCAAATTCATTCTCAGTATCGTGGTCCGACAGAACTAGAGGGTCGTCCAGGGGACGTCTCTCTTCAGGAGCCGGTACAAACGTGGATGCCATCTCAGAAGTACTCTCCCCACAGACGGCGCCAAGATGTTTCGGGGTTTTCTGATGTCCTGCGGGAGAGTTACAATTCCGAGACTGGAACCGGGCGCCTGTACCTGCAAAACAAACGGATGCTCCGGATGATTGGAGATCCGCCTCCGACGGTCAAGTTAGTACTTGATTAAGGAGTAATTAATGCGGAAATTAAAGTGATTGGGTCTCTCTAGGTGAGAGAGTTTAATGTGTGTAATCTTCCTACTCTCCCTTAATGAGGATTAAGGGAGGTATTTATAACCTCGGGAAACGTGCCAATCTAGGTTTAGGTTAACCTTGGGCTGATTGGGCTTCCCACGGAAGTTGGGCCTAGGTGACCGGTTATCCCAGGTGTCATGGGAAGGACACGTGTCGTGTCGTAATTGGTCCATAGTGGACGAATCATTGCTTGACACGTGGCAGGCTCCTATTGGCCCATGTGACGGACACATGGCGGAACCTGATTGGTCCACTTGTCAGATGGTGATTGGTGGGGAAAAATCCCCTAATCACCGTGTACCACTGACGAGCTCGTGCCGTGTTCGTTTCGGATTCTCGAATTCGTGTTCACGACACAGACCACGGACCACTCCTCGGTCACTGTGCCATGTCGTACCACTAACGGGCTTGTGTCGTGCCGGGCCAATCTGCACATGCTGCTCGGGGACTGGCACGGCCCATGCCCACCTCTAGTTATGATCTCGTAAACCGCGGCGTATTTCGGATGCTTGAAGGCCCCGCTTACCCGAGAAGTAGCTGCACAACACAGCTTTTGTTTTTAACCCTATCTTGCACCCCTAGTAGCTACGTTCGTGAGTCCGCCCCGGTCTCACTCACTCCAGGAAAGGGATTAAGGGTGATTTTTATTTTTATTGATTATTATTATTTTTATTTATTTTTTTTGACAAGATCTTGTCTATTTTAATATTAATGTAGGTATATTTTAATGTATGCTTTAAGAAAAGTTTTTTACCAAAAAAAACAAGAAATAAGAAAAAATAGTCGTACAAACTCTAATGTGCAACGAAACTTAGCAGGGATAGTGGAACTCGGCCCGATCCAATAGAGTTGTACATGGACTACGACGTGAACGCTTTGGGCCAATAAAGGATATGAAGCCAGTTTCTTTTGGGCTGGAAAAATTAATGATCTTTGGGCTCATGCATATCACATGAGAAACCAAAATTCAGCTAAGAACAAGTTTAGGTCGTTAAGTATTCCGTATAACACTTTCTAGTTTTTAATACGAAGTATAAGTATATTCTTTTGACAAAAAAATTACGGAGTATTAATCTAGATTGTATAATGAGTTTAAATATACCGTTACACTTTGAGTATTGATCATGCGATATAAAATATTTCAAAATTATAATTAATATGTAACGAAAGTAGTATGTTAATTTTGAAAACCGATAGCGCACATTTACTAGTTTCCACATTTATTTATTTCTTAACGATAACAAACAAACCCTAGTTAGAGCCTGTTCAAATTTACTTAATTTTAGTTCATTTCAGCTCAGTTCAGTTCAATTCAGTTTAGCTCTTAATTTCCCTTTCTCGTAAAATATTCATTTCAGGTCAGTTCAACTCCAATCAGTTCAGCTCTTAATTTTTCTCTCTCATAAAATATTCATTTCAATTCAGTTCACTTCAGCTCCAATCAGCTCAGTTCAATAAATGTGAACGGACCCTTATTAACTGGAAAAAAATCTCATAAAATTTTGTATGAAACCGAGTATAGAGTTAAAGAATTGAATGGCATTCTACGTGTGAGTGTGTGACCCAATTAATGATTCAATGAACTAAGACAACCAAAAAAGAAATGGAAGCAGTTTTAAAGGCTGAGAGGTACAAGTGTTATATTAATTGAAAGACTAATGTCCTTGTATTAAGGAAATCAAAATGGTCGGTGAACATTGAATTTAAAGACTCACTTGAGCAGTTAGTCAGTTACCCTTTTCTCTGAGGTTGTTAGTTACCTCAAAGTTAACAAAATTCTCTACTAATCCAAAAACTTGGTAGTTATACTGATTTTACGGAGTACAAGTGGAATAATAAACCTTTTGATTGTATTTTATTAATGCTGTAAAGTTACATGTAAATATGTAATACCTCATTAGTACTGAAAACAATCTATAATGACATATACGGTCTACTTACAAAGGTAGCATGGTTTATTTGATTAGCTAAAATGAACTTTTTATTTTAGTACGACTTATATTTTGAATAGAAAAGAATAATACTTCGTATTAGAGTTGTCAATGATTAGAGTTTAGAATTGGGCCGAAACATCGATGACAATACAAGTGGTTATTGCACGCTGGAACACTCAACACACACGCCCCTCCTCACACAATTTTTTGTGGCATTTTGAACTAGGGTTCATTTTCTAATGTTTATAGTTTGGTGTCTATGTTATTTTATTTTTTAAAAAAACACAAATATATTACTAGTAAAACTTGTTTTTTACTAGCAAATATCAAAGTCAATTATTATCTATAGAATTATACAAATCAAGTAAATAATAGAGCTTTCGAAATATATAAAGTAGCTTAATCTCAAACAAAAATGTGATCAATAAAAGTAAAACAAATAGAGTATACATTAATTTCGCTCTTACAGTAGCCAAGCTATATGTTAATTTATTGTATTTTAGTCGTGCCATCTTTATCAACAAGAAGAAAGTAAGGGTCGGGGCCTGTTCTGTTCCGTTGAAATTCAGTTCAGTTCAGTTCAGTTCAGTTCAACTCTGCTCTTAATTTATGTCTAATGATATTGCTAATGATATAAAGCCAAATTTCATTCTTTTAAGCTCTTATTACAACGACAACAACAACAACAACAAAAACAATAATAATAATAATAATAATAATAATAATAATAATAATAACAATAATAATTGAAATAATAATACTAATAATAATAATCAATAAATAATAATAATAATCATCAGTAAATAATAATAATAATAATCAATAAATAATAATAATAATAATAATAATAATAATAACAACAACAATAATAATAATAATAATAATAATAATATTATTATTATTATTATTAACAATAATAATAATAATCAATAAATAATAATAATAATCATCAATAATTAATAATAATAATATTGATACAATTCATTGTTCAAATGGTTCTATTTTTTTATACATATTTCTAATGTTAATCTCATTGAGAAAATTAGAGTACTACACAACTTAAACTAATTTTCATAGTCAGTTAGTTCTTTTGTCCTAATACTATTTTATTTTTAAATTAAATAGTATATGTGTTTAAAATATTTAGAGGTTTCAAGTTTTTAATATATTTTTCATACATTTTATAATATATTTTCCATACATTTTATAATTATATAGTATATTTTTCGTAAATATTTTAATATGTACATTTGTATATACACATATGTATAGTAATAAATAATCAATAAATAATCAAACATTACTAATCCGTAGTTAAAAATCACTAATTAATAAGTTCAGTTCAGTTCAGTTCAGTTCAGTTCAGCTCAATTCAGTCAATCAGAACAGGCCCTAAGCTACTCCAGTACTTTCCAAGTGAAAAGAAGAATCCTTAAAGAGCTTTTTTTAGGTGGCCAAATAAATGGAGAAATATTATGGAATATCAACAACTCAAAAAAGCAACTAATTAGCTAGTGAATCTATAATTAGTTCTCTTAATTACTCAATTAATTATGTGGACATAATAGAGTAGAGTGTAAAGTAGAAAGAGGTCATTCGCCACCTATAAATGGGGCCTACTAATTTGGGCCTTTGGATATGGTCAAAGACAGGCCACATACGATATTTGATTGATTATTTTTTCATAAAAATCTTTAAGTGAACTTATTCTTTGGATATAGAATCCAATGGGACACATTTACATTACTTTCTCTTTTTTCCCCTTTATTTTTTTTAAAGAAAAAAAAATTTGAGATAATATGAGGGACACATTTCAGAATTTTATATCTTTCACATTTTACAAGCATTGATGTATAATATATAGGGCCGACATGCCTTTTTTTTTTTTTTTTTTTTAATTTTTTCCCTATTTTCTTTTGGAGAGAAAGGTAAGCATGCAATTGAGGTTTACTGTGTCGAATTTTATTTACCCAAATACTTATCCTCCTAATCCCTAATACACTTTGTATAACGTAAATTAGGTTATGTGTGTGTTCTATTCACCCGATAATAGTAAGTTTTTGGGTTAGTTATATCTAATTAAAGCTGATCAAGTTCAATTATGTATAAACAATAAGATGAAAGTTAAGGATAAACGAGTATGGTCATATTTGATAAATTAAGTTTAAATAACTTTAGGTGAATAGAATGCACCTTACTAAAGATAGAGTACTAACGATTTTAAATTATAAAGTAGTACTCTAATATTACAATTAGAAGAGTTACATAATTTCTCAAGTGCAGATAAAAATTAGTTTAGTTAATTTAAATTTTAGAAAGTGGTATATACTACGTGTAAATATATAATGTATAGTATATATTATTACTATGTTAAAACTGTGGCAATGCAATTTATAAATGACCATGGTTAAAATCGATATATTTTTGCACAAGCTTAAAAACAAAGTCAACAAATACTCAAATCGAAGAGTCTTACTAAAAAACAACCATCATACCCAAACAAAACAACTTATTTGTCAGTTGCCACCTGACCTAGAAATTATTTTATACACCCGGGTGTAAGGTGCACCCAAAAGTATTTTTTGCTCATTTCGATGATTATTGCTCATTTTATCATCAAATAAACAAACAAATACCCTTGGATGTATCGTACACCCGGGTGTATATAACAATCTCTCCATCTGACCACCCCAAAATCTTCCTAGAAGTCCTAGTTAGGGTTACCATTAAAAGAAGATTATTTCCATGAAAGTCAAGATTCTATAGAACAAACCATAACAAACCTATAACAAATAGTACAAGTCTTCATGCTATTTTTGATACAGTATCTAACGCAACCCATACCTACACACAACACAACACAACAGAACAAAATAATAATTTTTATAATAAAAAATGATGAAATTTTAATAATTTTAGAAATAAAAATAAAAATAGTTTGGTAAATATCAGCTGTATCTTTGATATGCTCTCCTGGCACATCATACAATAAATTATTATTATAAACTCCTATAATTTCAACCTGCCCTCCACCTCTCTTTATCATCTCCTCTGTTTCTCTTTCTCTCCTACCACTCTCATTTCATTTCTTTCTGGTTTTTTCTTCAATTTTCAACCAAAAAAACTCATAATTTTTGTAACCAAAAATAACAGAAAAAATGGGTGAAGAAGAACAAAAGAAAGTAGAAGAAGTGAAAACACAAACTGTTGAAGAAACATCAAAAGATGTTAGTGAAGAAAAGAGTGTGATTCCTGTTGTTTCTGATCACAAAGATTCTGACTCCAAGCCTCCTCCTGCTGATGAAAGTAAAATTTCTTCTCTAACCCATAGTTTGTTTTCATTGATTAATTTTTTTGTTAATTTTAGTGAAAAAATTGTGAGGTTTGGATTAGTTTAGTTTAATTTTCTTACAGTATTTAGCCATTGATTAATTTTTTTGTTAATTTTAGTGAAAATTTTGTGAGGTTTGAATTAGTTTAGTTTAATTTTCTTACAATATTTAGCCTTTGTTTAATTGATTACTCAATTTTGCTTAATTTGAAGTGATATTAAATGTTAGTTATTTTGGTTTAAATGCTTACTTTTTTTAGCCTAAAGTTCTTTTAATTTGAAGAATTTTGTAGTTTCCAAGCTTTATAATCTAAATATTTTGAGGGGTTGAATTAGTTTAATAAAAATAATTAATTTAGCTTTAGCCCCTAGTTTTATTTAATTAATTGATTTCTTTGTTTTTTTTTTTGTTTTTTTTTGTTGATAATATGAAGTAATTTTGGTGTTAATAAGTGATTAATTTTTGTAATTATGGCAGAGGCTATTGTACCAGTAGTAACACCTCCACCAGCTCCTGCACCTGAGAAAAAACCTTCAGGAGGTTCAATTGACAGAGGTATTTTACCATTTTTTTTTAAAATATTTTTATTTATTTATTACTCTTTTAAATTTTAGGTTACAAAAAATAATTCTGTATTTTTGGTTAAAATTAAAATAAACTGAATTATTATTAATCTTTGCAAAATTCAGATGTTGTGATGGCAAAGGTTGAAGAAGACAAAAAATTGGCCCTTGTCAAAGCATGGGAAGAAAGTGAAAAATCCAAGGCAGAAAACAAGTATGTACTTTTTTTTTAATTGTATCTGCTAACCATAATTTTGTTTACTAGTTTTATTATAACCTCCATACTCAGTGGCGGATCTAGGATTTCCGAGATAGTGTTGATCATTTGTAAAAGTACAATTTTTTTTCCATGTCTTGTTCATAATTAATTTCAATCCAAAACTTATATGTATAAAATATATATATATGTATATATACATATATATGTATATATACATATACCAAATTGATTTCAATCCAAAAATAGGACACAAAAATTCATATCTTAACCAAATACATTACTTAAGAATTCAATTTTACAAGTCGAAAATACTACAAATAACATGTTATAAATCAATGGTACAATAAAATTATTATATTGAATTAACTTTATGATTTTTTAGTTAATTGATAAGCTTTATGGGGAAATATTAAAATTGGTTGTACAAATATAAGATATAAAAAGGGAAAAAAAATTATACAAAAAAAAGTGAGATAACTTAAAAGACCAGTTATTAAATATAACTGGTCTCTTTAATGAAAAAAAGTAACGCAAAAAAATTGTGAAATGCAATAGCAGCATCAAAGAGACCTCTTATATAAATAACAGGTCTCTTTAATATATAAAAAAAACACACCAAGTCTTTTGTAGCAATAGCAGCATCAAAGAGATCTCCTATCTTAATAAGCGGTCTCTTTGATATTGTTTGTTGTTAGCAGCATCAAAGAGACCACCTATCTATAATAAGGGGTCTCTTTGATATTTTATTTTTAAAAAAAATACTATGTCACTGGACCCACTATGACTAAAGGTGGGTCCGCCCCTGTCCATACTTCTAGTACATCAGTTGGACTGTTGGAGGGTGATTCATATAGTTTTATACTTCGTATTAATTATTATAGAACGGTTTTTCTAATGAGTGTCCATGGGTAGTTATTACGGTTTATCTACTATAGAAATATCCTTAATATAAAATACGGAGTATGATGAAACTTAACAAGTGTTCATGAACACATTTTAGAAAATCGATACGAGTATTAAGATCATAGATTATCTACTAAGCAATAGTTTGATGAATTTTATTTACAACTTGTATAGTTGTACTTATCATCCTTTAGTTGCAAGTTTTGTGAAGTTGTCAACTTTATGTGAATTGTTAATCATATTTGAAGTAATCTTAGCTTATGAAAGTGGAGTTGCCAGAATTTATATGCTTTGACAAAAATGACTAATTTGCTGGGTTTTAAATGTACAGGGCATGCAAAAAGCTGTCAGACGTAGAAGCCTGGGAAAAGAGCAAGAAAGCTACATTAGAAGCTGAACTCAGACATATGGAGGTACTTCAAATCTTACCTTTACATGTATTGATAATATTTCGAGTTCTGAAACACTTGGACGGTCTGAAAATAATTGTCACATTATGTAACCTTTTTCCTCTAACACTTTTTAGTCGTATTATTATATGGGACGGAAGGAGTATTCGTGATAATCCTGTAATGAAACAGGAATAACTGATGAATTGATGATAGTCACATTATATCCGCACCCTTTAGTCGTATCATTATAAATATTCTGGGACGGAAGGAGTAATAGTGAAACTCGTGTGTAATGAAACAGGAAAAATTGGAGAAAAAGAAGGCAGAGTATGCAGAAAAAATGAAGAATAAGGTGGCAGAAGTGCACAAATTAGCAGAAGAAAAGAGAGCAATGATTGAAGCCCATAAAGGAGAAGAGCTACTTAAAGCAGAAGAATGTGCTGCTAAATTCCGCGTTACTGGCCATGTACCAAAGAAATTTCTTGGCTGCTTTTAGTTGCTGGTTTATTAATTAATTCTAGTACAAAAAAAAAAAATTAAAAGTAATTGTGCAATTTATTTATTTTTATAAGTTTTTTTTTTTTGTTTCAATTGTTTGGGTGTCTGAATTTGGTTTGTCAATGTGTACAGTGAAGATTTTGTCTGGTGTGGTTAATTACTTATCAGTAAATTATGCTCAGTGTGACTGTTTGCACATTATTATGGGTAATGTTGATCATCTTAGTTTATTATTTTCACTTTTATTTTTATTGTTTTTAATTTTTTTTTTCAATTTTTAAAGAAGGGTGGGGCTGAAGTTCAGGCCCCATTTTTGAAAAAAAACAGGTACCAACTACTAAGTGATATTCCTGTCCATTTTTTTAGGGAAAAAGTGAAAAATTGAAGGGGTGTAAATTTTGATATGTTTTGCCGACATACTTTTAGAAAACAAATGTTGTGCCAACAATATCATTAGAGGTAGGGTTAACCTTCTCCTAATTTTTCTCCCATCATCCAAAAACTGCCCTAACTTTCAACTTTTACTAACTGAGTTTAAGACAAACACAAACAATAAAAGAAATTAAGAAAACTCCCTAGATGTTTCTTTAAACTGTTTTAAGTTGTTTCACATTTTATTTCACGAGCCAATATATTTTATTCCTCTAATATTTTTAATGAGTTAATAGAAATATACTATGTATTTAAAAAATCAATCAATAAAACCTCATACTCCGTATTATAATAGTACTAATTGATGCAAATCTTATGAAATGACCTTTTTTTTTCTTAACTATAGTATTAATCATCAAATTTAGTCCAAGTAAAGTACTACCTCAGTTAACTTTTAGTTGCAACTTTGGGTATTATTTGTGAAATATAAAATATTCTAAAGTTGTAACTAAAAGTTAACAAAGGTAGTAAGTGAATAATGCATAAGTTTAACTGTTACAAATAAAAATAACGAAGGAAGTGTATTATTACATGTCAAATCATTGACTTTAAATAAAATCAATTTGTTATACGTCACAAATGAAACATTATGAATGAATGTCAACTATCTTAATTAACTTCAAGCATAGTACCGAAAACCTAGGATCAACTCTTCTCTACATTATAGCCCTAACATAAAGATTAGCTTATAATGTAGCAGTAGTATTAATGATCATTCTCTTGCCAATTCCTTTACAAGTGTTACAAATCAGATAAGTCTCAAGAGTATTACACGACATCATTACATTTCCTCAAATAAGGCTGGTTCGTTTCAATAGACAATGATCCATCCTAAATCATGTCACGCACAAACTAGCTCTCTACGATTTAGTCAACAAAATACTTTGACTAACTAATCCAGAATTTATTTATAACTAATTCATCATTAACAAATTTTTTGTCAAATTTTTTTTTTTTTTTAAATCCTGTTTCTTTAAACAAAAATCCTACAAGGTCACAATCTCGCATATATTTGACCTCACTTGTACTGCATGCCAAACGTTCATCATAAAAACATTTTGGAAAATTATGATAAAAGGTCCAAAATTAATTTTGCAACTATTGAAAATTGCCCTTAAAGACAGACAATTCATACCCAAGTTGGTAGGGCTACAACTTCCAACTTCCCATGTGCTAACTAGAATTCTTAATATCTTTGGTTTCTTCTTATGCTTGCTGTCATTTGAGGTATTACTTACGTACCTTTTAGTTGGACAGCTAACTTAAAGAGTTTATATTCCACAAAACATTAAGAATGTGGTGACATTCTCCATCATCTTTATAACTGTCTAGTTAAGAGAATGACGAAAACATGCTCCAATCTAAGAAACGTGGTATCGTTGCTGATCAAAAGCATCTCCATGACAGACAGATAGACCATTGAGAGAACCGACCAGTGATGAATTTGACGATCATGAGTCATGAAACACATTTCTCAAGTAACACCCTAAAGTTATATCGCTGTCGATGACAACGAATGAGAATATGCTGAAGGTTTCAAAAAAAAAAAAAAAAAAATGCTACAAACGAAGATGCACAATTTGAGGACAAAAACCACAATATAGAGGGTTGATGCACCAGAGTAACATCTTCCACTCAGAACATGGAAGCAGATTCTGGTGGTTTGCTGGAATTTAACATCTATCACGTAACATTCCACCTCCTTACAGTTAATGTGCAACAACACGATGAATACACAGTCTAAACTCTAAAAGGATTAAAAATAAAAAGTACAAGATTTAAAAGCCCTCTACATGTAACTAAGTTTAAAGCTGTTGATGCCTACCTTTTTTTTTTTTTGGTTTTTATTATTTTTTTCTTTTTTTTTTCTTTTTCGTTTTTTTTTTTTGGAAAGTTGACGCCTAAAGTTAAATGCGAATAAAGAATATGAAAAAAAACAGGAAGTTACAGAAACCTTTTCACTGCTAGGATATGTGAATTGTCAAACATGCGTCTTCAAGCAGTCGGGCTTCATCAATTTCAGGGAAGTCTAATGGACAACCCCCTCAATATCATCTCACAAATCAGCACAGGTCTTCAGCTGCCTCTTAAAAAAGTGTTGCTAGCTTCTTCTCCATCCTCTGCATTGATCCTTGAACCAGAAATATGCTCAAACATCAGTCCACCCTTACAGAGAGAAATTGCAATGGGATAAACATAAAATCAATATACAAGTGCAAGCAAAATGCCAAATATAGAAAGGAAAAAGGAAGAAGGAACGCACTGATCCATTTAACCAACTATCCACAGCAAGTCCAGCTAAATTTCTAACAAAGTTAGCATGTGAAAATACATTTTTCCATTGAAATGTGCTCATCAAGACTGCCAACTTTGACATTTCTAACAAAAAGGCAGAGGCTAAATGTGTGCATTTGAGTGTGCACACACACACGGGGGAGGAACAGTGAGAGGGGCAGTGGGAGGAGGAAGGGGGGGGGGGATGCTTGTTCAATTTAATATTGAACTACTTACAATGAGATATGGCCCAACCTATGTTACTTCAAGTCTTCAACGCCCTGCTGTATGTAAGATGACGCAAGTTGGATCCTCAACAGTTCAAAACTACACCCAAATATATAGTTGCCTTCTATGATTTTATAAAATCTAGAGTATAAGAGGATCCAACACCGTATCGGACACGACACCCAAGTCCAAGTCTGGGCAACATATGCCCAATTAAAAGAACTATAAGTGCTAACTGCAACCAAAAAAAAAGGCTAATGTAGCTTAATAATTTCTGATAAACTTCATTCCAAAAACACCTTTATGGTTTAATCAAACTCTAGATACAACAACTTAATCTCTTGCGTCATTTTATCCAATTAAACTCAAATTAGCTCAAGCAGCAAAGCTAGTTTACATCAGACCAGATGTTTTATGATCACAATCATCACATGTTCATATCCAGTTTTAATAAAATCCCAAACTTGAATTCTTGGGGAATGTATGTAGCAAGATATCTTTCATCCCATAAGGGAAGATTCACTTTCGTTTCAATTTATCTACAAATTAACTGCAAAACTGTTTTCAAACAATATACTCCTTACAATTTTGAATATCGAAAAGAAACAAAGTTCATCTGATATAAAGAAGAAACTATTTCAACTTCAATTTTGACAAGTGTGGGTATCAAACAGAGTACTCAACAGGAGCAAACGAGAAATTGGTCCATACATACTGACAGGAGTAGAGGGAGTATGGTCCAGAAGAGCAACAGGAGTAAGGGTGGCATTGACCGGCGAAATATTTTGAGGAAGAAGCAAGTTATTTCCATACAGAGCATATCAGAAGAAACAAGTTAAGCCCATGCACAGGAAGGGAAGATCTGTGGAGAAATCACTAAAAAGGGAAAGGAGGACCTCAGCCATACATAAATACAGACAAAGGTGAGTCGAGGGGAACAATAAAAAAAAATAAAATTGATACGTTTGTCAAAAAAAAGATTTTGCTGTTATTTGCAACTACAACTTCTGATTGTTACTTTCTTGAATCTTCAAGTGTTAGCAAGCTACAGACTAAAAACCAGTAGCACAAGTAGCAGGAGATGGCAATCTCTATCATTGGAAGCACCCTAAAGGCCTAAACTACAGACTCTCAGAAGGAATCACAAAGTCATAACCCAAAATTCAATTCACAATCCCAAACAAACAATTTTAATCAGCAGTAATGCAATCACATCAGATCACAACACTAAGATATTCAGCATAGAGAAACAATATTGTATTACAGGGGGTGGGGGGGCAGTTTATGCACTAAAATTAGCAGCACACATCCTTGCAACATAAAAGTTCAACTCTCAAGTAAAATGTGATTGCGAGGACAACACCTCAGAAACCACAATAACTCAAGTATGTTCAGAAGTCAAATCAGTCTCGTACTTCTTGGAAAAATAAAAAGTACTCCTTAATATCCTGTTAAAAAAAAAAAGCCAAACCATTGATGCCAAAACCCTTTCTCTCAAACTGTGTCAGAATTCATGCAAAATACTACCTCAACAAAAGTAGCTTCACACCTGTAGCTACTCTCTCACAGAATTCATTTTGAACGCATAAAGCCCTTAACACGAAAACACACCTCCCTCCCCACCCCCACCCCCCCTCCCCCAACACTGATTTTTTTTAAAAAAAAAAAGGATGTGGGCTATAATAATGAAAAAGACAATACTCAAAAAACATTTAAACATACAAGAAAAGACAAAAACTTGGAGCCACAAAAACCATACGTGGATTATTGTCCCACCAACTCACCAGAGAACAATTTGTTACCGGCAGTAGATACCCTGATCTATGTGCGGAGGAATTTGCTTGATTTCGGTGCCAAGCTCTTGTTCAATCTTGTACCTGAAAAAAAGAAGAATTTTGCTTAACATTTAATTGTTGGCACTCCCTGTGAATGTCAATTCACAACACATACAAGTTAAAGCGATCCTCATATGTGATTAGGTTGACAGCCAATCCAAGGTGCCCATATCTTCCAGAACGACCAACCTGTATAGCAGATAGATATTAAGTACATTCCAGGGGAGAACGATAAAACATACATCAGACCAAAATTAAAAGAAAGAACCTAACATACTCTGTGCAGATAGGTTTCTGAGTTTTTTGGGAAATCAAAATTGATTACAACATTTACTGCTTGAATGTCTATACCCCTTGTAAACAAATCTGAAAAAGGCCAAACAAAAACACTAGCTGTAAGCACATAACACCTACTAGTGCCAAAAATCAGAAATATAGAGAAGCTATCCTACATACTTGTAGGAAAAAGAGCAATCCAGCATGTAATTTGAAACTTTGCCACAGAAGCAAAGTATTAGTAAGATATTATGGGTGCTAATGCAAGTGTAATTAACAGGTGCAAAGAATAATAACAAAATCTAGTATATGACGCACTTCCACTCTTCAATTACCAATTGACCAATAGAACACTTGTTTATCTAGTTATAAAAGGCTGTGTAGCCATACTTTACTAAAAAAGTGTTTGAATGAAATTATGTACAGCAACCCTTAAGTTTAAATGAATAGCAGAAACAAATCTGAGGTTCTGGGATTGCCCATGGTATCCCTGAGTTAACTGTTTTTGTTTTCAATTTTCCCTTCAAAATGACGGCAGGGTGACACATTATAGACCAGATAACCAGATTATGTTTTCCAAAAACAAATGAACTGAGCAGGAGAGTTTGATTAGTAATAATAGCGTCAGTTGTGAGGCAAGGACTGAAAATTATATGCCTTGTGCAACTCCTTCCTTTTCCATACTACCAATAAATCTAACAAACATCAACAAGGAGAGAGAACAAAACCAGGAAGAGGGGAGAAAGCAAGGAGAAAGAACAAAACCAGGAAGAGGGGAGAGGGGAAGGAGAGAGAACAAAACCAGGAAGAGGGGAGAAAGCAAGGAGAAAGAACAAAACCAGGAAGAGGGGAGAGGGGGGGGTGCAGCGGAGGGATAACAGGAATAATTTCATTTATAAAACTTCTTACCAAACCTTTTATTTGGACAAGATTTGGCTCCCGCAAGACACAAAGGTAAGGACTAAATTTCGAGAATTCTCTCATGATCAACTTTCTCTCATACACTTTATCTCCTCTACTCTACAGCTCTACTATAATCTGTGGTGGTGGTTGCACACTTGCACCTACCTACAACACTTTCTACCATTAAAAGACCCCTCTGTTGCCACTACTGCTACTGTTGCTTCCCATTGCTGCTTCTGATATTGTGGTCTTCCACTACACTTTTGCCTTACTCTTCTACAAAGACAAGTGTTACCTAATCCGCAATTGGGAATATGCTGATATTGCGGAACGCAGTTCGTTTGCTACCAAATTATTGTAGAGTAGAGCAAAAGTGTTCTGCAATTGGGTGGGGGGTATTGGGTAACACCGTCAATGACCAAACAGATGAAAGTGGGAGTTGGGAAAAAAGGGTAAGATTCCGGGAGAAGAACAACCCTAGACTTATCATTGATGAGCTGAAAGAGTGGGAAAACAAAGAAAGGGGAAGAAAGAAAACCAGAGATGATTACTTTACAACAGCAGTAACAGTGTCAGGTGGCTGTCAATAGCAAGACCATTCATAAACTTGAGCAGCATATTCAGGGTTACCACAAACAATCCAACAAGATGAGATTGTTATTTTAGCTTGTTTTGTTAATCTTCAGGTAACCAGGAAAAATTCAAATAGAAAATCCTTTGTATTCTTGAAAATGCAACTAATAGAAGCAATGATGAAGTGATTAAAGGAAACTTAAGAGGAAACTACTATCCATCACAAGCATAAAATCTTTGTACAAATCAAGAAAAGCTTTTAAGCGAAGGATTGAAGGACTAAAAATCAAAGAGATAGTATAAATGACTATTGTCTAGGCATTAAGACCCATTGCAAAGCAGAAGGGGCCAAACACATACTTCCTCCGTTTTTATTTAGTTGCATCACTTTTGTAATTGTTGACTCCTAGGTAAATTTTTGTAATAGAGAGAGATAGAGAGAAAAATAAAGGAGGACCATGTGATAGGAGAGAGATAAAAAGAATTTATTAACTTAAGGGGAAAGTGATGCATCTAAATTGAAACTTCCATATTTAGAAAGTGATGCAGCTAATAAAAAACGGAAGAAGTAATTTCCAATTCCGCTGTGGTCAAGACAAGTCACCCTTGAAACAAACAACACCAAGCAGGACAGCATCTCCATCAAATGTTAAGAGGTCTAGCTCTACCTCACTTCTAACAAAATCAAATTGCAAATCCATGTAGCCCCTTCCAATCCCACATATAAACAGCTATTATCAACAACATCCTGGCACCCTAATATCCAACAAGATCAAAAAACATGATTCTAGTAGTACTAATCAGCACAGCACTAAAAGTAAAGGGTGCCACCAGTCCTACAGAAAGCAATGAAGAGTTTGTGTTAACATATCCAAAAGAGGATATATACTATTGCCTATAAGCAGTCACATCTAATATCCCCCAAAATGAATTAGAACGTGATGATGAAGTAGCTCTATTTTTCAAGTTGTCACTATGCCACTATGGTTAAATCATTTGATATAATTAGTAGGTATGTTTCCACTCGTCTAGGATATGAGGAAGGGAGGAAGAATCATCATTATGCTTTTCCAATATCCTTGCACATAGAATTATAGGGCACGGTTGTTATTCTCAAGAGAAACCAATCAAGCACTGGTCCAAGCGTAATATGACAACCAATGAATACTTGCAAGCACTTACAAAGAAAGCAATAGAGGAAAGGTAGTAGCACAATTGCTTAGACATCACCCTAGTTCTATGTCCACCAAACTAAGAGACCATCCTCGTCTTTCAGGTATATAGCATTATAGCCCATAGAAAAAATAAAAAAATAAAATAAAAATAAAATAAAAACATAAACATAAACATAAACAAACAAACAATATCCTGACCAAATCACACAAATCAATAAATCATTAAAGAGTATCTTACAACACTTCCAACTAACTAATACAGGGCCAGTGGAGCAGAGGATATGCAAAACGAAGAACTCCCATGGTCACCCAACCTAGTACTATAGCCCAAACACAATCATCCAACGATCATCAAGGGAATAAGAGAAAGCTCCAGAAACCAATTGAAAGGCTTGTTTATGACATTTGGATCACATGTTTTCTATTACCTGTGCAGACAAGGTTCCTGCAGGCACCATTGCGAAAATCATGAAATACTCTATTTCGATGGTCCTGGAGCATCTTAGCATGGATGTAAAAGCAAGAATAACCAAGCTCTGTAATTTTCTTGGCCAATAATTCCACTCGATTCACAGAATTGCAAAATATAATGGATTGGTTTATTTGTAGCTGAAAAGCAAACCCATAACGATATCAGAGAGCCTTCAGACGTGATGCAGAAACAGTAGAAACACACTAGCACATAGAACAAGGACAAACCTTCGAGAAAAGCGTGTTCAGGCAATGGAGCTTCTGTCTTTCTTCCACAAAAGCATAAAATTGTGTAATACCTTTGAGAGTAAGCTCGTCCATAAGGTTGATTACATATGGCTTTTGCAAGAATCTATCTTTGAAATCCTTGACAGTGACGGGAAAAGTAGCCGAAAACATCAAAACCTGCCTGTTTCCAGGAAGAAAACGAATCAACTGCTCCACGGATGGTTGAAATTCAGGGGATAAAAGTTTGTCGGCCTGAAGAGAAAAGAAGCATGGAGCATCAGATAAATCCATATCTAATCAGAATAGCTTAGCAATTGATACTTAACTTCAAAAAGCTTTTAAGTGAATTCACTCAAGATCAATAATGCAATATAGCGTCTAAAATGGTCAGTCAATATATTTTGAAATATTCATTTTAAGAAAAATACATGGGCTGCTTTTATGAAAAAACAAAACAATTCTTTTTCTCTAGAAGGACACAAACAAATTCTTACCTTAAAACTAAAGAACAAGAAAATACAAAAATAAATAATATATTAAAAAGAATAAAATAACCATAAAAAAACCCACATTAATCTTTTACTAAATAAATATTAAATACCCAACACCACCACCTCTGCAAAGTTACTCATCATATTAGAGATGACAATGGGTAAGGTTTGAGCGGGTTCGATAACACCTGCACAATAAGCTCAATCCCTATATTTTTTTTATGTGTAGTCATACCCTACACTGACCCATGGGCTCTAAATAACTAAAACCCTTACTTAGACCCATAGGGTATAACAGGGTATGGCCAAGGTCTAGGATCCGATATGGATCCTTCACATACTATTTATAGAACCTTATTGCCTTTTTTTTCATTACATAAAATGCGCAGCAAAAAAAAAAAAAAAAGCTAAATGGGCCAACACCCACACAAAAGTGCAAAACATCAGTCCACAGTTGCACTAAGGGTGGGTGATTGAATGGTCAAATCTCAAAATTTGAACCTAGACCCATACCCTGAAATTAGGATAGTAAACTAGACCCATTGGCCATTGCCATCCCTATATCAACTGCTCTCCCCAGCCCCCATCCCTTCTTCCAAACATTTTGCCTCACTGGTCATTCACAAATATGGTAACTGACAGGATAATGAATAAGAAGACAAAGAAAATAAGAAAGTTGTCTGAGACAAACTTTGACCAGACAACTGACTCTAATTTTGCTGGAAGAACCTTTCTGGGGAAGCCTGGGCCAGAAATGTTAACAGAGAGCCAACAAACTGACAAAAATAGAGTGAGTGAGGGCAAGGATCCTTCTTCATGGTCCTGAGGGATTGCACAGGAGATTAATGCAACTACTATTTTTTCTTCAGACATTTCTAAGAATAATAATAAAACAAATAAGACCCATGCATGAGCTACAATTCTGTCTCAAAATGTCCTCATAATACCACTATTAGACGTTTCAACTTCCAAGATCCAGAAATGAGCTGTATGCCACCCTAAATTTAGTATTGTACACATTTTGAGCGCCTGGAACATTCTGGAAACATCGAGGGGAATGCAAATGGAGCTCAAAACACACCTGCCCCCAGGATTTCCGTGCTTCATAAAATAAAAATTTTATTAAGGTTAGCAGGTTAAGATTAACATGACTTTATATACTTCAAAATGATGATAGGTCTGGGCAGAGAGTGCATTTGGCAAGGACTTGCAGAATGAACAAAGTGGAAGGAATCAACACTAAATATTCAAGCAAATATGGAAGTACCTCATCCATTACAAGCATGGAGCAGTCTTTTAGAACACATATGCCCCTCTTTGCAAGATCTAATATTCTTCCTGGTGTTCCAACCAGCAAATGCACTGGTTGATACAAACGCATAATATCATCCTTCAAACTAGTCCCTCCTGTTGTGACCATAACTTGGATCTTTAGATGCTTGCCAAGCTCTTTGCATACCTGTGATGTTTGAAGGGCCAACTCTCTAGTGGGAACGAGTATAACAGCTGCAGTGAACAACCAGGACACCCATTGAGCTACTAGACAAGTAATTATCAATAGAATACGCAGCTGAGGCATTAATGCTTAGATGCTAGAATAATTTAATTTTTTAAAGTCAGAAACTAATAAAGCTTAGTTAGGCTACCCAAATGGGCAGATGCTGGAATAATTAATACTGGTTATCACCTTGAATTACATTGTTGTCTTGGTCTATTTTTTCCAGAGCAGGGATGCAAAATGCAGCTGTTTTTCCAGTTCCATTTTTAGCTCTGGCAAGAATATCACTTCCTGTTAACGCAATCGGGATACTTTCCTCCTGGATTGGGGAAGGACGTTCAAATCCCTTTTCATATATACCCATGAGTAGCTCACGTTTCAAGAAATAATCCTCGAATTCATTTCCTTTTGTAGCAGTGACATCCTGATCCAGGATGATTTATACATCAGCTTACAATCAACCAGCAAGTAGCATTTATGAGAGCCTCTTAGAGATAAAATTCAGTAAAAATCAGAATCCATCAAAGATTTTATTTTTCAATTAATGTTTGGACTACGAAGTATAATCATAAGATTCATAACATTAAATAGAGATACAACAGCCTTAACTTTTACCAAGTATTCGTGGGTACATCAAGTAGGGATTCAATATAATTGCATCCCTATGTGTTACTGCATAATATATACTTATACGTATGCAAAATGAGGTTAAACGGAGGGAGCATGATTATATAATAACACATAAGGGTGCATATAAAGCCACACTTTTTGCGAAATTCTTACATAAGCAAAACAGAATATCAACCTACCTATCATCTTGGCGCATAGCTTCTATGTGTTTTGGAAACACATAGAGGGTAAATTAGTAATTTGACATTCATAAAGGTATTTTTAATGGTTATAGTGATACTTTTGTGTACAGTAATGCATTATGCATGTATATATACCATTAGAGTATAGGTTGCTTATTAGTACTATTAAATCTCACAGTGGTAGAACATTTGATGTACAATTTACATGCTTTTTTGTACTATTAGAAAAATAATTATACCACTACAGCATTTAATGATACTATTTACCTATTTAACGGTACTTTATACTCATGTTAGTATTTACAACTTAAAATTCCTTTAACGGTACTTTATACTCATGTTAGTATTTACAAATTAAAATTCCTATTTGTTTCAAAACAAATAGGTCCTATGCGCCAATACTTCTCCCATTCCAAAACTCTATAGGAATTCACAAACAACCGTGCCTAGATACACTACCCACATCACAAGCTCATAATGTCTCGACTTCCCCCAACAACACCAAGTATCTTTATAATATAACTTCTTTCAATGTTGTTAGTGCATTATTGCTTTCCAAGAAGAAAACAGAATTCATGTAATTTACCAAGAGTGGCAGTGTCACTACTCCAAATTCCAAAGCCATAAGCCTGTTTTCCCTAACTCATCTTTTCCTTCCCATTTATCCCAATTCTTATATTTCCTTCATTACAATTTAGTGAACACATTTTGACTTTCACCACTATTCATACAAGTTACTTTGACATCATAATGTGAATTTTCCCAACAAAAAAAAAAAATAGTTGTAAAGGGTCATGTTTGAACAGTCTGAACATATATTTTCCAAATATCAAATTTGTATAATTTTTGGTTGTACATAATTGAAGATAATGTTATTTGAAGTTAAGCATTGACAAACGTGCCTAAGTGAACTGCGTCAACTAACATGAAACGGAGAAAGCATTATATAATACTGGAATTAATCATGAAAGATTGTCTTTTGGTAACATTAAGATTTCAAGAAAAGTGGATGTAACAAAATATAGCACGTATAAGTGTATGACAGCATCAAAATGAATTATGTGTTCAATTCCCGCTGCAACGCAATCAATTACTAAAGCTACAAACTTCACCCTAAGATGAGGGGGCTTTTTTTTGAAATGCATGAAATGTTTGAGACTCTATCATAAAAAAAACAGAAAGCTATTTTAGGTTCTTATAATCTTAATCGTACCCCCATGATTTCATCTCCTTCACTTCTTTCATCCGTCTATTGTTTAAAATGATTGTGCAAAGCAAAAATCTTAATCAATATAATAGGAAGACTTTCTGTTTTTAAAAAGGCTACACGACACCAAGCTGGCAAGCTACTTGACTTGCAACTAACTAGGTATAATTTTTTACATGCGTCAAGGCCATATTCAAACTTGTCACAAAAAGAGATAACTTGCTAAATAATTTTTCTCAAGGTTACTTACAAGTCCACTAGTTACAAGACTCTTTCAGTTCTCCTGGTCCACCTTGTTTTATATTTGTTAAGATTTTTTTTTTTTCGATTAAAAAAAAAAATTAACTTACATCACCTTATTCTAATATAAAATCCTGAAAGTCAGGAAATAATTTTTTAGGTTAAACAATTCAGTCTTGATTTTTTTTTTTTTCCTTTGCAACCACAACTCCTCAAAATCCAAAATTTGGCAATCTACAATTCTTGTTTAGCCAGCTACAGTTATCCGGGGAAGCAATATGCAGACACCAATGTGTAGCTGATGTGAAACAAGCATAAATTGGCAAGTATATATGCAGTACCTCTGTCATGTAACGGGTATCAGCAGGTGGAAGCTTAAGGTTTGCCTTCCAATCTTGGGAACTGAACCAAAGGCAATATTAAGTCACAACACAACAACCTTCATAATTAGCATCGAATTAAAGAAACACAAGTACATGATATTTATATATCAATTACTTTTGACATCCATAACTATAAAAACAGTAGCAATCTCATTGATCTGGCAAACAAGACACGAGTTATACTACTCCCTGCATTCCAAAATAAGCCTTTATTGTTTTTTCCTGATTCAAGTTTGACCACTAATTCATCTGAAAACACTCATTCATTATATCTTAGTTTTAAAAGGCATGAGGTGAAGGAGCATGCCTTCTTTAGGTGTGGCACAATTTTTTTTTTTTAATAAAAAGTAGTTTCTATTAAATAAGTCTAAAAACAAAATTCTGATAATAAGGTGAAAAAGGCCATGTGATCGATAGCTAGGGTTTTTTGAACAAAATTGGGGAATATGGGGTTTCTCTCTCCTGTAGAATCGAAGTAAATCTGACCCATGCAAAGTCACATGGCAGCCTAGAAAGAAGCGCATAGGTGCACGCCATTAGTAGGTCTCTGCAGCAAACATAGCTAGGGCCCCAACTTTCATGCCTTACGGCGCTAACACCATTATGCCTAGGCACGCTTTATAAACTAAGTATTATGTATATTAAAAAAAATTACTCCTTATGTTTGGAAATAAGTATGATACTTTGGGATGTATTAAAAAAAAATTGTCATGCTTACAAAATCATAGATAATTCATGGTTAGACTTCTCATCATACCTCACTAATATAGAGTAAGATAGACGATGGGGATGAGAAAACCGATATAAAGGGTTTTTTAGTAAATTCATGGTATATCCTTGTTAATTTGTGACTTAAAATATAGTAGAGCTGACTTTGAATGCAAATATCTCTCAAACTATAAGTGATTTTGAGGTGATTCAAGTTAAAGGTCATAGCTTGTTTGGAAGAACTTCCAACGATAGGTCATATGCTCAATTTAGATAAAAAAAAAAAGCGAGAAAGTTAAGGTCATTCTACAGAGAACAGACGATACTGACTCGAAAGGGACATCCGTTGATCCGTGCCAAAAAGAGGCACGTCCATCAGTTTTAAATTTGGATTTAAGCTTACGTGGTTAATGGAAATTTCCTAAAACTATATTACTTCTATGACGGCTGTTAAGTATACTAGGGGAACAATTTTGAGTTTTAATATGGCTTCCTTATGCTATTAAAAAAAAAAAAAAAAAAAAAAAAAAAAAAAAAAAAAAAAAAAAAAACCTTTAGTTAATCAATTAGATCACACCTTATAGAGCCATTAAGATTTAAGACTCCTTATATTATTCTCTCGTTTTTTCTCCATTACAGTGAAGAAGCTCTCGAATTTCCCATCTGTGAATGTAGGTCTAATTTGACCAAACCACCTAAATTCTTGTGTTCTTTGTTTATCTTCTTCATTGTTTTTCTCGTTCTTATTTTTCATTGACTTGTTCCAATGTAATCAAACACAATTACACCCTTATTTCCTAACAATCTTTAATTAAGAGACAAGAATAATGTGAAAATTGATTCCAAATTAAGGGAACATATTGTAAGCAGTTTGCCATACAAGTCTAACAATATATTTTTTACGATTTCCATCAGCATGTTATGAGATATTTATGATATGTCTGCTCTCAAAAATGAAAACAACAATGACCTTGGATTAACATAAAGTGTCATACTTGCACTACAAGACCATATTTTGGGGTACGGGTGGTGGGAAGCACATAAAGTTGAAAAACATGTGGCAGACAAGATGAAGACAACTCATATATGTTTGAAAGAAAAGAACAGATTTGAACCTTATTAGTTTCACAGCTAACTAAAAGCTTGAAATATACTTCAGAGGGGAGAGGAGTATACAACCATATTGAATATAAAGACTTTGATTAAGCTCACAATGTTTTCAAAGTTCATTTAAAAGATGAACTTTGACCAAAAATATCATTCTACTTTCCCCCTCTCCCCCTCCCTCCCAAATTAAAAGTAACGATTTTTTTTTTTTTTTACAATATCTACCTATCTATTTCCAAATTTCTCCACAAAGATACATATAACGCTATGGGAGTAATGATATTGGGAAACTTGCCAAGGAACTTCAGAAGTGCAATGGGATATTAGCTTCCTACCAAGTTGAAGGATGGACATCAGCTTTCTGCATTGGCAAGGCACTATAACATCATTGGCCAAACGCCCAGAACTAACAACTCCGGCAGGGCCAGTTATCAATCAGGAACTAATAACTCCTACTTAGTGTAAACCTCAAGACTACAGCCTTTGTATCCATAACTCTAGTCTCATCACAACCAACACAATATCATCCACAAAAAACAAACACCATGATATCTCATTTTAGATAAACCTTATTATGTCTAAAACTATTGCAAAGAGGAAGATCTTAGGGTAGTTAGGATAGTTTTTAGTGTAAACTGATCGTAATAGGGAAATATTTTGTTGCTCCACTACCAAATGTTTTCACATCACGATCTATACCATCAACTAGGCCCATACTTGCGTGATATTCTTTTCTACATCATTACCCACCAAAGCCCCTCTTGATTTTTTGTCATATGCCTTCTCTAAATAAGATAAATAAATAAAGGTGCAAATCCTTCTTACTTGCCCTATAATACTCCATTATTTTCCTCTGCAAATGGACAACTAATATTCATATTGTCTCGACATAAACCCAAACTAATTTATTATAATGTTAGTATATTTACTCAATCAATGTTAATCACTCTTTCCCACAATTTCATGGTATGACGTAAGCTTTATTCCTCGATATACTGATCTATTTTGTTCTTTTAAATAGGCATGAATGTGGATTAACCAAACCCTTCCCTAGGCTTCTCCAAACCTCAATAAGAATAACATCCAGCACAAATGCTTTCCTTATCCTATTTTTTTTTTTTCAAAATTTTCTCTACCTATAAATTTTAATCCTACCATGCAATTCCAGCTTCTTGATTCTGAAATGAAATGTCTGCAATAACACCTACTACTCTATAACATAGCTCACCAAAAGATTCCCTGTATCTGTCCTTCACTACCCAAAATAAGAATTCTTTGGTTCTTACCCTTTAGCACCTCATATTATAAAAGTCCTTGGTCATCATTTGTCTCCTCCTAGATATCTTATAAATTTCAAATCCTTATGAACCCTTGATTTAGCCTATTATTTTCCTTACCTTTAGCATCCTCCAACTTTGCATAAAACTTATAAAACAAGCTCTACTAAAAAAAGCCTTTTTATATAGAAATTGAACAGTTGTAATCACCAACTAGTTGTTTATGACAATAATTTCCAATGAACAATGGCGGTAAGTTCTTAGTTTTTCTATCTCTTCAATTTGTCTCTATATAATACAATATGGCTATAAAATTCCAAAATCATCAACTCAAAGCAAACAAATATTACAAAATTCTACTCACTACCTTATATAAGAAAGAACCCATTATTTTTACTATTTAATATCCTAGTTTGATCCCCATCATCTACTTTCTTATCACCTTTTTCAATAAAATACCATAATAATTGCCCATATAACTTAAATTCAACAAAATACTGCCTCACTAACTCTTATAACCTCAAGTCCATCACTTCACAATTAATTTACATAAATGCCCCATGATTTATGTTCATTAAAGGTTAACCTAAGTCGTGGTATGGTTTAGTAAGTGGAATTGGTACAACAACACAATTTACTACATGATTTGGTAAAATTAGTCTAGAAGTGAACCATTGTACCATGTACCACAAAGCATGGATTATACCATTAATATGTAATAGCTTGTTAGCCTGTACACAAATGAATAACTTTACATAGGAACTGTACACCCAAACTATATCTCTACAGTCTACACTAACACTGCCACAAACATGCTGGTTAGATAAGGATTTAGATAGCATTTGGGAATGTAGGATCATGGTAATATAGAGTACCTTCATACCAAATCAAATTTGAAATTTTGTTCACCATTTACCTATTAGTCTCAAGATTGTAGTCTATAACATAAATGAGAAAATAGCCACCTAGGCGTGTTTTGGACATGGGATGTAGCATTACAAATCGTAAATGGTAGATTATTATAAGTATAACAACCAAATGCCAAGATCTCAATCTAGTCCTCAAGCACCAAACCCCCACATTATCCACCTGAAGCATAACTCCATCCCCTCTCAAGTACTAATGTATTATACAAACAAAGAACTTCATTTAAAATTCTAAATACGGCCATCAAAATGAACATATACTTTTAGATGCTCATCTTATAATAATTATGTCGATTATCCCATTTGAAATAGTCAGAGCAAGCGAACCCCAATATTATAACAATTCAGCACAAATACACTGACAACCTACAAATGACTTATCCATCCATTAATGATGAGAGGCTGAGAGGGTAAAAATCGGAATGCAATCAAAGAAGTCAAGAGTCAATCATGATAGGACCTGCAGATACTTGAACTCTGGCAAAGAATAGTTGTCGTAAGGAGAATACCCATCTCTTTTAAGAAACCAAACTTCCATCCAATTTTACCTGCTTCACAATGTCACAGCTTACCTGAGTCATCCTATCCAGCTACAAACAAGGTAAACAAAGCGAGAACCAAGAGTCCAGGCAACATAAAGGGTGTTTTTGCAAGCAGTACTTGGTCACAAGACAAATCAAACATCTACTTGATTCAAAAGGTCCTCAATCAGGTCTCCACTCTAAAACCAAATCAAATGCCCTAAAACAGATCTTCACTCTTACTCTAACTTCCAAAACCCCAAAATTGAATCAATAATCGCAAAGTGTCTCCTGAATAAACGCTCCACTACTTGCAACTCCAAATTTCAAAGTCTGAAAAAACCCAAATCTTACTCTCCAATTCTACTCCATAAGAGACTAAATCAATTAAAAGTAACCACAATCACAATCCCTCATTCAACAGTTACACAATATCATATAAATTCCAAAAACATCAAAAATCACAAAACAATCAAACAAAAAACCCTAAAATTGGGATAAAAAAAACAATACCTAGAATCCACACCAGAAGAAGCAGTTTGCATAGATTTCTCAACTTGATTAACAGAAGACTGATTAGAACCACCATCAGTAGCAGAATTAGCAGGACGTCTCATCATCCACTGCTGCTGCTGTTGCTGTTGCTGTTGTTGCACTTGTTGCTGCTGCTGCTGCTGTTGATACTGATGCTGATTCTGCGGCGGCGCGTTGCGCGGCACATACTGAGGTTGCTGTTGCGGTTGTTGGTGGTGATATGGCGGCCTATTTTGAAAATTAGGGTTTTGCTGCACATAACCGCCGCGACCGTTGCCGATCCCCGGCGGAAACCTCGGACGAGAGTTGTGGTTCATCGGAATCTGGAGTGATGAAGGTCAAAGGAAGAGTAAACGATGAGAGAGAAAGAGAGTGTAGTAGTGAGTGATTTTTATTTTGAACGAAGAATTTTGATGGAGTATTATTTGGGTAAATATAAGTTAATCTCTAAAATTCACAAAATTTGTTTATCACATGGCAATTTTGTAAATAAAGCAACAACTTTTTTCATAAAAGTAGGTCCAACAGTGATGATGACTGGATAAAGTTGTTGATTTATTTACAAAAATGTCATGTGATAAACAAATTTTGTTTATCCCAGAGATTAATTGGGGCTTCCTCGTATTATTTTGGATCTAAGAAGAAATGAAAATGGAACATTTTTTAGGAGGGAGTAAGAGCCTAAGAGGGAGTGGGTGTTGTGGGACTTTAGTAGTTCACTGCGTCTACTTTTTTTACTGGATGATTGATTTCTTCTTGTGAGCTTGTGACGAGAGGGTTTTGTCCAGTTTTATCGGTTCGCCTAACTTTATTGAGTAGACATGACTTGTGACGAGCAGATTTTGACTAAATTTTCCTTTTTTTTTTTAGAAGATATGTTAGAAATGACCTTTTTAATGTAGACCTCTTGTGAGAGAACTTCTTTAATTGTTATGAGCTTGTGAGTTGTGACGAGAGGGTTTTGTCTTGTTTTTCTGGTTTGTCTACCTCAATCGATCAATGTTGCATACATGAATACAAATGAGTTATGTTCTTACACATTGGTATTTTATGAGTATTTTATGTGGAAAACTTGTTAGAATGATGTTTTGTGAGGGATGTAAATGTTCTTTAAAATAAAAAATAAAAAACAAAAAAACAATAATAAAAAATTAAGATCTTGAAAGTAAATATAATAAAAATTTGGGAATTTGGATTTTTGAACAAAAAATTTGATTGTTGACCTAATTTTCAGACATTGCCCCTCTAGTGACCTCTTCAAAACCTCTTATTTTCCCTTTGCTTCTTCCCAAACTACCATGACCATCGGCTCACACTTATCATCCATTTCAACGTTTTAGAAATTCTACTGACATAAAACATCAATTTAATTGATTATGAACAAAATTGACAATGATCTAAAATAAAACTTCAAATGGTCGATTGCAAGGGCCAAGGGGTATCTAGTACATTAGGATTGCCTAGTGCATTATTGAACTTATGAGATTACATTGGGATGGAACTTTTTTAAAACTAAGGAGAACTTTTTTAAAACTTCTTATCTTTCTAGGGCTTATTTCGCTTGTGGCACACTTTTTCAGTAATTAAAAGAGTTAGAATAATATTTTAGGTAAATGTATATGAAAAAATTAAGAACATAAAATACATTTTATAAAAAGATTATATATGAGATTTGGAATAATATTATAATAGTTGTATTATACAAATTTTCCAAATATAAAAGATTTTTTGTTAAAAATGGAGGTGGGGGTTTTGGAGGGAAAAAACAAAACCAAAAATTGACACGTGTCATTCCTGGTGTCTATTTTAATATTATGTTATTGATGATTGATTGTAATTCTCTACATTAGTGTGGAAGATTCTTGATTAGCTTTGGACATCTATAAATAAGAGAACCTTGGAGGAGCTTGATATACAAGTCATTCCACAACAAGCATTGAGAGGAAAACCTCTCTTAGATTGAAATGAGGAGTTTGAGATCATCTTTATTAATCTAAAGATAGTGAGTGTTCCACAATTGTACTTTGAGAGAAAATTTTGTTATTCATCCAATTTGGGTAAAGTCATATTGTAATCCTACTATTAAATGATAGTGAAAGTTTTGGAATACTAATCTTGTGGTTTTTACCATTATTGGGTTTTAAATGCAACCAAAACTACTATTTTTCACAACAAATACATATTAAAAAAACAAAAACAAAAAAAAAAAACATAAATTTCAAAGGTTCGACAAAATAATCAAGGAAGATTATGTATGTCTAAAACAATGATAAAATATTAAATTATTACGTAGAATTTCTAATAAAAATTCGAGATTTCACCTTTAATTTCATCATCAAGAAACGTAAATAATGATAATGTGACACCTGCAAATTAAGAAAGAATAGTAAATTATCAAATGAATTACCAATTACGATGAATATCTTTCTAACGAGTCATTGCAAATTATCCTAACTCATCCTAGAAAATTTGCTATTCAACCAGTCCAAAATTGTCTAGAGAACATACAAGTGAACACAGAAAAGGAAGAAAATTTCCAAGAACTGACGATAACTGTGCAAGTATGACGTAGTGTAGCAAAGATTGACTTATTAGATCCCAACCAGTATTACAGATCCAATTGTAAATGCGTTTATAAAGAGAGTGCATTGCAATGTCATTTAAATTTATGTGAGGTGGTTTTGGTGCTCGCACCGGCGCCGGAGTCGATGCAGGCATGCAACTCGTTCCGAGTTCGGTTGCCAAGAGATGTCGTAGTAATTGAAAATAAACATGGTGTAAAATACGATGACAAGAAAGGTGGGTCATATAAAATCCATTCAGCTATTTGTATAATTGCTAATAATTAAATATTATTTTTATAAAAAAAATTGCGAAAGTATCATATCACTCATACTTAAGTTATTTTAGTTCAATCAAACACGTTCTAAACAATTTAAGACGTCTTATTCTAAAATATGGTTTACTTCCAATAACACTGAAATATATCATCGAGGTGATATTTTAATCTAAAAGTAATAATTATTTGATACGGAAGGAGTTCCCTCTAGGTTTTCCTTGGGAGGGTAAATTGCATTAATTTATCCTAAAGATTTCATTTCAATTGGAATTTGGTTATTCACCATGTACGAGGATCCCCGCTAATCATCCATGGCTGAATGGTTAAAGTGCCCAACTCATAATTGGCGAATTCGTAGGTTCAATTCCTACTGGATGCACGCCAATGGGACCCTCCAATAAGTTTATTGGAATTGGCTCTGTATCAATGGAATCTCATCATCCATACATAAGGAATTGGTGTGGTATATTCATATCATAACATATGAACAGGGTGAATTAGCATTCTTATTGAAACTCGAACTCATCATAACATATGAACAGTAAGAACTAGCATTCTTATTGAAACTCAAACTCATAGGGAAGAAAATCGATTTATGGTCGTTTGGCATTGTTGCGGTTTTCTGCTTTTTGGTTTTTTGTTTTTTAAAAGTATGTGATATATGTCCCAAAATGAATCAAAAATTATTTAAACTTATTAAAAACATGATTATTTTGAAAACTGACAACAGAAAAGTGGAAACACATTTTTCTTGTTTCCTGTTTTTGGTTTTTGGTTTTCAAAAAAACAGAAAACTGAAAACCAAAAATGATGCCAAACAAGCTCGTAGTTCTCTTGCTAAGGTTTCCTTTGATTTTCAAGGCTCAATCTCGATTCTCTATCGAGTTGTGGACTAATTTCTGGATTTTTTTTCAAATTTCTTTTTCTTTCTCTTTTAATGGCGGAAGACAATAGCACAATAGTGGTTGGGCAGAATGTTGATCGTGGGGACAAACCCTTAATTGGGGAAAATGAAGATGTTTTGGAGGAAGCAATCGAATAGGAGATTGATGGAGGAGAAGATGATGATGCCTGAATTGAATTGGCTCTAGTTGGGAAAATCTAGACAACTCGTAATATCAATAACAATGCGTTTATTGCGACCATGAAAGGGGTTTGGCAACCGAAGCATAGAGTGGAGATAAGTACCATTGGAAAAAATATGTTTATGTTCCAATTTCACCATTGGAAAGATAAACAAAGAGTCATCGATGAACAACCTTGGCATTTTGACAAACATGCCCTTCTTCTTTGGGGAAACCGCAAACTCAATCAAACCCTCGGACATTCAACTCATTCATCTGTCGATGTGGATTAGGGTCTATAATTTACCTCTTAAGGGTAGATTTAATATGATTAGTGTGGAGAAAATTGGCAACAAAATTGGTGTTTTTGTTAAAATGGATTCTTCTGCAAGAATGGGAATTGATAAGTCAATTCGCATCCGTGTTCTCGTTGACGTCCGCAAGCCCCTTGTAAAGGACATTAGATTGAAGATGAGAGGTGGTATAGAAGAGTGCTTTGAGGTGAAGTATGAACGACATCCATTATTTTACTTTTGTTGTGGGAGAATGGGGCATGGTATCATTAGTAGAAAATTAGCAAATGGCACGAACCGGTGCCATAAATGATTTTGGCACCGATTAACCGGTGCCATAACTATTTTTTTTTGTTGGGAATTAAAGTCAATTGGCACCGGTTAACCGGTGCCAATTCATGTTTTTTTTTATTATTTTTTTATTTTGCTTTATCCACACATACAATCAGAGATATATTGATCAAAATATAATCAGAAACATATAACAAGCTTGAATACGAAATATAATCAGAAATATATTGATGATTAAATTGTTATTTTACAAATACAAAAAAATAAAATAAATTACAACATCAAAATCCAAAAAAAAAATTACAACATCGAAGAAAAAAAATATTACACATCGAACGAAAAAAAAAACAATTACAACATTGAAATCAAAATTCCAAAATCAACACTTTGATTCTTCACCTACATCAATTAAAACACCGAATTAATAACAACTCACAATAAACTAAAATTACGAAAATTAAACCCAGAAAATCACGAAATTAAAAGCAAGAAAATAAACCCAGAAACCCCCCCCCCAAAAAAAAAAAAAGAAAAAACCCCAAAAATACTCACGAACTGAAAATAAAAAAATAATTAAAAAAAATCCAGAAACTCAAAATTATAAGAAAAATTGAAAAAAAAAAACAAAATCTCCGAATTTTCTTTTTTAAAAACACCCAGAAAACTCAAAAATAATAATAAAAAAACCCCAAAAGACACATGCATGTACCCAAAAAAATCGATTAATTAAACCCAGAAAAAACGAGAAAAATCGAATTAAAATACAAAACCGATTAAATTCAGATAATTATACCCAGAAAAATTGACAAAACTCAAATTAAAAATCCAATAATCAATTAAATAAACCCAGAAAAATCGATTTAAATCCAAAATCAAACCCAAATTTAAATCCAACAAACTCGATTAACATCGAATTAAACCCAAAAAATAAACCCTAACCTCGAAGGATTATACCCAGAAATTGTTGTTGATGTTGATGTTGGTGGGCTTTGCGGCGGTGGTCGACCTTTGTGGTGGTGGTGGCGGCTTTGCGACAGTGGTAATGTGGTGGTGGTGGGCTTTGTGGCGGTGGTTGAATTTGTGGTGGTGAAGATCGAAGAAAGAGAGGAGATCGAAGAAGCTAGGGAGAGGAGACGAAAGAAGATTGAAGAGAGAGAGGGGATCGAATATGGGAGATGAAGATCAATAAGGGAGATGAGAGGAGAGAAAAGGGAAAGGAGGAGAGAGAAGGAGATCAGAGGGAATGAAATAGGCGGAGTGATAATCAGCTATTTAGGGTTATGTGATGAACCGGTATTTTTTTAACATCTTTTGGCACCGGTTCAAAATTGAACCGGTGCCATATGTCTAGCCCGGTTAACAGCTGCTTCAATCTTAGCCTTTTTTCCACCGGTTTTCCTTGAACCGGTGGCAATATAGGGGTTCCCTTTTGTAGACACCAAATTTTGATCCCCTATTTTCCATAATTGTTTTTTACATTCAATTAACTAATAAATTTTGTGTAATTTCATAATTATAATAACAAAATTCAAT
The DNA here is from genome assembly GCF_001683475.1 of Chenopodium quinoa. Taxonomy (NCBI): domain Eukaryota; kingdom Viridiplantae; phylum Streptophyta; class Magnoliopsida; order Caryophyllales; family Amaranthaceae; genus Chenopodium; species Chenopodium quinoa. The sequence goes on along the minus strand of NW_018744693.1, from coordinate 886,431 downwards.
TTTGCTAACGACAACCGCAATAATTAGACATAAGAGACAAGTTCAAGTAGTGTTTATTTATAATTTTGGAGTATACAAAACCCTTTCAGAATTGAGAAATTCTATGGCTCGAATCTTTAGTATTCTCTTCTTTATTACCTGTGTCTACTATTTAGGCAGAATGTTGTCACCTATTTTAACTAAGAAACTGAACGAAACTCCAGAAACGAAAGAAAGTGAGGAAGAAACAGATGTAGAAATAGAAAAAACTTCCGAAACGAAGGAGACTAAACAGGAAGAAGAGGGATTCACCGAAGAAGATCCTTCTCCTTCCCTTTTTCGGAAGAAAAGAAGGATCCGGACAAAATCAAAATGGATGAAATGGGAAAGATCCGAGTGAATGGAAAGGACAAAACAAAGGATGAATTTCACTTGCACTTAAAAGAAGCATGCTATAAAAATAGCCCAACTTCTTATTCTGGGAATCAAGATATTTCGAAGTTCGAAATACTTAAAGAAGAAAATAAAAACCTATTCTGGTTTCAAAAACCCCTTCTTTTTCTTCTTTTCGACTATAAACGTTGGAATCGTCCAACGCGATATATAAAAATCAATCGGTTTGAAAATGCGGTAAGAAATGAAATACAATTTGTACTCCTAATTTACAAACAAAACACGAGGCTAATTTGTAGCATAACTCGAACCTTGTACACTCCATGCCGGAAACTTCAAGTCGTCATTTATTCATGATTATGAAAATCATTAACGCCATTAGTAGTACCACTAACGCCATAATCAAAGCTAGATATAAATTTAGCACTCGAAAATGCTCGTCGAATGGAGATGGAGCTTGACGGTTTTGGTTGCCGGGAGCCATGGAAACCGAAGAGGAAAAGGTAAGGGGTGTATTTTTTTGAGTAAAGGGTGATTTCGGATAAGGGAAATCTCCCTTTTATAGGGGATAAATCTTATCCGTATTTTATCATATCCTAATCGTGTAATTGTTTAGTCTAATAATAGTAGTAAGTGTATCTTTTAAAAATAACATAAAATAAAAATAATGTGTTACCACTGACATATGTAACACTTATTCCGTTTGACATATCCTGATCGAGAATATCAAATATTGACCCTTTAATCTGTACAATTTTAAAACCGTGACCATTTCTAAAGTATCACTTAACCCCGGGTAAAAGTTTAGTACTAACTGATTTTATGTATCCTATTGCTATTATTATTATTCTAATATTTTCAATCATCTTTTTTTTTAAAAAAAAAATAAAATAAATAAATACAAATCATAAAGGACAAATTAGCATATTTTGATTATGTAAAAGAATGCAAAGCATGCATGCATACTAAGCCATTACCAATACCCAAGGTCAGACACAAAACATGCATGAAATGCATGTAATGTAAGTGGAAAATGTCAAAACTCACGGCTCCCATTATTTTTTTTTTTGTTTTGTTTTTTTTTTTTTTTTGCTGTTGTTCAACTTCCTTAATTATAACTTGTTTTAGTTCTACCATTTTGCTTTGTCAAAAACGTACTACTATTCCAATTTTCATCTTCTTCCTTATTCACCAAAACACCATTACCACTATACCTTCATGAGTCATCTTTCCTCTATTTCATATACTCAGAAATAACAAGTGTAAGTATGCATGCTACTTCTCTTCCGGGTTATTACAACGACGACAATATTTGACAGTAAAAGAGTGGCTCTAAGCAAAGATACCTCTGCCATTACCACTCATTTGATATGTCAAATCTCTACAGAAAAAGAAAATGGTAAGCTATGGTTATAATTTAGCAACGAGAATCAGAAAATGGTGTGATATGACAATACGTTGTATCACTGAGCCGTGTTTCTTCCCAAACGGTAAGGTGATATGACTATCCACAATCAATGGCAAACAATTTTTTTCCTTGTTATTTTCTGATAAGTGGGTTGTGTAATAGTCGTATTTTGCTATGGTAAGTTTAATATACGAAGAGTAAGTACACTCTTCAAAGGAAAGTAGTACCAATTAACCATTGTATTCAAATTATATTAGTACTTTTAATTATTTTTAGTCATTAATAATATTGTATTTTGTTCAGTCAATAGTAATTAAGTTTTACATAGAGTAGTAGGCTATTCTATTTGTCCTCTACCTCATTAAGACGATTTTTAGTTATAATTTCTACCTAACTCTTGTATTCGTACGCATTTATTTCGTATAACAGTATATTCTCTGTATTTTGTATTTTAGCTCCCATTTTCTCCCATATATATACCACCCCACTCTTCACGAAAGGGAAAAAAAAATATCGAAGAGAATAGTTAAGAAAGGAGCTAAAAAAAAAACTCATAAAAGAAGTCTAAATTATTTCAGCACTATAATTAGATAAAAAAAAGGTAATCAAAATTTTTATTTTCAGTAAAAAAAAAAAAGAATATAAAAAAATTGTAGAAGGACTTGGCCTAAAAAAATTAAATCGATCATTTTGACACTACCTTGACTAATTCCTCAAGATAGCTACTCAAAGCCAAAGGTAATATCTTCTTTCTTTTCATTTGTGATTTCATATTATTTTTTACACACATTTACTAACTTTTCTACTTTTGTGTGTTCCATAACCTCCTAGGGCACTATACGTGTCGGTTTCCTAATTTGGAAACCAAGTAGAATTTGACCGACCGCGAACGAGTTTGAGAGTGAGTATATATGGTTTGTTTGATTTTTTTTCTTGTATGTATCATCCTTATGTAGAGTATGAAATGGAATCAATGATAATTGTACAAAATGCATAAGGAAGCTCCAAAGAATGAATGATGGAATTCTAGCAAGATAACATTTTCGACTACTTTTTTTTATTACGTAAAAAATCGTTTTTCATCATAAAATTAAAAATAATTTTTTACAGTAAGCTTATGTATTTAGGAGTGTATGAGACTTGGAATTTTATAAAAATAAATTTTAACCAACTCACAAAAAATCAGACATTAAGACAAAGTAACACCACAAATTCCTTACTACAGGTCTGTCCATTTTCCAATTTCGACCAATTTCCTTTTTTGATAATAAAATTTGAATTAAATAAATAGAAAGTATATTCCTTAAGCTTTGTAAATTGGGGTCACACGTTCTCATAGGATGAATACTCTATTTTTTATGATTTTTACAAAACAAGGTATCAAAATGATAAACTGATTTGAGGCTGTTTTCCCCAACCAAGCATACTCTTTTTATTTGGCATATCAAATGACTTCTAAAAAGGGGGAATTTTCTACAGAGAATTTATATGCTTGTCCTTAACATACCATTAAAAGGATCATGCCAATTTTAAAGTACTTTGACCATTATCACCCAATTCCCCATGAACGTCCCAAACCGGAGTGTTTTTTTAAAGAAAATTCATTATCTTTCATTTCAACAGCTAGATGAATCCCAATTTTTGATATGTTATATAAGACATAGACATTTCCAAAGACCTATCATATGCTCAAATCTAACTGTTAGAACATGAGTTATGGTGTCCGAAATATTAGAGACACTTTAAACCCTTAAGCTTTTTAAGGAAAAATGGAATGAACATTATTATATAATTTGTGTCACCCTATCATGTATACCTCTGTTTTTTTTTAGTCATTTGAGGAAGTTATAAATTACTCATGCCTCAAGTTGATATTAATCCAAAAAAGAGACACATTTGTATCACTTTAAGACTAACACTTTTTTTTTATTTAAAAAAAAAAAAAAGTCTTCTTCATTCTATGGCTATATGAAAGGATCATTATAAATAATTCATTTAGTTTGGAATAGAATGTCTTATAATTTTTAAATAAATCTTGTTTAAATTTTAATTCCATCATCGTTCGGAAGAGCAAAATTTCCTTATGCATTTCTTAATAAAGAGACAACTAACTTTTAATTAAGCAAAATATGGCCTTGCATGCTTGTATCATTTCATTAATAAAATAAATCTTTCGAGTTATGGTTTATGGCTTATATTTAAATAAGAGGGTAAAGTTGAATATTCAATCATGATAGGTTATAAGATGATCTATTTGCCGCAGAGAATTATACTTTTAATGTTTTATTATCTCTGATAGATCGCTTACTTAATCTAACATGATTAAGGTTTTCAACATATACTACCTATCATTTAGATTTAAGCCATATAGAATGTCCATTCTGCGTAAGTCAATTTCATACAATCTAAACACATTTCCTTCATATTCTTCTCAAATTCATACCAAATAAAATTCCTTTTTTTAGCACACTCAAATAAGCCCACACAATCTCTTTTTGGAAGTTGGTCAACCCTAAATAAAGTCGTTAATTGAAACGCATTTTACAAACAAAATCATTCTCCTCAAAGAAACTCCTATGGTGTCGCTGATTCTAGTGACTTCCTCAACCTTGATAAATTGACCTCCACCTTAAAAGCAAGATTGCTCAACCTCATTCAAATGACCCTATATGGATCGACCACCTCTCCTAAAAAAAATATAAACTTTCTTGAAACCTCGTATGAAATTTCGACCATGTATAAATGGACGTTCGTAAGAACTACGTAGGGTTTTGATCCGGGAGTGGATTCAAATCCCACAATGAACGGTACGTAGTGCAACTTTAATGCTCAAACCCACCATATATCGTAAGGTTTAATTCACTTTTATTTTACATTTGAGTGTGATTGACAATGTGGAAATTTTCATGTTTTTATGCATTAGTTTAAGGAAAAATATGTGAATAATCATAACCAATTAACAACGTATTAGTAAGAGCCTGTTCGTTAGAACAGAGGAAAAGACGAGTTCCAAACGTTCGATCTTCCTAACTTATACCCCGTACCTAGATTTTTTATTTTCCTAAGACCATACTTATATAGTGCCTCATCTAATGGAGTCAATGTCGTTTTTTATTTGAAAACGATCATAAACAAAAGACCGTCTCTATTCAGGCAAAAATAGAGTGGCGACTCTAATTTTTATTTTTTTTTGGTCAAATTATCGACTTACGTGGGATTTTGACTTCTAGTTTTAATTAGTCATAAAATGGGTACCCTGTGCTGCAACAGAATAATGGGGAAGACAACACTAGCAATGAGATTTTCTTATTTGGTAGTGGCGTGGTGACAGAAGGAAATCAGGAACAGAATAATGGGGCAATAAAAACAAGTAGCATTGATGGGGAAGGGAGTAAGAAAAGTTGGAAAAGGTATCATAAAGATAAAAACCGAGGCCTGACTAGTGATGAGAAACATACAGGAAAGAAAAGAAAGGGTGCAGAGGCGGATAATTTGGATGATACCTCGATGATGATTGATACTGCTGATGGTAATAAACGTAGAGCTCTAGACCTCTCAATTGAATATGTGGCGGGCCCCACATAATGGGCTCTTGGTGATCAATGAGCTACATCCTCTCGTGGGACTGTAGAGGTTTGGGGAGCATCTTTGCAGTGAATGCCTTGAAACGTGTAGTGTTTCTTGAAAGCCCCCGTTTGGTTTTCCTTTCGGAAACCAGTTTGAAAAAACATGAAGCTGAAAAAATAAAAAATAAATTAAATTTCCCGAGTGCCTTTGTAGTAGAATGTGAGGGTGGGGGGAGAAAAAGAAGTGGGGTCTGATGTTGTTATGGAAGGATGAGGTGGATATTGATGTAATGTCATATTCTCAAAATCATAGTGATGTTATTGTTGATTGCTTGATAGAGGGGGGGGGGGGGGTGGCGTTTCACGGGTGTATATGGTTTTCCCGAAGAGGATCAGAAATATAAAACTGGCCTTCTTTTGGAGGGCATGGCAGATTCTTATGATTTACCATGGATTTGTGGGGGAGATTTTAATCTCATGTTAATGTCAGGTGAGAAGCAAGGAGGAGGGAACTTTAGAGTGGAAGAGGTAGACATCTTTAGAAGGGCGGTGGATCATTGTCAGTTTCTTGACATGGGATATCTTGGGCACGATTTTATGTGGACAAATAATAGGGGGGGGAAAGCATAATATACAGGAGAGGTTGGATAGGTTTTTGGCAAATCAAGCATGGAAGGAATTGTTCCCGGGGTCGTTTGTTACTCATCTCTCGAAGAGAAGGTCTGACCATCTCCTGATTCTTTTGTGCATAAAAGAGGCGATAAATATTCCGAAGAAAAAAAAGAAAAAAAAGATGTATCGTTTTGAAGTGATGTGGCTTAGAGACGAGAATTGTGCAGAAATTATTGCTAATGCTTGGGAGGCAGGTGGTGACATTGTATCGAAAATTGCTTGCACTTCTAACCGGCTTAGTAAGTGGAGTAAAGAAAAATTTGGTGACTTTGCAAAAGAGATGGCTGATTGTAGAGCTCACATGAAATGCTTGATGAGTGAATACCAATCTGATGATATCATTGCTCAAATGAGGGCCCTCGATGACCGTATGGATGAATCGGAGAGTAGGGAAGAAGCTTATTGGAGACAAAGGAGCCGACAAGATTGGTTGAAAAATGGTGACAAAACACGACTTTTTTTCACACAAAAGTGAAGCAACGAGCAGCAAGAAATAACATTAACTCCATTAAGAATGAGGCGGGCACAGAATATCGTGATGAAGAAGTGATTACTGAAGTCTTAGTGTCTTATTTTGAGGAGCTTTTTGCCACTAGTTCCCTCACTGACATGGAGGCCGTGATCGAGAAAGTGGAGTCAAAGGTTACAGAGAGTCAACATTGCTCACTTGCTGCCCCTTTTATTGCGGGGGAAGTCCGTACTGCCTTGTTTCAAATGCATCCAACTAAGGCCCCGGGCCCTGATGGTATGTCTGCAATCTTTTTTCAAAAATTTTGGGATGTGGTAGGAAATGATGTGATTGAGAAAGTCTTGGATATTTTGAATAATGATGGTGATATAGGTTCTATTAATCAGACTCATACTGTCCTAATTCCGAAAAAGAAAATTTGTGAGTCTCTTGTTGATTATAGACCTATAAGTCTTTGTAATGTTTTGTATAAAATTGTTACAAAGGTTTTGGCAAATAGGCTGAAAAAGGTCCTTCACTTTATTATTCATGAGTCGTAGAGTGGCTTTGTTCCAGGAAGGTTGATCACAGATAATATTTTGGTTGCCTATGAGTGTTTTCACTACCTTCGGAAGAAGAAAACTGGGAAAAAGGGCTACTTGGGTCTTAACTTGACATGAGCAAGGCTTATGATAGAGTTGAATGGGGTTTTTTGCAGAATATGATGCTTAAGTTGGGTTTACCGACTATTTTTGTGAACATGGTGATGAAATGTGTCAGCTCTGCCTCTTTTGGTGTGTTTGTAAATGGTCAGCCGTCAAGGATTTTTATGCCTAGTAGGGGTCTTCGACAGGGGGATCCTCTCTCCCCTTTCCTTTTTATTATGTGTGCTGAAGGCTTGTCGACCCTTTTGAGAGATGCTAAAAGTAAAAGGCTTATTCATGGGATAAAAATTGGTACGAATGTCGATCCTATCTCTCATCTATTTTTTGCGGATGATAGTCTCCTATTTGTACGTGCGAATGAGGAGGAAGTGGAGAATGTGCTGGAAATTCTTTCTACCTATGAAGTAGCTTCTGGTCAGAAACTGAACATGGAAAAATATGAGGTGTCATTTAGCCGAAATATTGAGCAGGAACGGAAAAATATTCTTCAGATTAAATTATATTTTAAGGTTGTCGATGGGCGTGACAAATATCTTGGGCTTCCGACCTACATTGGGGGTTCTAAGAAACAGATTTTCCAAATTATTCAGGATCGAGTCTGGAAAAAATTGAAAGGTTGGATGGAAATTTTTTTGTCTCAAGCTGGCCGTGAAGTTCTTATTAAGTCTATTGCTCAAGCTATTCCCACTTATGCTATGCAATGTTTTTTGCTTCCAGTGAGTATCCTTGATGAGATTGAAAAATTATGTAGGAATTTTTTTTGGGGACAAAAGAAGGATGAAAGGAGAATGAGTTGGGTGGCGTGGGAAAAATTGTATGCTCCTAAGTCTCATGGAGGTCTTGGGTTTCGAAATATGAGGAATTTTAATAGAGCTCTCTTGGCCAAGCAAGCTTGGAGAATTATGACTAATGAGGACTCCTTGATGACAAAAGTGCTTAAAGGAAAATATTTCCCCAAGTCATCTTTCCTCGAGGCAAAAAATGTTCCAAATATGAGCTACACTTGGCGCTCAATCCTTGGTGCTAGAGATGTGATTGAGTTGGGTGCAAGGAAGTTGATTGGTGATGGTGCCACGATTGATATAAGAAGTGACCCGTGGATACCTAGTCTCCCAAACTTTAAATTGCTGCCAGAACGTCTAATTGAAAATGAGGAGACTGTTCCAGTGCGTGATCTTTGAGTGGAGAGGAGTTGGAATTTGCAGACACTAAACACTCTTTTTTCTGCAAGGGAGGTTGAAGCTATCTGTGCAATCCCGATTCCTATTTTTGATAGGAAGGATAGGTGGGTTTAGCACTTTTCGAAAGATGGGAGATATACAGTCAAGAGCTCGTTTAAGATGATGACTTTGCAGGGAGAGCGTGAGAAGGCAACCTCTTCTAGGGGCAAAGAGGAGTTTGATTGGAAGTTAGTGTGGAATGTAGATGTTCCTCCAAAGGCTAAAAATTTTGTGTGGAGGGCTATTAGTAATGGGGTGGCTTCCCGTGCTAATCTGATGTCCACGGGTATAATAACTGATGATATGTGTGTAATGTGTGGGAAAAAAGGGAGGATACTCTTCATATGTTGGTCTTCTACAAAGAGGCGAGGCTCAGTTGGCACCTTTCTGTTTTAAGATTGGAAGTCGATAGATATGAGGGGTGTGACTTCAGGAAATGGTGTGCAAATAATGATAAGGGATTGTAAGGTTTAGGATCAGATTTGATTAATATAAAAAAAATTGTCTTTTTTTTTTAAAGAAATATAACAAATACAACAAGATTGTTAAAATATTATAGATCAAATATCTTAAGGTCACACTATTTAATTTTAATTATTGGATTTCAAAGTATTTTATACCGATTGTGATAAATTGGTAATATGCATCTTATTATTCATAGTAATTTAATATGTGATTACATGCATGATGCTAAAAGGAAACCAATACCTTCTATGGACAATAATAATATAAGAATTTACAAGACACTATTAAGTTTATATTGGTTTAGTACGTTTTCATCTAGATATATACTCTATTATCTTAAATTAACGGTTAAGCTTGAAGTATAATTAATACATTTCAATATATTTGGTCAAATTAGTGTCTTCCTAACTTTATCTTCCATAAGCTAATCAAGCAACAATTCATCTTCTAAATATATCTATATCTCCTCATAATACGGTAGATCAAGTGGGTAATGTCCATACATCAATGTTTGATTTTGTGGCCTCTAGTTTTTACATCAACTTAGTTTGTTTTTATATCTCAATATTTTGTCTAAGATAATCAAAGTGTTTCCATTGAATACAATTATTGTGAACATATTTCTTCCACATTCCTCATTCGAAGATAATCCAATTATATCTTACGAGGAGGAAGAGGAAGATTAAATAAAATGGTGTTTACAGGAACCCTCGACAAATGTAAGGCATGTGACAAAACGGTGTATGTGGTCGATATGGTAACAGCCGATGGGGTTCTTTATCACAAAACTTGTTTCAAATGCAGCCATTGCAATGGGAGGCTCATGGTAAGTGCGTATATCAATTAAGGTTTAATTTTAAATGTTTCTTATACAAAGTACACCATAAACCTCATGTATATGATCAAGATAAGGTAATCATGATATATACAAGATACCTATATTGGGCTATATGACATTTTAAGTTTGGGTACATCTACTACAACTTATCAATTCATCATTATTTATTTTACAGACCGGTAGATTTTCATCATTGGATGGAGTTCTATATTGTATGCCACATTTTGAGCAACATTTTAAGAAAAACGGCACTTATTCCAATAATAAGTCTCAATCATGTAATCTTTTTCTCTACAAACTCTTATACATATATTATGTTCTTGTAGAAATAAGTTTTCTAAAATTTATATGCTTGTATATGCATATAGTCTGACACATTTTTTTTTGTTTTTACTTGTATAACAACAGCTGCAAAACGTGAATTGGTAAGCTTCTCATATTGTGATCATCAAATTAATAAAATGATGTATGTTATGATAAAAAAAATCTAAATTTTTTGCTTGTTTGTGATTTTAGAGCAAGTCTTCTAGCAAGCTTTCATCAATGTTTTCTGGGACCCAAGACAAATGTGCTACTTGTAAGAAAATTGCATACCCCCTTGAGAAGGTTAGCAAATATATATGTTATACTTAATAATTTTTAGTCTTATAATAGCACAAGTTCACTAATTCTTGTTTATTCAATGACAACATATATATTATAGATTGTTGTAGAGGGAGAAAATTACCACAAGTCATGCTTTAGGTGTGCAAAAGGAGGTTGCTTTCTTTCTGCGTCAAATTATGCTGCTCTAGATGGATATTTGTATTGCAAACCTCACTTTGCCCAACTATTTAAGGAAAAGGGATCATATAACTACCTCAAAAATTCTATTTCAATGAAGAAAAATAATTTTGCTCCTCCATCTTTAGAAGAAAATAAGCAACATACAACTTCGGAACTTGAAGTAGCACAAGGAAAAGAGAAAGAATCATCACAAGAAGAGTAGTGATTTGTTACCGTATGCCTCAAATGCAACCTCTTTGTTTGCTTTTGCAATTTCATATTCCTATATTGAACCTATATAGATCATATGTAACGCGAGGTTATTATTAGATCTTAAATTAGGCGCTTAGTTTTTAAACAAAATTTTCATTTGAGTTAAAGAACAAAAATCATGTTCTTTAATTTGCATTTGATTGAGGATTATGCATTATGGGAGGCTGTATTACAACTTCTTTACTTAGAGGATGTGAAACATCACCTTGTTGAATTGGAACGACATTGAGGTGTACTTTAATTTTGAGTTTGTGGCCATATTTTGATTTGGAAGAAGATGTATTTTTGTAAGTTGTAAGAATTTCAATGTGGTTCAATTTTAAGTGAGTTAATAAATTTATTTATTATTCCTTTTCAATGGTTCTTCGTATAATTTGTACCCACAAATGCCATGATAAACTTAGTAATTATGTTACTTCAACAAATATATATACTTTGTATTTAACATTTTGATCCAATTTTCTCATATTTATCAAAAAGTATTTATAATCATCTCATCAAATCTACAATATTTACTACACACTTATTTTTATGCAAGGCAAACACTTAACCATGTACAAATTCTATTAGTAGTTGAACAATTTGCAGTTCACGTAAATGTCATTTGTTTAAACAAATACACCATCTCTATATGATATCTCCATCCATTCATTACTCCCTTAATTGTCTCAAATTAGTCTTGACACTTTCCTTTTTTAATTGTCCCACATTGGTTTATATACTTTTTTTTTTAATTATTTTTTTTATTTTGGAAAAACTCTATCATTAAATTGAACATCTCTCATAAGTCATACCCAAAAAGTAGGAGTCCAATACTTTGCAATTTTCAATTTTAAAAAATTATTCTACCATCTCCTATCATTTCTACTCTTTAATGCGGCCTATATGTAAGACACTACTATCTCCTTTTAAATTTACTTTTGCATTAATATAACAATTGATAACCAAACAACAACTTATCATCTAAAACTACGTGTCATGATAAATGTCAAATCTAAGATGAGATAATGGAGAGAGTAATTGATTATTTAAGAGAAATCATCCCATATATTTAATGGTAGCTCTGGCTTCCACATTATGGGTGGCAATTCGGGTCAGTAGGTCGGGTTCGGGTCAGATTTCGGGTTATGTTTAGAAACTATAAAAAATAGTGTAAAACTTAATATTATTATGAATTTAGGGTCAAATCGGGTCGAATTCGAGTTGTTCGGGTTCGGATTCGGGTTTCTCTCAATAACTTCGGTGCGGATTCAAATCGGGCTATCGGGTCGGCTCAGGGATTGCCAGCCCTATTCCATATATAATCTCACTACATATTGTTGTGCGAGCAGATGATTTTTATATCAACCAGTAGTAAGGAGCAATCACTTGTTGATTATTATGGAATCACCAACACAAACAGAGACATCAAGTCGAGACCACATCATTGCATGAGCTGTGGCCTGTGGGGAATCACCAACACAAACAGAGACACTTGCTCTTCTTTCATTTATGCTCTTTTTTGTTAATTTTTTTTTTTTTTGCTTTTTTGTTGTGTGAAACGACAACGTTTTGCATAAAATTGCCTCATTGTTTACTTTGTGTCAGTACACTACAATGACACTTGAATAAATGTAGCCGTTATGCATTATTTGCCAAAATTTTGTATAGATTTAAAAGGGTGAAATATCTTATAACGTTAATAAAAAAAATCTACATTGCTTTTCAAAAAAAAAAAATTATCGTTGAGTTTGTCATAATTTTTTTTTTTTATAAATAGAGTCCAATATGGCAATATTGACATATTTTTTCACAAGTAAATTTTTACATTTTCTCTATTAATTATATTATCAAATTAAGTACTGTAGTGACTACTTTAATAATTAAAAGAGTTGAATTTGTTAACATTAAATCACTATAATTAAAACATAAATAATAATATTAATAATTGGTGGGGTATTGATAAAGTAGGAGAGAGAATTATGGGGTAACTCACCATTGTAGAAAAATTAGAAGAATGACTTACAATGGTAACTCATCATAGTGGGAAATGACGTGGAGATGATGTAAAGTAAAAAAGTAAGAAAGAGAAAATGGTGAGCTAGCCCATGAAAAGTGATAGATTCCTTAACACCCACAATGGTAGAGAGCACCCTCCCCACAACTCTCTCTCTCTCCTCCATTTGAGCTACCTCACCATTGTAAGAGGTGACTCATGGGTTACCCATTTGATGGGGATGCCCTCTCTGGCAAGTCATCAAATGTCTCGGCCCACGCAAAAAAAGAACGTTGCGTTTCATTTTTTTTTTTCCAATTATTGTTGAAAACGGTACCGTTTTGACTGTTTTAAAATTTTTTTAAAAAAAACTGAAATTTCTGACGCGCGTCAAGGAGGACGCGGTCCACCAGATTTTCGCCAAGTGTCCACTTACTTTTGTCTTGATTTAATTGTAGCCATTGATTTTATAGCTGTTGGAGCTTATTTTTTTCAAGTAATTTTTATCTCTTAAAAAACTTTCAACGGTAATAAAAAAAAAATCTGCTCTGAATTAAAAAAAAATAATAAAAAAAAAAAATAATTTCCAACGGCTTTCTTATATTTTTGCCTATAAAAAGAGACCAATATTACTTATGTTATTCACACTTAAATTTTTTACCATCCTTCTACTAACCCACAAAAGCTAAGTTATATATTATCTAAACCCAAAAAAATAATAGTAGTCCTAATTATGGATCCTAATATTCCAAATAATCAAGGAAATAATTTCTACTCCCCACAAAACCCAAATAACCCAAATAATCCAAATTACCAAATTAGTTCCAATTCTCCAAATTTTCAAGTTAATCTCCACTTTGATCCAAATGGTCTTGCTAATCCAAATGTTCAAAGAATGTTATATTATAACATTCCTAACCGACCAATTATAAACCTTAATCAATAGTTTCCTAACCAGTTTCAACAACAATTTTCTAACCAATTCCAACAACAATTCATGAATCCAATTCCCCAAAATTTTTCTTCTGGTTTAATGTTCTCAATGTCTCAACACGTTGGAAACCAAGTGGAGAATAGTCCAACAACTCCCGGGGGAGATGGAAGTAGCAACAAAACTCCTCCTGAAAGAAATGCCAATGATGATGAAAATGACGATGATGACGTTGTTGGTGAAGATCCGCAAGATAGCAACACCACCTCGTCAAATGCAAAGTGGGGTGCACAAGAAGACGACGCACTTGTCTCAGCTTGGATAGAATGTGCGATTGAAGATCCGGAGACAGCAACTGATCAGTGATTGGCTATGATGTGGAAATCCATATATGATTTGTATGAGGAAGCCAGGAAAGACAATTCTTCCACTATCCGCCGCAGAACCTTGAGAGCTATGAAATGTCGTAGGGGTAGAATAAACAAAGATGTGAACCTATGGATTGGGTGCTATGCTGCGGCACAACGTAGAAATGCAAGTGGTACCAACACTTACAATGTCATGACTGAAGCTCAAGAAATGTATAGTGCATCATGTAACGGAGCCTGGTTCACTTTAATCAGTACATGGGATGTGTTAAAAAAATCTGATAAATGGAGGCCAACAAACAAGCAAGTGTCGAATACTAGTGAAAGTGATAGCTCCAAAAGATCAGAACCAGCTACTCCAACGGAAGTAGGTCGGCGTGGACGTCCAGATGGGGTGAAAAAGGCAAAAAGAAAAGGTAAATATGTAGCTAGTTCCGGAATTAGTAGTTTAGATTCGTGTACTCAAGCTCTATCAGAGATGAATGTGATGAAGGAGCAATACAAAAGTGTTGATGAGAAGCTGATGTAGCGCAACAAATGTTGGATTATCAAAAGGAGCGAGATGTTGAGAAGAAAAAGAGGAAAGAAGAGGAAAGAGGTTCAAGTTATTTAGTGTTCTACTTGCACCAAACCTCTCTGCAGACGACCAACAACTATTTCAGAAATTGATAGAGGAGTTCAGCCACCTTTTAGGCTAGTTATTCATGTTGTTAGTTTAATATTATTTTAAGTTAGTTTAAGCTTCTTCAATGTTTGCCTTAATTTATGTTGTTGTTCATTTGGTATGATTTAACAATTGTTTTCTAAGCATATGTAAAACTTGTTTTAATTGATGCTATTTAAATATAATTAAAGTCATTCTCTTTAATCTCATCTTCTAGAGATATGGGCACAAACATTGGTTTGCAGTTGGATGAAAATATGCAAACCTTATCAGAAATCTCATCTTCTAGAGTTGCGTGCCTATATAATAATTCGTAATTGGATAGAAATCAGGATATATGATCAGAATGATCTGAACATCTCATCATCTAGAGTTGTGTGCCAATACATGCTTTTTTTGTAATTGGATAGAAATATGAAAACCTTATCAGAAATCTCATCTTCTACTTTTTTGTGCCCATACATTATCTCATCTGTAATTGTTTTAAAATCATTTACAAATTTCTATATAAGGCCTATTCACTTTGTAGTTCAACACACAACCAAAAATACCCTTCCTCACAAAAACAGCCTCACACTAAACACTAATCTTACCATATATACCGAAGAATGAATTATGATTCAAATTCATCTAGTTATGGTATTTTCGATTATATGGTGAACGACTATGTTGAGTGGCACGAATCAATTACTCAGAGACGTAAGGAAGAGGAATTAATTGAGGAAGCGATCAATTCAGTTGTTGTCCCCCTTGTCACCTCTACTTTTCAGGTCCCATTCACTCCCGGACCTGAGAAGCAAAGGTGGTACGTACCAAGAGATCGTGAAGATGCTGATACACGGTTATATAACGACTACTTCAGTCCCAAACCACTTTTATAATGACGATATGTTTTCGTCGAAGATTTCGCATGCGTAAACACGTTTTCACGCGCATTGTTGAGGAGCTAAGTGAAAGTAACGAATACTTTCGACAAAGGCCTTATGCCACTGGAAGACTTGGTGCTTCGGCTTTTCAAAAATGCACTGCGGCAATGAGGATGTTGGCTTATGGTACAGCAGCCGATGCAGTTGATGAATACCTCAAAATCGAGGCAAGTACATCAAGAGATTGTCTCCAACACTTTGTTGAAGGGGTTATCTCTAAATTTGGACAATAGTACCTGAGGAGGGCAACACCTTCAGATGTAGAGTGACTTCTTTGTGAAAGTAATGTTCGTGGATTCCCCGGTATGTTGGGGAGCATTAACTGCATGCATTGGGAGTGGAAAAATTGTCCACGTGGATGGAAAGGAATGTACCAAGGAAGAAGTAAAACTGCGACCATAATTTTAGAAGTTGTTGCTTCCAAAGACTTGTGGATATGGCATTCTTTTTTTGGCACACCTGGTTCACTAAATGATACAAATGTCCTCCAACGGTCGCCAATGTTCGATGATATTTGTGAAGGTCGAGCCCCAGAGGTGAGTTTTAATGTGAATGGAAATAGATACAATATAGGATACTACCTTACAAATGGTATATATCCAAAATGGGCAGCATTTATCCCAGCCATCAAGCTTCCACAAACTGCTAAGCAAAGATTATTTACGAGGAAGCAAGAAAGTTATCGCAAAGATGTTGAGCGTGCCTTCGGAGTGTTACAAGCTCGATTCGCAATAATACGACAACCAGCTCTCGCGTGGTCGACAGAAATCCTATGGAAAATTATAATGGCATGCATTATCATGCATAATATGATTGTTGAAGATGAGCGAGAGAACTATTAGCATTATGATGCATATGAATTTATCACTGATCAACCTCAAAATATAGTCGAATCTTCAAACCAATATATTAACCAACCATTCACTGTAGTGAGAGAAGGACGACTACGTAATCTTAGTTTAGCGGGTTAATGGCAAATAGAAATAATGTCCGAGACAGGGAGACTCATGTGTCATTGAAAAAAGACTTGGTTGAGCACGTATGGAGTCGTTTTGGTAATGAGTGACGATATCAAGTAGTCGGATAATTATTTTCTTATGTAATGTTATTTTTTTTCATTGTTATGTTTTCCTGTGTTCTTTTCAATTCCGTCTATGAATTAAATGTGATATTGTTATTTTATGAGTAATAATAGTTAAGTCTTCAATATTTTTTTTAATAATATTTAAATTAATCATGTCATTATTACGAATACTTTGATAATTATTAAAAATAATTATTACGTAAACTAAATTAATGAAAAATTCAAGAACTTATAGATGTCATTATTAGTTCGACTAATATGTTTATTAGAAGAATAATTAAACATAAACTTCATTGGTAAGAGAGACAAAACATGGTGGAGTATTGATAAAAGTAGGAGAGAGAATGGTTGGGTTACTCACCATTGTAGGAAAAATAAAGGGAGTGACTTAAGAGGGTGACTCAAGATAGTAGAATATGATGTGGAGGGGGAAAAGTAGGGAAGAGAAAATTGTGAGCCACCCCATCATTGTAGGTGCTCTAGCATGAACAGTGGTGAGTTAGTAGTAACTCACAACACACTCTCTCCTCTTCGTGAGTTAGCTCACCATTGTGGAAAGTGACCCACAAGTAAGTAAGTTACTCATGGTAAGGAGCACTCCCCACTGTCGAGTAACTGACATGCTCATAATTTTTTGCTTTGCTATTATTCAATTATAAGATGACAAGTGTCACTTACAAAGAAAAATATGTTTAGGTGAGAGAGTAGTGAGTAAGCTTACCATTGTAGATAAAAAAATAAGGTGACTCATTAATTTCATAATAGTAACTTTAAGATAGTGGAAAGTGAGATTGGCGATGATTTGAAAAAGATAAAAATAAATAAGTTGATTTGTAATGATTGTGAGTTACCCACCATTGCTCATGCCCGTAATGCCCTTATATCTAAAGCTTAACACTAAGGCCTAATTGATATATATTAGGGGTGTTCAAAAAAACCCGACCCGAATGTCCCGACCCGCTGTCCCGGCAACTACCCGATGGGAATTTTTTTTAAAAAAGCCTATTTTTTTCGGGTCGGGTTCCCGACCCGGGAAAACTGCCTTCAATCCGGGTCGGGACATGGGGCGGATTTTTTCAGAAACGGGTACCCGAATACCGGAATTAAAAATAATAAAAAAAAATTTACCCCCTCAAACTCCTCACTCTCTTCCTACCTCACTCTCTCTCTTCCTGCAAATCGAAGCAACAACAACCCCAACAAATCGAAGAAAATCAAAGACAATTCTCTCTCTTCGTCCCTCTCCTTCGTCTCCCTTCATCTCCGTCTCTCTTTCTCCGTTCCCATTTCTCTCTCTATCTCCGTCCAGCAAATCGAAGCAACAACAACAAAAATTCTTAGCAACAATTGGAGTATTCTTATCAACAGAGAATCGGTGATGTGCTTGCTTCGGTAAGGTGCGGTGACTTCTCTTGGTCAGATCTACAAGATTACAAGTTTCCAATATATTAATGGAGTATACTTATTAATTAGGGATGAATATGTTTACCCAATTTAATATGGGTTTTAGTGTTTTACAATTCAATTAGTAGTAAATTAATTTTCATTGTGTTTGGATTAGTATACTCAATTATTCATCAATAGATTTGATATTGTTGGGGTTGTATAACTTATTTTTATTCAATTATACTGATAAGAAATTATGGATGAAGATTATTATTGTTTTTTTTTTTTTTTGACAACAAGATTATTATTGTCTTTGATATGTTTTTCTACTGGATTATTTTCATTTCATGACTTTTTTTATCAAAAAAAAAAGATCCGGGTACTCTATGTCCCGACCCGAATAATTCGGGTACCCGGGTACCCGAGATATTCAGGTCGTGACATGGGACAAATTGACAAGTACCTGAAACTCCGGGTACCCCGGGTTTCGGGTACCCAAAAACCCGGGTACCTATCCGAAAACCCGGGTACCCGGATTTAAACACCCCTAATGTATATACTTCTTGTCCAAACTCGTAAATTATATTTGGACTTAGTGGGCTTTTTAGGCCGAGTCAAAAAAGCTTGTCCATAGGCCGTTTAAAAAATCAAGGCGGGTCAGGCCCAACTCATATTCGGGCCTTTTTTTAATTTCCAAAGCCCGCCCGAAATTGGGACGGGTCAACGGGTCGGGCCTGTCTAGATCAAGTACCATGCCATGAAACTCTAGGATTGTAGAAAAAGATCTTGTTCTAAGAAGTGCAAATCATAAGGCGCCACGTCTCCAAATTGGCGGATAAACATACTCCCTCCCTTCTCTAGCCGTTCCTTTTATTTCCCTGCAATTTTCTGGGCTTAATTAACAATTTTTCAAATGTTCTTCTTCTGCAACACCTTCTTCTTCATCAACATTATCTAAGTTTATCTCAACTATGGAAAAACTTTCTCTCTCTTCAACGCCAACTCCATCGTTTTCTCGCCCCTTTCTCTCTCCTCTCCTACCCTCTACTAAAAGGGTATCCTTCACTCTTACTAACCCTAAGAAATTCTCAGTTTCTGCCTCTAAAAATGACCCTATTGATGATAAAAAGCTCAATCAATGGGACTTAATGGAGCTTAAATTTGGAAAAATGTTGGGAGAAGACCCTAAACTTACCTTAGCTAAGGTCAATTCTCAACCTTATCAACACTCCCTTTTCTGCAATTTTTGTATGAACTTCATAATATTGAGTTTTGCTTCATATTTTTGCTGTAACTTATGTGTTTTATTGCTTATTGAATTTGTTGCATGGACATGATTATGGGTTTTCTGATATGTTTTGATTGAAATATTTAGTTAGAGTAAATTTGTATTTATATGGGTTTTCTGCGGGTTAATTTGCTTGAATATTTGTTTATGTGGTTGGTGATTTAGATAAAGGGAAGGAAGTTAAACCCTGATGCATCTTATGTCGAAATTGAGAAGGATTTTTATAGAAACAAGGGGAAAATAGTGGAAGTGAAAGAGGTTCCGTTTGATGTGCCAGAGAAGCTCGGGTCGAAAAAAGTTACAAATGGTTTGAATTTGGTGAAACCAGTACCAAAGAAAGGGATTGTTGTTGGGGGTGGTGAGGTTAATTCTAATTTGCCTGAGATAAAGAGGCCAAGTGAGTTGATTAGAAATAAAACGAGTAGTGAGGATGATTTTAATTTGCCTGAGATAAAGAGGCCAAGTGAGTCGATTAGAAATAAAACGAATAGTGAGGACGATTCTAATTTGCCTGAGATAAAGAGGCCAAGTGAGTCAATTAGAACTAAGATGAGTAGTGTTAGTAAGTCCAATGTTCCAAATGTTATATTACGAAAACCAAGCGTGTATAATGAGGAAGACGATGAAATGTATAATTCATCGAGGTTGAAGATTAAGCCGAATTTGACATTGTCGATGAGGACAGAACCAGTGAGGGAGATTTTTAGTGGGATGACATTGTTAAAGAAGCCTAACATGAGTGAGGCGAATGAGGATGGCGGTATAAATGAAAATGGTTCAAGAGATGGATCAGTGTATGGTGGACTTCTGAACAAATCAGCAAACAAATTTGAGTCTAATATGGATGATGACGGTCAAAGCTTGACTAGGTTTGGTGAAGAAATGCTATTGGAGAAACCCCAAGCCATGGTGCCCCAGGGTACTGAAGGGATTGGAAGCAATTCTATGCCTAATGGAATGGATGATATGCTAGAGGATTATACTGAAACGTTTCTAGAATTTGGAGGCGAATTGATTTCAAAGCAAGATGGACCGGGAGAGATTTCCTCGATAGGTACATAATGCATTTCCTTTGATTTTGCATTCTATTCTAGGCTGAAGGTATTTGCCGAAGACTAGCTATTAATGCTTGTAAGTATTTATTTTCAAGGAATTCAGAACCTTGAGCAGACTGATGCTGGAAATTCAGGGAATGGAGACGGGGTGAGTAAATCCTCAGGTGTAACAGAGACTGCCTCTCAGTTCTTTGTTGATTCTGCTCTCCGGGGAAAACCAAAAAGGTATATAATTCCGGTTACTTTCCACATGTTTCTTAAACTTAGCAAGTTTAATATGCTAATAGGTTTTTAAATAATAGATTAGACCAATCTGTAAAAGAAACATCATCCTACCCAATTCAAGAGAGCACGGTTCATGCATATCCTGAAAGGTTCGATGGTAAAGGTGTCCAGGAAGAATTGTCTCAGCCACAGCCTCTGAAGGTTAGATCTCTTATGTTCCACTGGTTATAATTAACCACTATTAATGGGGGTAGATCTGATCCTCTATGCTCTTGTAGGCAACGGAAGAGACTGCTTGGACACAATTGGAGCATCATTTTAATCTTGGAGATAAGGTGGATGTGGAATTAATTAATTGCAGTCCAAGAGGATTTGTGGTATGGATTTGACTGAAGCTTACAAATTCATTCTTCCTTGTTTTCTATATTTGTTTTTATCTTACATGTATTGGCTTCTCTTTCAGGTATCCTATGGGTCATTAATAGGATTTTTACCATATCGAAACCTGGCAGCAAAGTGGAAGTTCTTAGCTTTTGAGTCATGGTTGAGAAGAAATGGTTTAGATCCATCCAAGTACAGGCAACATTTAGGCATTATAGGAAATGATGATGTTTTTAAAAAGAGCAGTTCTCTTGAGTCCTCACCAGTTCTAGAAGCCAGTCATAGAGAAAAAGAAAAACTTGAAATTACTGCTGATATGGAACTGGAAGATCTTTTGAAAATATATGACCAAGAGAAGATCCACTATTTGTCATCATATATTGGTCAGGTTTGATCAAATTACCATGAACTCAGCAATTTTCTGTGCATATGCTTAGATTCATGAAAATCTAGTATTTACTATGTATTGCATCTTTGCAGCATATCAGAGTCAATGTCATGTTGGCTGATAGGAAGTCCAGGAAGCTTATATTTTCTATGAGGCCAAAGGAAAAGGAAGAAACAGTTGAGAAAAAAAGAAGCCTCATGGTAGTGAGCTTTTCCATCTTCCTTGTATATATGTATATGCATTTGGCTCTTTCATTTTGTTAATGCAACCTTATTTTCTTTACAGCAGATCAAATGTTCATGTGTTTAAAAACTACGTTTTGACATCAGTGACCTAGATCTTAATTCAAACTGTGATTAGGGAAGTTCCTTTAGGGTACCACATATATGGGCTTTCCTATGGTAGGTGTGATATTCATGCAAGCTAATTTTATATAATGAGAAAATCCATGATTGCATTTATCTTATGTTACTATCTTAGCCTTTTGACTAAGTGCAAAACACCCGCCTCCCCCAGCAGTTAAATTGATTTATAGTTTTATCATCTTCACCTGTTGTGGTGTTGCAGATTAGTGCATATTGTGGATCTTAAATAGTTAAATGGGATGAATCTATCAGCTAGAGATACTGTGTGCTGTTATCTTCTGAATAAGGTCATAGAATGTCATATTACAGACTGTATATTGGTGTACTTGTAGGGTGGGGGTGGAGATGGGGGAAAGGGTTTTCTGATAAGATAAGAGGATCATTATGCAAATTAGCTAGGAGCCTAGGATAACCCAGCCATTGTGGAGATGACATAATAGCAAGAGTGACTCTAGCCATGAAGTAGTTGACTAGTTGTACTTGTAAAGTGAAGGGCAAACTATTCATAATATTCTTTGACAGCTTGTGTGTCTTCATGTAGCCCAGAAGACATCATACTTTCAACTTTCGAGCTATAGGATGTCTGTATAATGTTAGTAAAGAGACCAGCTCAATTAATGAAGATGGGCTGCATTGAATAATTAGCAACCTTATAAACTCTATTAGGTCTTTCATCTGTGATAGAGGATCCTATGCTTCCCTTAGGGCATGCTTAGATTGAAAATAATGCGTGATGGTGTAGTAAAACTCAAAGACAAAATAAAGGTGAGAAGAGGTTGTTTGTAAGGAAAATGAAGTAATAAAAGTGCAACAAGAAAGGAGAGAGGGGGAAACTATTACCCTCCTTTGTAATAGCTATCTTAGGTTGGAGGTGGGTAAGTGCTATACCCAATATCAGGGTAATCATTTCTATCTTTCTTCCTTTCCCTTCATACTAACATATTCCCTATCTTAGTTTGACTTAATTGCTAATCACCTTCATATCTTAGTTTGACTTAATGACTTTTATCATCCCCATAATGTATTGACCTTAATCCAAATATACCCTTAGTCGGCAGAAAAGATGAACTGTGTTTACAACAGCTAGTATGAAATTTTGTCAGACTGCAGGACTAGAAAGCAACTGTGATTGCTTTCATGCAAACTCTGAAATTTGATATGCTTGGCTAGTATTACTTGATCAGGTGACCTCCCAGGAGCCTTTGTTGGCCTTGGGAGCAAGTAATGTTTTGACGGCACAGTATAGCAGTCTGTTTAATAATTACAAACTATGTAATGTTGGATTGTGTTGAATCTGTTGATTGCTCTCTGCTAAGACTTCATGTGGTACATTGCTTTTATTTTTTGGCTGATAACACCTGCTGTTACCCCTTTGTTACTACCTTTATCCTTTTTACAACAATTACTTCGTATTTTTCTGCGTGCCTCTTTTGGGAAACAATCTCTTCTTGCTTGAAATAAGGTTGCATACATGTTCAGATGTTCTCACCTCCATGGCAAGAAGTACTCTTTTTTTTTTTTTTTTTTTTTTAAGACAGGATATTAAATTCGCTTAATAGAGGGTAGCAGTCATAAATTTCTGTGTACAGGAATTTTTGTTGCAAAATAGAGATGATTTAAGCATATGGTCCTAGAAAAGGATATAAGCTTTGTACATAGATTTGTAATAAAATGATTCATGATTGATTGTCAACCTTTTTCTCTTAAAACTAAATTTTAATGTATTTACTGTACATTTTGAATGTAGGCAAAGCTTAGTGTGGGAGATGTTGTGAAATGCTGCATAAAGAAGATAACTTATTTTGGTATCTTTGTTGAGGTATGGAATAACTTATTTTGTGTAGATAAATATTCTGAGGAATCATTTAATCAATGTTCTGGTAATGAGATGAGCTTTTGTAGGTTGAAGGAGTACCTGCTTTAATACATCAGACAGAAGTAACATGGGATGGCACACTAGACCCTGCATCATACCTTAAGATTGGCCAGGTAAGGAGGCTTGCCTTTTATAATTAAAAATGCATGTTAATGTATATAAGGCATGCCATGTAATCTGGATTTTGAAAACTCATGCTTCAACCTGTAGAGATTCTAGTATTCTACAAACTCGAGAAACAGCTATTTTAGCCATTTGCATAGCTAGTAGCCAACTTGGGGCTTCCTGTCCAAATGAGCAAATTCCAACTGAGAATAAAATGTTTAATGTAGACAAAATCCCAATTTAAATCAAATTTTCTGCTTGGCATTTGTTGTTGTTGTTGTTGTTGAGGCCTGAAGAGGCTGCTTTTGGTTGCAGATTGTGGAGGCTAAAGTTTTTCAATTAGACTTTCAACTCGAGCGCATTTTCTTGTCCCTAAAGGAGATAACAGTAAGCATGCTCTCTTATTGCTATTCTGTTTTAGGCTGATTGCTTGTTGCTCAGATCTTATCTTGTATTTTCTTGAGGCAGCCAGATCCACTAAATGAGGCATTAGAATGCATTGTTGGAAATAATGGCTGCAGTGGGGGATCAAATGCTGCAGAAATTGACTCAGAGGTTTGTGTCTTCATGTTTTACCTTAATTATGCCAATTTGTGCTGCCATATTGCAAATATCTCCATATCCTTAGCTTCTCGGGAATCCATAGTCTTACCCACATGTCAAAAAATGCTTTTCAATATTGAGTACTTGTCTTAAAAAGCTGGTATTGGACTAATCCTGTAGTATATACTGAAAAGTGTTAATATTGTTTTGTTTGAGCTTGTCTAGTTAAAATTCTATGTAGAGAAGGAAGCCACAAGTCATTAACAGAATTTATAAGTCATTCACAGCTTAAGTGTTTATGGGCATTTAGTTTGGTCATGGTCGAACTTAACATTATTTTTTTGAATTTATTAACCAGTGGGCTGAGGTGGATTTACTTTTTAAAGAACTGCAAGCAATTGATGGTGTTCAGAAAGTCATTAAGGGCCGGTATTTCTTGAGTCCTGGTTTGGCACCCACATTTCAGGTGAGCTCAATGAGGTGTCAATATTTATCTCAATTGTAATAGGTGTCTTTCACTTAAATCACATTTCTATGAATTAAATATGTGATCATTTGCCAGTCACTTAAAATGAGATCTTAGGGTTAAGGTCCTTGAGCCATATGTGCAGCTATTTACCATGATAGTGTTAGGGCCTTGAGGACTTAAGTAGTTTGCATTAAACAGAGTGCTGCTACATATTTATTTTCTTTGTTTCTTACTGAGTACTTCATTGCATCTTTTTTATTTGGGGAACTAAATTTCATCAATATATAAATTGCTGTTTGTGGATTCATCATTTGTAGTAAAATATAGTCTTGTGCACTCTCACAAGAGGTAAACATATCAGATGTCCGTCAATTAGTATGTAATGTCAATATGTCATTTAGAGGAAGTTTAGTTTTGTGCACTGTCAGAAAAGGCAAATGCTCCAATTTTTGTGCTCTTAAAATCTTCGAAATCCCTGGGACAATTTATTTATTTATCAAGCCCTTCAAAAAGGGGACGTTTTATCTAAGTCCACAATTTTGTCTTCTTGAGTAAGCTTTTGCTATCAATCACTCTCGTGGTCTTATATCTCCATCTAACTCTTCTTTTCAGGTTTATATGGCATCTATGTTCGAAAACGAGTACAAGCTACTAGCTCGATCTGGAAACAAAGTACAGGAGGTAATGTTCAAACTTGTTGCTATGTAGTGTTTCTCTTAACATCGGACTCTCGTAATCTTGTTGCTACCTGGGTGTGGGAGTTCCATCCTTTTATGCTGGGATCAGATAGTTGTTAGTTTCATGTTTGGTCCACTGAAATATGCCTCCTATAGATGATTTTGGCTCATTGCTTGGCACGGAAACACTTTTTAAGGGTTGCCTGCCTCATTCATCGTTAATTTCTGAAAATTATGTCAACTTTCGGAAGTTGCTCCAATTTTTTTGTGGCATCTTATATCTTATCTTAGCTTCTTATAATAAAATGATTGTCATTCTAAGATTTTCCATGGCTAGTATCAATAATCTGTTTTTTTGATAAATTTGTGTTCTGTTGATTCATTGATTGCAAGATTTGCAACTATGTTAAATTCTCTCTCCCTGAAATTTGTAGTTAATGGTTCAAGCGTCACTGGATAAAGAAGAGATGAAATTGGCGATTCTCAATTGCACAAATAGAGTTGAGATATGATTTTGATCAGCCTCTACCTCCAATTTGTACATTCTCTCCTTCCACAGAATAGGCGATTCTAAATGCTTTCATCTCGTCTCTTAATTTGGGGCTCCCTAACCTTTTTGTTTATTTGTTAATTGTAATTTTTTAGTTGGGATTGGGATAATTTGGTTCTTATACTATCTACGAGTACATGCTAATCTGCTATAGGATCTTATATTACCTGTAAGGCTGTACCAACTATACGAACAATACCAATCAACAGAAACTATCATCCATTGAAATTATATTCGGTAATCACGAATGTAAATAAAGAATGTTTTTTATATAGGTTTTTTTTGTCACTGCTCCTTTTCTTTCATTGTTCTCAAGTCTCAACCTTCACTTCTATCTGTTGTTGGATCCAAATAGTCGAAATGTCCCATATAATGAAGGTCTCTCGTGCTGCAGTGTTGCCTGCCCATCAGTTAGCGACTTCAGCTAGGAAGCGTCAGCTACTTTGTTTCCTTTTTTAGTATTTTTTTTTTCTTTTTTGACAGGAAGCAAAGAAATTTTATTAAGCTTCAACTAGGCAATCTGCCATTACAAGATCAGCGACTTCAATTGAGAATTCCTCCATCCATACTCTAAGCTCAATATAAATTCCTCCATCCATACTCGATCAGTGACTTCAAGTTTTTTTTTTCTTTAGTGTGTAACTTTGTCCCAAAAAAAACCACCTTCACTTCTATGGCAAAATAGTTACTTTTTTGGGTTGGTAAGGGGAAGGGCCCTATCGGGTCAGAACCGGTCCTCCCGATCTGGGTTAGTGGGCTAGACAGTATGGAAGAATGCGGGAAGATAAGGGAATCTCACTCCCCCAAATTGTCACTAGTGGGGATTGAACCTCCAACTTCATGATTGGAAGGTGCTTTCCTTTCCACTATACCAAGTTTGGCTTGGTAAATAGCTACTCTTGTCATAAACTGAAAATTTGAAGGTGCAGGCGGCTATACTTTACTTGGTACAGCCAAAAAATGCAAAAAGAACATGTAACTATTTTGTAAAGAGCATACAATTATTTTGTAAAGAGCATACAATTATTTTGTAAAGAACATATAGTTGTTTTGTAACGAACATCCAATTTTATATATTTTTTTCATATCTAAAGAACATCTGCAGTATTAATAAAGAACATGATAATATTATATAATAAACTTTATCTATATATAACCACCCTAATTTGAAGACAATTTAATAAACATTTCACATTAAGCAATGATCACTATGTTGCAATAAAGTACATTACACTGACTGATCAATGAACATAAACATATTATTTTTTGGTGCAAGTATGTTCTTTTCACTCTAGGTATATGTTCATTACATTTTAATAGTATGTTATTTTTACTTTAGGTATATGTTCATTATATTTTAATAGTATGTTCTTTTCACTATAACTATATGTTCATTACTTTTATATATCACGTTCTTTCCTACAAAACGACTGTACGTTGCACCGTACAGGCGCCTGTAGGAACCAACTATTGAACAAACTTTTTTAGACAATAGTTTTTACTTTTTAATGACACTTTTAATGTAATTAACTCTATACATTGTCCTTGTTTCATTAAATGGCAAACATCTAATATCATAAATTACTAACCTACCCCAAATATTTTACGCAACCCACATACCCAAAGCCAACCCCTTCGCCCTCCATTATTCCCGGCCACCCCTTTTCCATTATTGTAACCCCACACCCGGCCAGCCCCTTAATTTTTCTTTTTTGATTTTTTTTTTCCTAATTATTGAGGAAAAATCTTATCCTCAATTTTTGTATTGCTTGCATCTCAAGTCTCCTAAATTTTGTACTCCATATTATTTTTTATTAAACATATTAATTTTGTGACATATCTCAAAACTCCTCAATTAAACACAAATTAAAGGAACAACCCTGATCTAAAAATTAAAAAAAAAAAAAACAAAAAAACAAAAAAAGAAACCCTAATAATTGGTTACTAAAGATTTAACAAAATAAACATCTTTATTAAATCAAGATTCATGAAGAAGCATACGCATTAGAGTATAACATACATACAATATGCTCAATATCTATCTAACTTTGTTACTATATTTGTAATAAATTCTACTACTCTAACAAATTACAAAAATCAAATCTTATTACATTGGATTTGCAATTTTGCAACATCAATAATTCAACAATCGATATAAATCAATACACCAAATTAATCTTCAACTAATAATTCTATGGCAAAATTATAAACCTACACAAAGGACAAGTCTCATGATCATACAACCACATCCACAAGCAACTCCCATGAAACTTATGCATGCACGTAGTTCCCGAAACCGTTTCTCCAACTTCAAATTCCTCTTGACAAACACCACAAACTTCTCCTCTATCTTCTTCCAAAACCACCATGTCTTTCATCGCCGTTTCACGTGGATCAACCGGCAACTCTTTCACCATTATCTTGGCCTCAATTTGCATAAACTCAAGGTATGTCTCATCAAACACCGTGTTGAAATCACGGCCAGTAGCTTCCGCTCTTCTCCTAGCCACCTCGGCTAGGCGGCCTTTGGTCTTGGCTAGGGTGTCCATGAGTTTGTCCCCTTCCTTGGAATCCAAGCCATGGTACTTGGAGTATTCACCCCAGTTGGTTAACTTTCTTAAGATTTCAACCGTTATTCTTGCTAGCTCTACGACTTCCGAAGTACATTCATGATTAACTTCCATGCTTGAAAATTGTCGAGAAGATTGAGAGAGGGTAGGATGAACTTCCATATTATGGTGAGAAATTATGGTTGCAATGAAATAATATGGATAATTGTTACAAATAAAAAAGATCTTATGCTATGAATTGAAGTTATGTGAAACTAAAATGTATGTACATGTATTATATAGCTTTTGGGTCGGTAATACAATCTAGGGCGGTGGTAACTTCTTAAAATTATTGTAATTTAATCTAATTAAGTAAAGTTATATGATATGAACTAATTCTATCATATAATTACTTACCAAAAAACAAAAAAAAAAAAAAAATCTACGGATTATCATATAGTTAGTTATGTTAGCACCAAATAAAAATTGCGGAGTATAGTTCTTTGTTATCCAAGACTTTCCTAATATTCGAAGCGGAAGGTTCTACGTGCATGTAACTCGAGTACCCTAACACGTACAATCTATCATCTTTGAAATTAATTCCTAAAATAATTCTATGTAACATGATTTTGTATGTTTTCTTTTTTATATGAAAAATCTATCAACTCTATTAGAAATTCCTAAAATAATTTTTATTTAAAAAAAAAAAAAGAAATCCCTAAAATAATCTTATTTGAGATTTGTTAGTTGTGAGACTTGTGTGATAAGGTACAACATCTTAATAAGTGACACAAACATCGACTGCGGTTTTATAAGTATAGACACAAATAAAGCTTATACAAATCTTACGTGGACAATATGGTGGGATTAAAATTAAAACCTATGCAAATAGAGAATTAATTTACAATTAAGCATTCAATTATTTGTATCCCAATGGCTACTAAATTGTTGTATGTATGTTAAATCTTTTCTGATATAATTTGCTACGTAGGGAATAATATTCTTCATCCTTTGAAGATGCTAGCAGCAAGAAACTTTAAAAAGAGCAAGCAAGTCCCTCCAACTATAACTATTGAAAATGTTTTTAAAATTCAAAATTTATCATGTAAGGATCCTCTTACATTTTCCATTTTCATATTTATCTTAAAAAAAAAAAAAAAAAAAATAATGTGCCCCTATGCTAAAAGAATCCATGTTTGTTCATAATTTGTCACTTTTTTTCTCTGAGTTTAATAGTATAAGCATTAAATTTACACTTGAAAATCGTAAAAAGTTAAGAAATCATCAAAATATAAACACTAATAATACTTATTTACGCGAGTTTTTGTCTAAAATTTATAATTTTATACAATTTTCAAGATTATATTTAATGCTTATATATAACTCTTAAGTCTACATATAACATTACCCTTATTTAAATACTTGACTTTTGCATGGTGTTTGTTTCTTCCTTCTAATCTTTGAAATTTACCATAGAATATCAAAGGGGTCACCGTTCCTATTCGTCCTTGTATCGAGAAACTTTATGGTCTTGTTGACTAGATTGCTTCTTTTTTTTCAGCTCTAGACTAGATTAGTTAAATTAGTTGATTTTTTATTGCTTACAAAAAAAAAAAAAAAAGTTGATTTTTTATTGGTTTGTCAATTTTCGAAATTTGCACCGAAATTTAAGCAAATCTTCTTGCGTTTCTGACCCTGATTTTTTTTTTCTTTCCTTATTTTTAAGCGCTTTTGTTCGGAACTTAGTTAATAACACTAACCTAAAGTTTTTTTCCCAGCTCTAGATTAGTTAAATTAGTTGATTTTGATTCTTTATATTGTACTGTACGATATTTTTTGTTAAAATTATTTTGTTCCACCACTGATGCGTTTTTTTTTATAGACTTTCGGTTTTTTTTTTTTATTCACATGAGACTCACTTTCTTTTAGTTGTATAATTTGATTTTTAAGCTCATTTATAATTTGATGTTTTTTAAGCTCATTTATCGATTATTACTCCGTATTTACACATTATTACTCCGTATTACAAAAATATACATTGAAACAAACAAATAAAAGGCAACGTGGTTAAATAGATCAAATAAAATACGGAGTACTCCGTATATAAAAAAGGTAAAAGCTAACAAATGTCCTGGAGGCGTTGGATAAGCTAACTAAAAGTAGAAAGATTAAATTAAAATGAACATTAATTACACTGATCGATGCGTAATTTTATCATTCTTTTCCAAATTAATATTATTTTAGACAATATTTTAAATTCATATCCAACACCTAGGAGCGTTCATTAGCAAGATTTAAGTCAAGACATTTAAAAATTGGACTTTCCCTAAAAGTAACAAAAACACATCTAGATTGTAGATGCACCTATATTCCCGCTATCACCATAATGACTAAAATACCCCTAACAATACTTCCAAATTCCTTAACATACCTCCTTTGTTGTTCCTTCTAAGTTCCAACTCAAAGATACAAACTTGAAAGTTGAAACTTCTACTTGCAGTACAATGCAAGCGCCATCAAACAACAAGAAAACAAGTTGAAAAAAATTATTATTTTTTGGACCCATCTCATATTCTATTCTAATATCTTCTATTCAACTTACTTTAATTAACTCAACGGCTTCTTTCCATTTTCTCTCTCTCTTCTGTTTCAGAGAAGATGGGTTCTGAAGGTGCAGCAGGAACTAGCACCTTTGTCATTAAATGGATCAACTTTCTCACCACGGTAACACACTCTACTCTTTATTTTATTTACTCGCCACGGCCTGAATTAGTTGTCACGTTGATAGTGTAATTTAAACTAGTAACGCATCAATTAAGCCTGACCGAGTAGTGACTAGGGATTATTTCTGTATGTGTTTCATATGTTGAACTTTTTTGTTTTAGGGTGCTTTTAATGTTAATTATTTGATATGGGTTTCTATTTTTGGGAAATGGGTTTGTTTTGAATCTGGTTAATTTTCTACTTTTGGGTGTTAATTCAATGCTAATTTGTGAAATGGGGTTTGCTTAAATTGTGATTATGTGATGTGATGCAGCTTATAGCTTTGGGAGTAATTGGATTCGGAATATGGATGAGCAGTCATACTGATGGTTGCAGAAAATCTCTCACTTTTCCTGTTTTAGGCCTTGGTGCTATCATACTTGTAGTGTAAACCCTTGTTAATTCCTTTATTTTATTTTATTTTATTTTTTTATTAAAAAATGCATATTTGGGTATATTTGATGATGAATTTAATATCCTTTTTGGCTTACAGATCATTAATTGGGTTAGTGGGAGCATGGAAGAACAACTCAATCTTGTTATGGATTGTATCCTTTGTCTTGAATTCTTAATGAATGAATAGGGTTGATCCATTGATTTTTCTGTTATGAGGTTTCCTTGACCTATGTTCTTTTTTCAGTATTTGACACTGTTATGCTTGATACTCATCGCCATTTTGATCTTCACTGTATTGGCGTAAGTTTTTTTTCTTCCAAGTGTAATTCTTTGTTTCTTGAATTAGCTTAAGTTAGGCATTACAAGGGTTGATGGTAGCTTTGTGCTAGACTATTAGCACTATAGTTAATGTGGTGAGAATTTGTTTGTTTTGAGTATTTGTAGTCATGTAGGCAGATGTAGCCGACCCCACTTATGGACTAAGGCTTTGATTGATTGAGTCTTTGTAGTCACTGTAGATGTATTATTGTTATAATGTCATTCTTGGTGCATTGTAGTTGAAACTTTAAATTGATCAGCTCAATTTAGCTGGTTAATGATACTTGGAAGTTTTGAACTCACGCTAGATGTTAATCTTTCCTTGTATGTCCACTTGATGTCAGAAATTGTAACTTGTTGCAAATTGTAACAAATTGGTGTGTTATGATTGTGCTTTCTTAGTCCTTAGTGTTTGGATACTTTCTTTGGACAGGGTTAATTAAACTTTAATTTTATCAAAAGAAAATGAGGACACTTGTTTTATTGGATGTACAGACATGGAAGTGGTGAAGGTGAACCCCTCACTAATTCATCATGTTTTATCACTTTAGCTCCTTCCTATGTGTGATAGCAGTCTTCGTACAGACAAAACTACTATCGTTGTTACCTCTTTTTTTTTCTTGTTATATGACGTCCTTACCTAGCCCTATAGGTCTTCTTAGAATCTTCACTTGACCCATGGGTAGTTGGTGGCTTGGTAGGTTGGTGAAAAGGTTAATGTGGATGACCTTGGCTGAAGTAATCAACTTGATTTCTTTTTGGATCTTTATAAATTTTAAAAAAACAAATTCTAGTGTGATGGGAAGATCTGGAAGGAAAGTCAACTGTGATAGTAAAAAAATTAAAATAGGCAATGAAATTATGGATTAGACTTTTGACATATTAGATAGTTCGGCCAAAACAATAGTATAAAAGAGTATTTAGTGATGCAGCTTCTAGCTTCTACTGAGAAGGGCTTCATTTGGTTTCCAAACTCCTAATGTTGCTAATTGTGTCTTCCCTTTTGATAATGATGGCTTTGGTTTCTGGATGATTATGTATATTTTTAGTTTCTTCTCACGTGCACATTAAAGTCCTGAGGTATTTGATTGATCTTTGTCAGATAATATAAACTCCTTGATTAGAGTGATTTCCATTGATCTATTTTCCTATATTCCTAACAATCTTTATGTTTTCAGATTTATTGTGACAAATAATGGATCAGGACACAAGGTGGCTGGATTAAGGTAAAAACTAAACCTGGGTTCTGCTTTTTAACCTTTAGTTCTGTTGTGGCAATAATCAAATGTGAAATTTGTGTGGAATTTTGTGGCTACATACCTACATGTGCTTATAACTGTTAATTTGCTTTGATATTTCACTTTTGTTTCAATGATGCTTGTCAATTTAAGGTTTTACCTATTCTTATCTCATCAGATATAAGGAGTATCAACTGCACGATTACAGTTCATGGTTTCTGAAGGAAGTAAGAATTCTGCGCTTTTTTTTTTTTTTTTTAATTTTTTTTTTTTTTTTTTTATAAAAAAAAAAAAATCTTGGGCAGAGATACTGATTACAGATGACAACTTTTGTGATACATAGCTAATTTAATTTCTTTCAGCTAAATAATACCCATAACTGGAATAATTTGAAGGCCTGTCTCGTGAAATCTCAGGACTGTGCTAAGCTGTCCAAGAAGTACAAGGTATGTTTTCCATATTCCTGTTTTATTTGTACAAGTTTTACTCTTTCCATCACAGAATAACAATGCCCAATTTTTTGGATAGGTGTGAATAACTCATATATACTAGTTTTCGGTTTTTGGATGTCAGATTTAGAATTGGTATGATATAAGTTAAACAATGAACTGAAAATTAGTAGACATGACACATTATTTAGTCACACAAATTTTGAAACTTGTGACCGAAATCTGGGAAACTACTATCTAGTTTCCAAAAAAACGTGTTTTAATTATTCAAAAAACTGAATACTCGTTACCATAACAAACTAACCCTAAGAGGAAGGTGATTTAAGAGAGTAAGATGAAAATAGTATTCCCTAGGGCTTATGCGGTCAAATGCTTGAGGTAATGTAATAAAAATAATAGGGTTTGACGTATTGAATAATCGAATATTCTTGATCTTTCAATGCAAAATCTAGAGTCAACAGTAGCTGCTCAATTTATCTCCTCTTTCTCTAAAATCTGTACTATGACAATGAATAGGGCATGCCATTCCATGTCTAATAATAGGTTATATAGACTTGTAAATTTTTCTAGAAGAGTGGAGAACCTAATCCTAATTTCTTATTGGTGACTAGGGAAGTAGGGAGCCACAAAGTGATTTTGATCCCAGGGCTTTGTTACACCTCTAAGACTTTAATTGTCTAAACTAGTTGACATCTACTAATCCTAAGTACGGAGTAATATATACTTGGGTTTTCCTAGGAAGCTTTTTGATCATTTTGGATTTCTGATTTCGAATTTATAATTCACACTATATAGTAAATCTTTGCCAATTGACACATGACTTAGGTTTGTGATAAACCATACAACTTTAGTGAGCTTTATTGCTCTTAATTGAATCTGTGTTTTATATAAAAAACCGATAACAGTGATAGTCCAAAATCCATATATTAGCATGTCTCAGTTTGGCAGGATTACTATTAGTTTTTATGCTGAAGTAAAGCATATACGTATTTTCTGTGAACGTATTGTTGAGATGATTATGTTAATCAGTTCATCATTTGAAAAGTTAACACCCAAAATTATCAAGCTATAACCCAAATGGGGCCAAATGTAAAATGTAACTTTGTATCAGAGGGAGTTTGGAAAGAATGGGTTTTTTCTTGGCACTGACAAATATAAAATAAATGTGATCTTTTGGAATGGGGTATGCACAAAATACTATTGTGTTTACAATAATCTTTTTGTATCCAGTAGACTTTGAAGAAGTATAAAGCAGCAAAACTGACCCCAATTGAGGCTGGTTGTTGCAGGCCACCATCTGAGTAAGTTTCTAATAGTCTTGTTTAATTGGTATTCAGAATTTTAGAAGCAAATAATTTAAATTTTCCTTCCCCATTTTTAGTGGCAACAATTATTGAACATTGTTTCAAATTGAAATTACATGCTTTGTTCTTTATATCTTTGACCAGTATTACTTGGGACTCGCTGGAAACTGAACTCAGTCGTTGGAACTTTTAATTGTTCATCGTGTGTTTGTTGGGCTATTTCTTGTTGCTTTTGTATATTGTAAAGCATCATTGACCAAGTACTCAATTGCAATAGATGTGAGGGATGTCTGTGACACTGCTTTAGCCTAGCGTTTTAAAAGCCTGTTTTCTATCACCTGTTAGGTGTGACTATCCTGCTGTCAATGCTTCATACTATGATCTGAGCTATCATCCGGCTAGTTCTAACAAAGATTGCAAGTTGTACAAGAACAAGAAGACCATTAGATGCTACAATTGTGATTCCTGCAAGTAAGTGTAATTCGCCTTAAAGTACTTGCATATCTTTTTCTATTATAACTCGATTTGTTTGTTAGTTATAATGCTTTTGCTTGTACTTTTTCAGGGCAGGAGTTGCTCAGTACATGAAAACTGAGTGGAGGGTGGTTGCAATATTCAACGTGGTCCTTTTCGTTGTTTTGGTAAGATATAGAAGTCAAATACTAGCCACTTAATGAATATACTCGTATATGTTTTCTATAGCTCAGTATTAGCCTGTGTACATAATATATAAGTTTTTGTTCTCCAAGCATAAACATGCATGCATCATCATCATAAAGGACTTAGAAACAAATTGTCTGCTTTTTTTTCTCATTTCTTGCTTCCACTTTTTCTTGTATCAGTCAATAGTGTACTTTGTGGGATGCTGTGCAAGGCGAAATGCTGCCTCTAGTTGCTCGAAAGCTTGACGAAAAGACAGTGATCAGTTACGGGGATTGAACAAGAGCACAATCAAGCTTTATATTTTGAAGATTGGTGAAGAACTTGGATAATAGAAATCTCTTCATTTGATGTATTATTGTTCTCGCGCAGTATATTACTAATATTGACTCATTCAAAACATTCTAACCATTAAAATTTAGGGGAAAAAATTGGGAGAAATGACTAATTTACTAAGATTAAAGATTAAGATTGATATTAGTATTTCAATGGCTATTAAACTTTGGTCGTAAAATTTTCCAGCCATCACTGTATTATTCTTCGCCTTTGTTCTTTTGGGCATCCATTATGTGTTTAGTAATTCATTGTTAAATAATTCATTGTTCAATGTGGTGTTCTCTTTTTCATATGCTACTTTATTATTTAGGGAAAGGGTGCAGAAATTTTAGTCAAGATGAATACGTTAGCTATGAAACATTATGATCCCACTATCTTGAATTAAGCCATTATCTATACTGCATTTGGAAAGAAGTTGTACACTTGTACTGTCAAACTATGATAAGATCTAATATAAGATTATGATAAGGATATATTTGTATAGTTTATGTTTTTTTTACATGATTGTAGACATTGTGGTACCTAATTTGAGATGGCCCAGATGGGGTGTATTTTGAGGAGGAAATCGAGCGGCGGATTGATTGGCCAATCGCAGAGTTTTTCATTACTCCCAATTAGAATTTATTAATAATGTTTATTTTAGAGGAGGATACTAGGGGCATGACTTTACCACGTTTAGTCCTTTTGTTGTTTTTTTTTCGCTTGCTCTTCCTCCGTTCTGTTAATATTGCAACAAGGAGGAAATTACGCATCCCAAAACACATTTTATATGCTAAATATCTATAATTGTGTAACAGTAAAAATTATAAAAAGTTGATATTGTGGAAGTATTATATGAGACGAATCCAACAAGATCCCACTTGATTATATTTTGCTTAACGTATAACTCATATTGATTTGGGTATTTTTACCCGGCCAGGTGGCCCAATCAGAAAATGCCACGTGTCCTCAGTAAAGGTGTCATTTGGACCTATGAGATGATAACACGTGGAGGGCAGACATTCCTCTGCCCTAAACAGAGTGATGATCCAGCATGGACCAATCGGAAGGCGACGCGTGTCATCCTAAAAATTGCCCCAAAGACCTTTTGGGCTCAGTGACACGTGTCACTCAGGCATTGCCTCTGGAATGGCGGCCTTCAAGGGCCCAAACCTTGAGGCGCCGTTTTGCGGCGTGACCTAATCCCTAGGTCACCAGATCCTAGGGAGGACACACTATCCAAAAGGACCCTATAAATAGGGACATTCTCGCATTTATGACAGGACAGGAATATACACGCAATACGAGACAATACGTCACTTACTACAGAGTTGTCATTTTCAAAGAACAGACATCACTTTACCTGAGCTTGGGATCCGAGCAGATAACTTTACTTCCGCACGTTTTATTACCGAACGCTTACTAACTTAATCTTCGGAGGCGGACCACCGACCATCCGGCGGTCCGTTTGCTTTGCAGGTACAGGCGTCCATTGCTGAATCCAGTCTCAGTGTTGTAACTCTCCCAAGGGACAAAAACCCCCGAAAAATTTGGCGCCGTCTGTGGGGAGAGTACCTCTTAAATGGCTTCACAAGTCCCTGTACCGAATCCAGAGGCCAATTGGCCTCCAGAAGACATACTGGTCCAGACGGACCATGACTCGGGTGACGACGCTGATGTCGAAACCTATGTGGACCCAAACGGATCCCTCATCTCTAGACGCATCCGCAGTAAGGAAAAGCGGGAGCGTCACGCTGATCAGGCAGGGCCAAGCAAAACTGCTGGTCAGCCAAAGAAGCTCTCGGGGCGGCCGGGCGATCCTTCCCAGGCGGCAGGATCGACTTCCGTCACTCGAGATGAACTCATGAGACTCCTGAGCAGTCTTAGGGGTAAAATTAAACAACTCGCCTCCAAGAAGCCGCCTACTCCTAGAAAGGAGCAGTCGACCAAGAAGTCAGCCTCAGCTGGCAAACAGAAGTTGGTCAGGGACCGACAGCCAACTCCTCACCCTGAGAAGACTCGGCCCCAATTTAACCTTACCAGGCTCCGTTTCCCAGAAACGGGCACAAGAAAAGCCATCCGGCACATACAGCCGGATGGTAGTAAGAAAGCATTCTCTGATGCTTGGCAATACATTGAGCAGAAGAAGACCCAGCTATCGGAGTTGGCCTCAACGTCGACTTATCATGATAGCTTTCGGAATACCTCTGCGAGGTGTTCCCAGTCTGTACATGAGACCCCAGCGAGCAGCCCACGGGTTCAGTCTGGTCCTCATATGATCCAGTCGGCCCAGTACAAGGCACAACCATTGTACCA
The DNA here is from genome assembly GCF_001683475.1 of Chenopodium quinoa. Classification (NCBI taxonomy): domain Eukaryota; kingdom Viridiplantae; phylum Streptophyta; class Magnoliopsida; order Caryophyllales; family Amaranthaceae; genus Chenopodium; species Chenopodium quinoa. Next base: position 848,175 of record NW_018744693.1, on the reverse strand, counting down.
GGCGCCGGTTCTACCTTACATGCAGCCTGCCCTCTTTGGAGGATAGGCGGCATACGGCTATCAGCCGACGGACTGGCACCTTAGGCTGAAACACCTTGGAGATCAACCCTCTGCTTTCTCCAGGGAAATAACTGAAGCCGTACAGCCGGCTAAAGTAAAAAAATGTTCTGGTTGGAGCCTATGACGGGACCTCCAACCTAGAAGACCACCTGCTAGCATATACCCACCTCATGTATCTACAAGGGTTGGATGATGTCGCATGGTGTCGTTGCTTTCCAGCCACCCTGAAGGGCATAGCCCAACAGTGGTTTGGCAATCTGCCGGCTGGTTGCATAAACAGCTTCAAGACGCTTGCGTTCTTGTTTGCCTCAAACTTCTCTATGAACATCCCTGCCAAAAATACAAGCCTTGACTTGGGCAACGTACAACAGGGAGATAGAGAAGGCTTGCGTTCCTATGTCAGACGATTCAATCTAGTACGAATCCAGATTCATGGGCTGTCTGATGAGGTCGCTTTCACAGACTTCTTTAAGGGTCTGAAGGACGGGTCTACTTTTAAGTACGAACTCGTCCGCAAACAAATCTTTACTCTGCAAGGAGCCTTGCGGGAGGCGGAAGCCTATATACAGGCGACCGAACTATGCTCCTCCAATAAGCAGTCGGACCATAAAAAGTCCGACCGACAAAAAGAGAGTCGGCCTTCTCAGCCGGCTCCTAAACCAGAAGAGAGCAAAAAGAAAAAACAAGTCTGGGCCATTGATAACTCCTGATCAACCGGCCCAGAAGAAGAAAAAAAAGTGGAATCCGTACGTCCCAAGGTACGAATTCCACAAGGACTGCTGCTCCATTCTCTTGGAAAATAAGGGTCGGCTGACTCTTGAGAAGCCGACTCCTATGAAAGGTTCCGCTGAAAATCGGAACAAGAACAAGCATTGTCATTTCCATGAGGATGTTGGCCATGACACGAACGACTGCTTCAGTCTCAAGCGGGAGCTCGACCGTCTGGCCAACAAAGGACAGCTCAAGTCCTATGTGAAGTCCAAAGTGACTTCAAAGGCAAACCTAGGGCAGTCCAAGAAAAAGACTCCCCAGCCTGCTGTGAGTGCCGAAACTGATGAAGATCCGGTATACACCATAGCAGGCGGTTTTGCTGGAGGTGGCCCGACCATTCGGGGCACCAAGGACCATCTGAGGAAGATGGTCAACTCTGTTGATGAAGGAGAGGCGGCAGGCACATCCGCCTTCCCTAAAGTCGTCATCGCTGAGCAGGACAGAGGCAAAGTCCGCCGGCCGCATGATGACCCTGTGATCATTGAATGCAAGGTGGCCAATCAGCTGGTTGGTCGAATCCTGATTGACACAGGAAGCTCCTCTGACCTCATCATCCTCAAATGCCTATCCAATCTCAAGAACAAGCCGGACAGCATGATGGAGGTCTCCCACACCCTTGTTGGGTTTGGGGGAGGACTTGTGCACCCAGTCGGACGCATTGACTTACCAGTCCGACTAGGAAGCAGAGGAGATGGTCGGCACATGACCATCCGTTTCCTAGTAGTTGAAGAGCTCACAGCTTACAACATCATCTTCGGCCGACCCACTCTTAATGAGTGCAAGGCCGTCATCATCCCTGCGCTCATGCTACTCAAGTATGAGAAGGATGATGGAACAGTCGGTTCCCTCAATGGGGACCAAAAGATGACTCGAGAATGTTATCTCTCGGACGTCAAGCCCGCTGCCGTAGCATCCGGCCGGGGCAAGCAAACGATTGACCTCGACAATGTCGAGGAAGAACAGTCGGCCCCACCAGCCGGAAAGAAAAGAAAGACTGATCAGCTGGTGGCGGTCAAAAAAGAAAAGCAATAGCAATCACTGACCGGGGAACGGTCGGATGATCTCCGTCCCCAACCTGCTGGCAAACACATTGATATCCCTCTGGACGACAGTCGCCCAGAGCGGACGGTTAAGGTGGGGACGGTTGCGTTTGCGAAGCTGGGCGAAAGCCTTCACCAGCTGCTGAGAGAATTCAAAGACATCTTTGTCTTTGAAGTGGAGGAGATGCCAGGCATCAGTCCGGATCTTGCTGTCCACAAACTCGTCGTGGATCCCAAAAAGAAGCCTATCCGACAAAATAAAAGAAACCATGGCGAGGAAAGAAGTCAGGCGGCATCCGCCGAAGTTAAAAAACTGCTGGACGCCAAGTTCATTCGGCCATGCAATTTCCCTGAATGGGTAGCTAACGTTGTGTTAGTAAAGAAGCCGAATGGAACTTGGCGGATGTGTGTTGACTACACAGACCTCAACAAGGCATGTCCAAAGGATAGTTATCCATTGCCTAAGATCGACAGCCTGGTCGATTCAACAGCCGGACATGCCCTGATGAGTTTTATGGACGCCTATTCAGGTTTCCATCAGATCCCCCTGTGGAAAAAAGATCAAGAAAAGACGACATTCGTCACTGATCAGGGGTTGTTCTGTTATACAGTGATGCCGTTTGGTTTGAAGAATGCGCCTGCTACTTTCCAACGAATGATTAATACGGTCTTCATTAATCAAACCGGAAGGAATGTAGAGGCGTACATTGATGACATGATATTCAAATCCAGACAACAGGCGGATCACCTTGCTGATCTCCGAGAAACATTCGCCACACTCAGGCGGCACAAGGTCATGCTAAACCCAAAAAAGTGTGTCTTTGGCGTTGAGTCTGGGAAGTTTCTCGGATTTTTGATTGACCAAAGGGGAATAGAGGTCAACCTAGAGAAAATACAGGCGATAATCGACATGCAGTCGCCCTGTACTGTGAAGGAAGTGCAAAAGCTAACAGGTTGTATGGCGGCCTTGGGGAGATTCCTCAGTCGGTCAGGTGACAAGTGTCTCTACTTCTTCCAGGCAATAAAAAAGAAGACCAACTTTGAATGGGGGGATGATGCAGAGGCGGCCTTTCAAAAGCTGAAAACTCATTTGCACTCTTTTCCAAGGCTTGTCAGCCCTTTGCCCAAAGAGAAGCTCTTCATGTACTTAGTCGTCTCTGATCATGCCCTCAGTGTCGTTCTCTTAGCTGAAAGAGACGGCATCCAGCTCCCGGTGTATTTCATTAGCCATGTTCTGAGGAACGCGGAGCTTCGGTACCCCATGGTTGAGAAATTCGGCCTTGCTCTTTACATGGCCATCAAGAAGCTTAAACCCTACTTCTTGGCACATGCGGTAGATGTCTATACTGACCAACCGATCAAGCGGCCGCTCACAACCTTGGAGTCTTCTGGACGAATGCTTAAATGGGCAATTGAAATGCAAGGATTAGAGATCACTTACGAACCAAGGAAGGCAATAAAGGGGCAAGCATTCGCCGACTTTGTACCGGATAATACTGACGAGGTTTGGAAAGTGTATGTGGATGGGAGCTCCACTATGATCGGCTGTGGTGCAAGGATTATCTGTCAGTCTCCTGAAGGAGATAAGTACAAATATGCACTACGGTTCAAGTTCCAGGTCTCTAACAATGAGGCCGAGTATGAGGCCCTGCTGGCCGGCATTCGATACTGCAAGGCGGCAGGGGCAAAAAAGATTGACGCCTGCTCTAACTCTCAACTAGTCGTACTCCAGGTCAATGGAACGTACGAGACCACTCATCCGGCCATGATAAAATACTTGCAGGCGGTCAAAAGTGAAGTTGGGACACTTGAGGAGTTCCATCTAACTCAGGTGCCCAGATCTTCAAATAATCAGGCGGATGCTCTGTCAAAACTAGCATCATCCGCCTCTTGTGAAACGCCTCGGTCGGTCTTCTGGGAAGTCATGGAAAAGAGAAGTATATCTAATGAAGACCCCATTGGAATTCTCAACTGAAGCTCTACCTGGATGGACAGCATCCGGGCTTATCTTGCAGACGGCAAGCTCCCTGATTCACCCCAGGAGGCGGCTGTTGTGAAGAAGAAAGTGGCAAACTTCGAGCTGAGACAAGGAGAACTCTTCAAAACGGGTTTCTTGAAACCCTTGTTGAAGTGTGTTACTCCAGAGAAGGGTAAAGAGGTCCTCGAAGATTTGCATGCGGGGTTCTGCGCCTTTCATATAGGCGACAGGTCCCTGGCTGCCAAGGCCAAGCGACTCTATTTTTGGCCAACTCTGGAGTCGGATGCTATGGAAATGGTCAAAAAGTGTGACAAGTGTCAAAAGTTTGGCAATCTCATCCATCGTCCGGCCACAGACCTGACGGCCATCCACAGCCCAATACCCTTTGCCAAATGGGGCATGGACATACTTGGGCCTTACACCGCGGCACCAGGGCACAAGCGCTATATATTGGTAGCTGTGGATTACTTTACCAAGTGGGTAGAGCCGGAGGTTGTCAAAAACATTAAGACAAAGGACGTTATTTCCTTCATCTGGAGGAATATTATCACTCGCTTTGGGGTGCCCATGTCTATGGTTTTTGACAATGGTCCTCAATTCGAAACGCCTCAACTCAAGACTTGGTTGGGAGAACAAGGGGTCTCAAGCTTCTTTGCATCAGTCGGTCGGCCCCAAGCAAACGGCCAGGTTGAAGCCTTCAACAAACTAAACTCAGACGGGATTAAAAAGAAAATTGAACGGGCTGGTGGTCTTTGGGCGGATGAATTACCACACGTCCTCTGGTCCATCAGAACGACTGCTAAAGGGGAAAATGGAGAAACCCCGTTCCTCATGGTGTATGGTGCAGAAGCTGTCCTGCCCATTGAACACTATGAGCCGACTCTCCGAGTCATGTTATATGACGAAGAAGCTAACTGGGAGGCCATGCAGCTGGCATTGGACTCACTACCAGAGCGCAGGGGCAATGCTACCTTGCGCAATGAGATTTACCGTCTGAGAATGACACGGGCTTACAACAAAAGAGTACACAAACGTCCTCTCAAAGTGGGGGACTTTGTGCTACGGAAAATGGAGGCAATCGATAGGGCGAATGAGCAGGGAAAGCTAACCCCAAATTGGGAAGGCCCCTACCGAATATATGAGGAATTAAGAGACGGCAACTACCGCCTGGAAGAACCAGACGGCAGGAAGCTGCTTAGAACTTGGAATGTGGACAATTTGAAAAAGTACTATTTCTAAGTACAAATGTAAATACCTCAAACTTTGTCTCTTAAAACTTTGCTAATGAGAATATGCCTTAATTTCCAACTTGTCTTTTTATTAGTAGTATCGCCTGTACAAAATACAGGCGGCCAATGTATTTGGGTAACGTCTGTCCCAATAACAGACGCCCCAACCCCTATGAAGGAGCCGACTGCCTTAGAGTAGTCGTTTCTACGAAATTCTTTGAGTATTATGCTAACACTTAACGAATAACTGCTTAAAAGGCCTAAGGCCAGATAAAATCATTTTAAGGCCAATGGCCGGATATTAAACAGATAGAGACCGAATGGTCATAGTCTGCTCCAACATGAGTATGACCGTCTGCTCCAACATGAGTCAGATAACCGGCGATGCCCATTCAGGCGAATTCGTCGAGGAGAAGCATCTCCTATTTGGGTGGCACATTTCTCTACAAATACATCAAGCGGCCCTACCGAATGCTAAGGAAGCATTCGCAGTCGTTTGGTTTAATCGAAAGTGAAACCTAAAAGGGCCAAAAAAATTCTAACGGTTCTAGCACAGTCAGAAAAAGGTCACCATGTCATAAGTAGAGGCTATTGAGGCATTAGGCCAGATGCGCCTGTTTTTGCTCTGGGGCAAGACAGGCGAAATTTTTTTTACTGAGGCCCCTGGCCAGATACGCCTGTTTCTGCCCAAACGCAGGACAGGCGGACTATTACTTACCAAGAAAACGAGATAAAATACTTAGCGGATTAAAAAAGAGACCTAGGGGTCGGATGCGCCCGCTCTTTGCTCTCGAGGCAAGACAGGCGGATTATTCTAAAGTAAAATTAAGACTAAGTTAAAACTTAACATCTTATCTCGTCGAGGCCTTAGGCCGGATGCGCCTATTATTAGCCCTTGGGGCAAAACAGGCGAGAGATTTCTTTTTAGCAAATTTGCTAAGTCATCTTGTATTTCATTTGAGCCAATGGCCGAGTGAAAATAATTATTCGCGCGCTCCGAATGGACGTCTGTCGCGTGGTTTGGGGCAATCTCCATAGAGATTGATTGACTTAGAAACCATGCATACTCTTCTAAGTATCCATAATTTCTAAGTCAATCAATCCACTCAACCGAAACCACTCGACATTCGTCCAGGGGCAAAAACATTCGCATGGTATATAGGTTATAATACTTAGCCAAAAAACATGCAACAAAAAAAAAAGAATATGAATAAACTCAGCCAAACGGCCGAATGATTCTAGATTAATAGACCCAATCGCCACCAGACGTCTGGGTAAGATTGTTTGCTGGCCACGCCAGAGAAAATTGTCAAATTACCCGACCCCTCGGTCGGTAAAGATACATGGATACTCGGCACGCAGGCCGGAAGATGAAATGTATGGCCATTCGGCCGCAGAAATAACAACTAAAAAGCTTTAAGGGGCAGAGGGATTATTGGCATTGGCAGCCGCATCATCAGTTGACGGATGCTCTTCATTTTCATTATCCTCCTCTTCCCCGTCTTCGTCCCCAGAGGATCCTGAAGAGGAGTCGGCCTCATCGCCATCAGCGTCATCCTTGTTCGCTTCCTCTTCAGCCTGGCGAAGGAGTTCAGCATTGAAATCCTCGTTTGCTTGATCAAAATTAGATTTCCAGATGCCAAAATCAGCACCCGGCTGTACCGCCTCCCATGCCATCCGCATGATGGTATCGTAGTCCTCCATCATTTGTTTGACAAGGGCCTGCTTCTCCTCCTCAGCCCGGGACTGGAACTTGGCCTTCAGCTGCTGCTGTTGGTTCGCCAGGCGCCCCTCCAGGCGGCCAACCCGCTCCTTGGCCCTCTCGGCCTCTTTCTTGGCCTCTTGAAGAGGCTCAAGCTTTTCCTTAAGGCCTTTAACTTCGGCCTTAAGGTCATTAATTTTGGAGCGGGCCGAATCCAGGTCCTTCTCCACCTGCAGGTTGGCGTCCGTCTGGGAATACATCATATCAAGGGTCAGAAGCTCATTCTGAGCAATTTCAAATTGAGCTCGGTCTAAGGCGGACTCGGCTCAAGCTTTAGCGGCTGTTACCTCTTTAGACTTTTCCTGGATTGGCCTTCTTAGCCCCTGGACGCGCAGCATGGCCTGGAAATGAGGAAAGAGCCGAATGGTCAAAACCAGTCGGATATGTGTCTAAATATTAAGGAAAATTTAGCTAACTTGTTACCTCACAGAGGTTCCTGTAGGCGTCGTTTGAAGTGCGCCTACGTTAAAAGCATGTTGTGAATATGCTTGGCACTCTTAGGAAGTAGGAATTGACATAATACGATTAGGGACAAAGCAAAGTAGGGAGCCGCCAACAAGTTTTTAAGGAACTTGTAAACCGTTCACGGATCATAAAAGGCAACCACGAATAAGGGACAACGATAGGCAACAACGATTGACCCGTGAAGGTTACACCCCATTCATAATCCATGAGATTACTAACTCCATATGGTTCGGAACCACGAAAGGAGGATCGGGGATGATGGTACGAAGTGAGTCATGGAGTCACATTCGCCCGTATTGGCCTCTACTCGATTCTTATAGTGAAAAGTGATTCCTGCGATCTCAAAGGCATACAAACAAAATATTCAATTTGCTCCAAACTATTATCAAGCTAAATTGGTTGAATATTAATGCACACATTATTCTAAAATATTGTGATCACTTCAATTAATAACAAGATTAAAAAGGATCCTAAACCGGTTGTCCAAATTATCTTATTAGGCGTGATTTTCAATTACATATTCCCTTTAACATGCAATATGGTGATCATAATAATAAATAATAGAATAAACATTAATATTGGAAGCAATTCAACAATAATAGCGTTAGTCAAATTAAATATGAAATAACCTAATCATGATACTAGAAATAAGAAAATAAAATAAGAGTAATTAAATTAATTAATTACTCACATTCCGCGTGTTCCTTTAAATTGCTACATCATGAATAAACTGTTAGTAACTTCAATAAAAAAAAATATAAAGTAAATGGAAATTAAATTAAATAAATATTAGATTTGATTTGGTCCAAACCCTCAGTTATTTGTACCTTTCACGCCTTGGTTTAAGGACGGAACCTCGGGTTAAGTATAGACTCCTTGGAGTGCTTAGGGGAATTGTTATAAAAGAATAAGGAGGCTAGAAATTAGGTTAAAGAGGAAGAAGAGAATGATTTTTGGTGTAAGGTGAGAGAGAATGATTATTCGTTCCCCATACATCAGAAATGAGGGGTATTTATAGAGAAAATGTGTTGAGGGAACACATGGAACCCTAAAATGATAAAAACCCTAAAAAAGTATCCCGCGACACGGCAAAGTGTACCGTGACACGGGAAATCCCACCGTCAGACGGGAAACTTTCCCGTGACACAGTACAAATTTGCGTGACACGGGAAATATTTAGTTTACGGGAAGGAAAACGCGTTAAGGGTTTACGCGAAAAAGACACGGAATGTCCCGTGACACGGCACAGGTACCGTGACACGACAGTATCCACCGTGACACGGTACAGTACACCGTGTCACGGTATGGGAGACGCGGAAATTACACGGAAACAGCTCCGTGTCACGGGGAATCCCACCGTCAGACAGTGTAAATTCCCGTGACACGGTGGAAAATGTCGTGAAGCGGGAGTTGTTTAGGTACGAAGAACGCAAATAGGACACGGAATAGCCCCGCGTCACAGCAAGGGCACCGTGTCACGGGGATTCCCACCGTCAGACGGTGCAATTTCCCGTGACACGGTGGAATTGCACTGTGCGTGGTGATTCCAGGTTTTTACCCGTTTTTAAAACCATCATAACTTTTGATCCGTAACTCGGTGAGGCATATAATATATCATTGGAAATATTATCAAGTCTACTTTCCAACCCAATTAGAATCAAGTCAAAATAATATGTATATTTTAATATATATCCGCTTTAGTGGAAGGGTGTCGGTTTTAGGCCGAGTTTGGTGTTTTGCTCATATCTTTTTCGTTATAGCTCGGAATTGGGCTTATGATATATGGTTGGAAATCTTATTTAAAGGCCTATCCAACAAAATAATAATTGGATCAAAATTGTATAGCCATAAAATCAGTTTCTCTCAGTGGACACGAAAAGTGGAAAATAGGTTATGGTTTAGGGAAATGAGCTAGAAATTGGATTGGTTCATGAAATATATTGGATAGAACATGGATTTAAGCACTCCAAAGATTAAATACTCAACTCAACCAATAATGGCGGTGAAAGGTGTTCATCAACGGGTTTGGTTTTGGGGAGACATTTTTAGGTGTCTACAGTTCCCCAAGATGGCATCCAAGTTAAGGGTGTCGACTCCTCTCACGGACGCCTTGTCCTCTAGATCGAGCGACCGCAGCATCCCCTTGGCCATCTGGACGACGGTCGACCTTTGCACAGGAGCTGCAAAATTATAAGTTAGTCAAGTTCTAAGAAACTATCTTGATACTGCAATTCAATGGAGATGCGGCTCATACCGTCCGACTGAACCTCCTCCTCTCTCCCATGACGTCTCTTCTCTCCTGATGAGCCGACAACAGTGCTGGGTTGCTTAAAGCCACCCTTCGATGCCTGAGTAGCATCCGGTTTGCTGACCTCCCTGTCAGCTTCGAGAGCAGAGCCGTCCCCTCTCTTGGGCTTTTGAGCAATGTGTTTCCGGTTTTTTCCGGATGCACTCACATCACCCGCCCCAGTCTTTTGAATTTTGGGTTGGGATTGTTTGGAGGGAGAAGGCCTGATGGAGCCACTCTGTTTGAACAAAAAGAAAGGCGTCAGAAAAAAAGGCGGGCAAAATTTAACCTTTATTGAAAAAAATATACCAAGTGTCATAAACAGCTACCTTGGGAGTTCCGGCCGCTTTCTGCTCGTCATTCGCCCTGTTAAGGACGTTGGAGCGGTACTTTGCTGCAGAGACGGCAACCGACTTCTTTGTTGCCGAGAGCTTTTCCATTGCTTTGTCTGCACCAAAAAGAAGGAGTTAGGCTTTATGAACATATACTGAAAACAATTTAAAGTTTGCTTAAAATCAGATGGTCGACTACCTCTCGGCATCTCAGAGCTTAGACCACAAGCGGCCAAGAACACCCCATCTTCTAGCCACTTGTAAAGGGGAATGTAGCTCTGGGGGACGACTATTTTCTCCCCATGCTCGTTTGTCCGAACGGACACTTTAAATAGACCCCGGTCAAAAATTTCCTTCTGGGCCAGCCTAGGGAGAGGGGGCAAGACACTCTTGCCAGCCAGGAGGGGCGGATCCTTGTTCCACCGATTGTATTTTTGGTTCATTCGGCTTTCAGAGGAATGGACAATGTAGAACTTTGTTCTCCATTCCTTCCATTTGTTCTCTTTGCCGACTGCCATCATGTATCCCTTGCAGGTGGACAAGGTGTACCAGCCTTCGCCGCCCTTGGCAGGCGCACGGCTGAGGTAGTGCATGTAAGAGAATGCCTCAAAGCTGGGATCCACCTCCAGCATTTCACAGGCGGCAACGTACCCGATGATATTTATCCATGAATTCGGGACAAGTTGCCAGATACCCAGTTGGTATCCGTCCAGTATCCTCTCCACGACCGGATGGAGAGGGAAGCGTAAACCAGCCTGAAGGACCGCCTCGTAGCAGCCGAAGGCTTTGTCCTTATAACTAGCCAGGGAGGGCCAGGTTACAGTATCCTCCTTGTTGGGGACGGACAAGGAAAAGCCATGCCCCATTACGGTCTTGCGCCTGAAATTGGCAAGACCGGATGTCATGAATGTCCGCTTGCTTTGCGGAACATGGTGATAGTAGGGGGCGCGTTTTAAGTGCCTGGAAGCACTTGGCTCCGCCCATCCTTCCCCTTTCTCTACTGACAAGTAGGGGTGTTCAAAAATACCCGACCCGAATGACCCGTCCCGTTGTCCCGCTGACCCGACTGAATTTAGCGGGTATTTTTAAAAAAAAAATGAAAGAGAAAATAGCAGGTCTTCGGGTCGGGTCATGGGCCGACTTGTGAGGTAATCGGGTACCCGCTGACCCGTGAGTGTAATTTTTTTTTTGTTTTGGGTGAAAAGTTGTTCATGTGAAGTGAAGGGTTAGGGTTTTATACTTTTATTCCCAACTATCATACTCTCTCTCCTCCAAGCCGTCATTCCTCTCTCCTCTACATTTTTTTTCCCTCCCTACAATATACAATTCTACTTGCTCTTTTCCCTTCTCTACAACTCTCATCTCTACTCTCTTTGCTTCTCTACATATCTCACGGTTCCACAACGATAACAGAGCAACTCCGAACATCATCTTCTCCACGGATCCACTACGATCGATAACGAGAACAGAGGCGCGAGCATCATCTTCTCCACGAAGAGGCGCGAGAATCGTATTCCCCAAACATAGGAGATATTATCATGCTTCAAATCGTCTTCTCCGAGCATCATTCCGGTTAGTTGTTTGTTCTTTGATGTCATCTCATCTCCTCTCCGGCGGCCGCTCACTTCGTGTTCGACAGATCTTCACTTCTACGGCCCAAAAAAATATTTTAGTTAATTTTTTAGGGTTTATTTGGACAATTATCATTATAATCATCAGTTTGAGTATTAATTAGTTGTGGCTTTGTTGTTCATAAGCGTGTAAAAGTTTAATTTATGTTTGATTTTTGTTGTTGTTGATTTTTGGCTTTTGATTTTGATTATTGTGATTATATTGATGTATAAGCAGCATGTGATTTTTAAAGGATGGAAGAAAAGTCCATATTAAATTTTTTGTAAAATTATAATTTTTTAAAAATCGGGTACCCTGTAACTCGACTCGAGAAAATCGGGTACCCGAAACCCGGGTACCCGATCTTCTCGGGTCGGGACATGGGTCGAGTTTCCAACTACCCGAAGATCCGGGCACCCGCCTTTTCGGGTACCCGAAAACCCGGGTACCCGGAATTGAACACCCCAACTGAAAAGGATTCCCTTGCAGTCTCTATTTTCGCTCGGGCTTCCTCTGAGTTTACTGGGTAGCTATCAGAAGATGACGAGGCCGAACGTCATCGGAACTTTCCCCAGAGCTAAGGGACTGCCGGCTAGGGCCAGCTAGGTCCTCCCCTAGACTCTCCTCCGACGCCTGTTCAGAAGGCTCGGACTGGTACCGACTGTCGGCTTCCCTTAGAATAGTATCACTAGGGGTGCCGCTTGAAGAAGGGGGAGAATAGTATGTTGGAGTTTGGGGAAGGTCAGAAGAAGGGATTGGGGGGTGCTCAGAAATTTCGCTAACTGGCACCCTAATGGAGCCGTCTGAATTTGGAGTCTCACTGTCCGAATGGTAAAAGGAATCATCCGGCCTGGCCTATATCTCCTTGTTGTCTGCTTTGTTCGAGCCATCGTGTCCTGCAAATGCACAAACACTATCGGATTTGGAGATGTACTCAAAGGAAAGTTCTCGAACGAGCATTTGGCACTCCTTGTTCTAGATTCAGCCGTCCCCGGTGACCGGCTGATCGCTAACCTAGGCCATGCCGTGTACGTTTGGGAAACCATTCGAATAAATGAAAAATACAAGAAAAAATAAAAGGAAAGAGCAGGCGGTTACCTTAGAAGAAGGTTTTGTGAGACGCCTGGTTGGCTGAAGCAGTCGAACAGAAAGGTCGAACGTCGGATGCTTGACAAAGTTAGGGTATTTGAGAGTCTTTGAAAGTCAAAAGTCCAGAGATTCTCCAAAGATTCGCAAAGGTGTGAAAGCGAAAATGAAGTCAAACCCTCCTATTTATAGAAAAGGGAAACCCTAATTTTTCCCCCCAAAAGCAATTTGAAAATCCAACCAGTCATAGGAAGACACCTGTCACAGGTGCCACGTGCAATGCACGTGACCCCTGTGAGGGGCAAATGATTTGGGTATTTTTACCCGGCCAGGTGGCCCAATCAGAAAATGCCACGTGTCCTCAGTAAAGGTGCCATTTGGACCTATGAGATGATGACACGTGGAGGGCAGACATTCCTCTGCCCTAAACAGAGTGATGATCCAGCATGGATTAATCGGAAGGTGACGCGTGTCATCCTAAAAATTGCCCCAAAGGCCTTTTGGGCTCAGTGACACGTGTCACTCAGGCATTGCCTCTGGAATGGCGGCCTTCAAGGGCCCAAACCTTGAGGCGCCGTTTTGCGGAGTGACCTAATCCCTAGGTCACCAGATCCTAGGGAGGGCACACTATCCAAAAGGACCCTATAAATAGGGACATTCTCGCATTTATGACAGGACAGGAATATACACGCAATACGAGACAATACGTCACTTACTACAGAGTTGTCATTTTCAAAGAACAGACATCACTTTACCTGAGCTTGGGATCCGAGCAGATAACTTTACTTCCGCACGTTTTATTACCGAACGCTTACTAACTTAATCTTCGGAGGCGGACCACCGACCATCCGGCGGTCCGTTTGCTTTGCAGGTACAGGCGTCCATTGCTGAATCCAGTCTCAGTGTTGTAACTCTCCCAAGGGACAAAAAACCCCGAAACACATATTATATGGTCAAACAAGAGTGATGAATAGTGTAAAAAGTCCATTGTTACAATATTAATAGAACGGAGGAAGTATTCGCTTTCTGTTGTGCTTCCTTTCTTTGGTTTTATGCCTCATATGAATTTTTAAAAAAAAATACATATTCTTTAATAATTAAAAATTTTCACTAAATTTCTTAGTGATGTTATTGACCTTATTGTTATGATATTCATCAATAGTGGACCACGTATAAGATTTTAACTTTTTCAAAATTCAAAAGAGACTCGAACTCAAAACACTACTAGGACATTGGACATATATGTACATTTTTTTAAGGACCACTATCTAATGTTTCACTTAGGGCCCATACAAAGGATTGTCAGTTTGTCATTACAAGATTTGCAACACTTACTTGAAATTTTTTGGCCTGACTCAAATTTACCCGAATAGAATCCCTAACTTGAATTGAATTGATTCTGGCCAAATTAGTAAAACCGAATTGAAACAATCTAAAAGATAGATAAACAATGTTGTAAATGATATTCAATCTCAGGTTTTGGGCACAATCCCATATCACTTTAACCTAATAAGCTAATTGGCATCCACACGATAACTCAATCATGTCTCTTGTAACACTTGTTTGAGTTGTCTCTCTTTTGTTCATTACTTGAGAGTTGGACTAAGAATAATTCAAACTTGACTTATTAAACTCTTAAATCAATTTAAGCTCGCATGAACTTAAGAGTGTCAATTCGGATAATTGGATCGAGTCTGATATGGTCAGATCGGGTCGGGTCAATGTTTAAAGTTAAGTCATACTAAATTGTTATGTCCACGCGAGTCTTAATCTGAATCGGATATTTTTCGGATCGGTTTTAGATCGGGTCGGGTGTGTTTTTGACACCTCTACATGAACTAGCCTTGATTGAGCTCGTTAACATATTAACAAGTATTATAAATTACTAAAACTGTCTAGACAACATAAGGTACAACTATATAAATTGGGATTATCTGCATTAATGAGTTAATGACAATATCAAACCAAAAATCAAAACTGCCTAAACCCGCACTAAACTCGAATTGACCCGACTTAAACTTGATCCAAATGACCCTATTGCCTAAGTCTGCCACAGGCTGTGGTCCTCTACAGCATACTTACAGATTCAGATCCCAATTTCGAACCTAAGAAAAACCGGCCAACACTTCTCTTTTCTTCCTAAATTTCTGCATTTATGCTAAAACCCCTAAAACCCCAGTAGCACTCATTTACTCCAATATACCCGATTCAAAAGTTCTTCCCAAGCATCCACCTTTCAGTGATTTGTGGGCATACATTTTGCCAGGTTTAATGATCTTCCACCTTCTTCTTGTTTTTTACTCATTAATGGAATATCTGTATGCTTGATGTTCATTGTTAATTTGCTAATTTTGTTCTTGCTTTACCCATTTTTGTGATTCGTTATTTTCATTAATTTGTTGGTATTTGATTGTTAAATTTTGCTCCTTTACTAATTTTATATGGGTTTATTGATGTTGCCAATTTCATGCATATTTACTGTTCGATGAAATGCCCAAGAGAATCGACGTTTGGTTGAGTATTTGATGTGATTGTTTGCTTTTGTTGTAGGAAGCTATATGTTTGCATGAAGTTCATTGGTGGTTAAATATGAAATTTTTTTGTATTTACCAATTTTCTATGGGTTTTTAATGCTTTTGTTTTACGATGTCTGAAGCATCTGCTCCTATGCTTATTGCAGGAATGTGGGGTTTGATGATCTGATTCAATATTCTTCTTCAGTAAATCGAGTAATTTTGAGTTGTCTTGAATTTTTAAGGAAAAGTAAGCTATGGGGAAGTAAGCTTTAGCAAAATTTTGGCAGTCATATTCTTGCTCTTCATTGTGTTTTTTTGCTCTCTCGGCCCTTGTAGTAATTAATAGGATTATGCGATGGAGGAATTACTAAAGAACCCGGTATTTGCAAGCCATCTTCTTGCTGCTTCAGGTTCTGTGGCAATAGGCACTGCTCTATCTTATCCTCTCGACACTGTCAAAACTCTCATCCAAGTTGGTGCTAGTTCCAGCAAGAAGTTAACTGCCACTCAGGTTTTGGAAAGGGTTAAATCTGTATCGGGATATCCAGGTCTGTACAGCGGTATTGGTTGGCTAACTGTGGGAAGAATTGCAGGTCTGGGTGCTCGATTTGGGGTCCATGAATTTTTGACAGCCTTTTATAAAGATGGTCGGATTGATAACTATGTTTATGTTTCTGAAGCCCTTTTATCGGGAATGATATCTGGGGCCTTAGAGTCTTGCCTGAACTCTCCATTTGAAATGATAAAGCTTCGGAAACAGGTTGCTGCAGCTATTCCTATACCTAGCACAAGTAATGCAGCTACAAAATCTGCTGCAGCTCCCATGATGTCAAGGTTACTACCTGGATATATTCCCAATAGTTTGGCATTGGATCGTACTGTCAACTTGTTATCTGTTTTATCTTCAAAAAATCATAACATGGCCGAGGCCTTGAAAAATTATCCATGGATGATGACTGGCTCTGGTAAGCCACCTGATGTCACTGATGTTAGACGGCCGCAAGACATTGTCAGATTAGAAGGATGGCGTTCCCTTTGGAGAGGCCTTCGAACAGGTATAGCACGTGATTCTATATTTGGTGGCGTTTTTTTTGGCAGCTGGCAATTTCTGCATCTAGCAATGCTTGATTGGAAGGCTGTTGGGATGGATCCTCCTCCGGAAACAAATGATGAAATTGGCCCTTTGTCTCCTTTAGTTGTTAGCCTGTCAGCTGGGTTTTCTGGGTCAATGGCTGCTGCTGCTTCTCATGGTTTTGATACCTCAAGAACCCGTTCTCAGTGCATTGTGCTACCCAAGTATCTGGCTAAGGAGAGGAAGTATCTAAAATGGAGCCGGCCTGGGAATTGGTTTGAGAGATTTTCTGGGATGCATCCGTCAGATCGCAATCTTCTATTCCGGGGTATTTCTACGAGGATGGCTCGGAGTGGTTTGGCATCATTTTTCCTAGTAGGGACTTACTATATGGCTGTTGACTACCTTATTGCTAAGTCATAATACCTTGATTATGGAATACAGGAATACAAGCTATGGAGCTATGCTTCTAAAAGATAATCTAGAGATCGTTTCTCTGTCACAATATGTGACCTTAAGACATACCAGGAAGAAAAAATTCAGTAAATCTTGCAATTTTTTTTACAGCTGGAGAAAAAAAGAAGCTGTTTCTTAGTCACGATTCGCCAGATATTTTGCTAATTTATTTTGGTGACAAGTTCCTTTAGGTACCTGTATTGCCTAGCTATCGGTGACATAAATTATTAATTTGCTTTGTGCTTTCAAGTAAGCTTAATACATTTACATTGGTATTTTGATAAACAGATGTTCCAGATAGTTGGAAAGTCATTGAAATTGTTGTATAAACAATAAATTGAATTATCGGGTTTCATTACATCATGATTTCATTATTCATGTTTTAGCTTTGACAACTATCCTGGATTGATATAACGCTCTCTGCTGGGCATTTGCAGCTCCTTCTTTCTGTTGTTATCTGTAGGAAATGGGATTTAGTTTATTGAATAACTATACCATCGTAGATAAGTGCAAGTGTGCAACATTTTTCTTGGCTTGCATAGGCAAGGTGAGCATAGTATGGAGAGC
This sequence comes from Chenopodium quinoa, assembly GCF_001683475.1. NCBI lineage: Eukaryota > Viridiplantae > Streptophyta > Magnoliopsida > Caryophyllales > Amaranthaceae > Chenopodium > Chenopodium quinoa. The sequence goes on along the minus strand of NW_018744693.1, from coordinate 830,943 downwards.
ATTTTGAGCTTACATTGAGATTATGGATTTACTTTCTTATAGGTCTAAAGAATTGTTATTGAATGTTAATAACATTATTGGAAGTAGGTGGAGAGAGATAACAACAATAAAAAAAGATAAAATGTTATGATATTGAAAGATATATATAACTGATATAATGGAGTGATGCAAGGGAGCTTTTTTATTTTTTATTTTTATACCATTAGCTTTTACTTAAAAGGAAAGAGAGTAATGTGAAGTTTATTTGTTTGTGATGGGGGGAGTATATGCCATTTGTTATTTTTTAAGACTCTAAGAGTGCTGAATACATCTCTACAATTGCATTTTTTTTTTCTTCTCTTGAGAATCTGGCATGAATGAAACACATTTGAGTTACATTGTATCTACCTGTTATCTTTTGTATCCTAATTTTCAATATTTCATTGACTAAACAGTAAGATCTCTTCCTTATTGAGGATCTAGGGCTTTTGTATATACCATGGAATATGCCTAGATGCTTTGAATTGTTTCATATATTTGTGCTTTCCCAATTCGATTGCCTTATACTTTATCCCAATTTGCAAACCTTGGCTACAACTTTCACTCTCTCATTCGCTATTGAGAATTGTAGGTTGGATCTCATCGTTAACTGGTATGTGCTTCTTTCCCCTGCTGTACTGCAAATATCATTGGTGATGCTAGTATTGTTACTTGCATTGTTATTTATCTCGTTGTATTGTACTTGATCTGAAATTAATCAAACAGCATGTTTGTCTAATTGCCTCACTACTCTATTAGTGATTCCCTCTTACTCTTGTGTCATTTTTGTTTCCATCATTTGGGTTGTCATATATTCTTCTGTTACTTATGTTGCTGAAGTTTTGGATGTATGATTAATAGTCAAGTTTCTTATTATATGTTCCTATAGAAAATAAATGTAATTAAAATGACATTCTCTATAGAAAGCTCAGATATGTTTCATATGTAGAATTATCTTTTGCCCCACCAATGTACGTATAACGTATTCTTTCATATTTTGGTGAATTTTTTCAATCTACTTTTATCAAATATCCTCATAGAAGTCTCAGCTACAAAATTAGCAGAATGCCAGGGTTCTAGAAAGAGTGTCAGGAGAAGCAGCAAAATTGTTCTGTTTCGTTTGTCTTAATTTATTATTTTTGTTTTCTTTCTAACAATTTTTGTTTCCATATAATTCAGCTTCAAAGATGATTTTGAAAGCTATATACAAGTACATTCTTTTGATATGTTTCCTTCTGTCAAGTTTTGAGGCTGCTTCTCTTGAATTTTCGAGGAAAGGTGGATCAGAATCTGCTGTAAAGACAATTAAGGTGGAAGTTTTGCACTTATTTCTATAAAACTTGGTTAAGGCGTCTCATTCTTTAGATAACTGTCATTTATTTTAGCTGGATGGTGTACAGACTGTGTATGGGGATATATATGATTGTATAGATTTTTACAAGCAGCCAGCATTCAATCATCCTGTCTTAAAAAATCATACTTACCACCCGCAGGTGCTTTTCTATCTTAGTTGCTGCTGTCCCACTTCCTCCATATTCAATTTTCTATTGACTTCTCCATATTATATTTGTGCAGACGAAGCCTACTGCTAGGCCTAAACAGATCCAAAACAGCAATATCTCTTTGATGATGAATGAAAGACCAACTGACGTGTTCCTGTTAAAGGATGGAGGCTGCCCTCCAGGGACAGTTCCCATTAGAAGAGTCAATGAAAATGATGACCTTTCACAAACCAATGTGCTTCCACACCAGTCTGTGGAAGGAGTGAACCCCAATCGTGGAACTGAATACATATCTGGAACTGTTGTAAGTTTAAAGCTGAAATATAGGGAAATCAATCAATTGATCACTACTCATTTCTATCCAAATATGCATATCATCTGCATAGTGTTCAAGTGTGTCTAGGTCTTTTCACAGAGGTTTACAAGAATTTTTACACCCCTTCCTCCTCTATATCACCCAGAAAATGAAAATTGTCCGTCCACGTTTTATTTTACTTCTTCTGTGACTTTATTCCCTTAATATGATTACTATTTTTACAGTATAATGCTATTGTTTAGACTTTAAACTTTTTTATAACTATAAATCTATCATGCTTTTTTAGGCAAGGGTATGCCAAATATTTAAACAACTAGATGGAAATTACTATATGGTCCTGTTTTTTCTTTTGCTTGATCTTTTGTGTTCTTTTATGCTTAATTAGCATGGGATTTTTCCTTCACCTTGTTGGATGTGGAAATTTATCTGTTTTGTATTGTACTTTGTGATTTAGTATGCACTTGGTCAAACAAAAAGCAATCCTTCGAAGAGTTATTATGGAGTTGGTGGTGTTTTTAGTGTTTATAACCCAAGAGCTCTACCATCCCAGTACAGTTCAGCGGAAATCATTCTCAGGGGTGGTAGTGATACCATAATTGCTGGGTGGACGGTAAGTGATCTGATTTTGCATTAAATTGTTTGTTATTTGTTATACATTTCCTTTTGAAGCTTTTACTTAGCTGGTTAAGGAGGACATCTGCTTGCACCATCTAGCAGAAGAAAAAGAGGTGAATCTTCTTGTTTATTTGTATTGCAGAGATTACAGGAGCTGTTTTTTTCCTTTTGCTTGTTTCCCAGGTTAATCCATCCAAGTACAAAGACAACCGGACAAGGTTCTTTATATATGCAGTTGTAAGTCAGGGCTGACATAACTAATCAAATTTTTTTATTCAAATGACGAGAAGTCACTTTTTGACAGAAAAAGATTCTGTAGGAGTATGTTAACAAAGTCCACTCTATAGATTAATAGATTATAATGGCATGAAGAAAAGTATGCTGATATTAAAGAATTCATTGTCCAAATTGCTAAATTATTCTATAAACATTTCCACAGGCAGGTGATTTACGCTGTTTCAGTTCTGAATGCGGGTTTGTCATTGTCAGATCAGATATCCCTATAGACTTTGCCTTGCACCCAATATCAAAAAAGGGAGAAAAAGTTTACATAAACAAGTTCTTTGTTTATCAGGTGAATTTCCAAATTAAAACACTTTGTAATTGTATGGTAAGAAACAGGCTGCATTATTGGTGTTCAATGTGAAAACTCTTTGTTCCTTTTCTGATTTCAGTTTTAAAGAATTTGTAATTTTCTAATTGCCATATTCCAACCATATGCAATAGGAGAAGCCTTCTGGAGATTGGTGGCTTGAAGTGGGAGCTACACATCCAGTTGCGCTAGGGTTTTGGCCACAGAGGATCTTTCAAGGCCTGAATGCGCCAGCAACTTATGCTGCATGTGGAGGAGAAATAAGCTCAATAGCAACTCTGCCACCTCCTGAAATGGGAGCTGGTTCTTATCCTGAATTTGCTCCTGCTTTGCTGGTTAATTCTTATTGTAAAGATTTTGTCGTGGTGGACGAAACCTATACTGTTGTCGATGTTGCTGATTCTGAAACCTATGGAAATAACGGTAACTATGGTGTTTATGATACTCATATGAGGAATAAGCAGCATGTAGTAACATTTGGTGGTCCGTGATTTTTTAGGTACATTTTGAAAAGGAGATTTAATATCTGGGATTATTTACTTGGTTAAGATTGATGAAAAGAAAGATATGAATTTGAGCTGTTCCATAATCATCTGTTGTTCTTTTTTATAAGTGCAATATTCTTTTTAATTATTTTGCAAAATATGTCTATTCAAAAAAAAAAAAAATGTGTTTTTATAAACTACAGTTATCACCATTTATATGCAAAATATGTCTTGTTAAAAAAAAATTAATCTGAAATACAGTGTTCTCATTTATAAGATCTTATAAAAAAAAAATTATAAGGACAAATATGAAAAAAAAAAATTGTTTACGTAGACTAAGGCCCTGTTCTCTTCACCTTAAAAAATAATATTAAGTAAAAATAATTTCAGTTCAGTAAAATTAATTCCAGTTCAGTAAAAATAAGTTCAATTCAATAAAATTCAGTTTTCTTAAAGAAAAATTATAATAGAAAATCAGTAAAAATAATTTCAGTTCAGTAAAAATAATTTAAGTTCAGTAAAAATAATTTCAGTTCAATAAAATTAAGTTCAGTTCAGTAAAAATAATTTCAGTTTAGCCAAATTAAGGTGAATCAAACAGGGCCTAAATAGTACATATCATTTATTCTCTAATTGGTGAACTTATAATATTCACTCCAAAATAGTCATCAGGCTCAAAAAACTCCAAAGAACCTCCAAATTCATTGGAATGTGCCAGAATATTTCCATCTGGTACAAGGGGGAGATCCTTCCAAAAAAAAAAAAAATATTCAAGTAAAAGAACAATGTGTATACAATGAAAGAACAAGGTGTAACCATAAAAGAATGTAATATAATATAATAAAGAACAATATATACCTTAATCGTATTCTGTGCTTTTTGTTTCATCTTTGAAACACCCTTTGCGTTTTTCTTTTTCCATGACTTTATTTTGACCTTTTAGCTTGTTGGAAATCTTTTCCTGTGTGCTTTTCCACCTAATATTCTTTTGACCCTTTTTTCTTTTCTGAATAGGATCCTTAACATCAACCTCAACTGCGTGTTCTTTATCATTGCCTCCATGTTCTTTTTCAAGGCCTCCATGTTCTTTTACAGGGCCTCCATGATCTTCAGCCAATTCCTCAAAAATTACTGGTGGTTCTAATAGACTGCCATCACCTTTATCTTGAGTAATATCTTGTTCAACCATTTTTGACGACTCAAGTGGCACATCTTTATCTTCTCCCATTAAGAGCTTAATCCTAGCAGTGCATTCTTCAATTGCTTCCTCAATGACTGCTCGAGCACTCAAGTCATTATGTGCCCGATCTACAAGTGTGATAAATGTACGAATATGATACAATCTCCATACACTACAAGGAGTGACACCCATTTCAGCCACATCATTGTCATCAACTCTAGTGCACATAGCAGCTTTTGTCCATCTCTTGCAAATGTATCTCTTCGGGATATAAGTAATGTTGTTTAAGTGTAAGACACGAAGTGAGTGCTTGTACAACAAACCTACATCACCAAAATATTTGCAAGTAAAATCAACTGTAATTGTTGATTCATCGAATGCAACAGTATGCATGATCAAATCCTTTTTTGGATGCCCAACATGATATTCATAAAGAGGAGGTTGAAATCCTATTACCTTGGCCGTGCAAGGAACATCATTGACAAAATTGTCTTCAAAATGTAAATAGATTTGAATAGTATAAATCTTCCTAGCATGCTCCAACAATCCAATATCTGCCCAAACTAAATGACGATTTACAGTCATACTATCATAATCATTACTACCTTCTCTACTCCTCCACTCATCAACAACCTCGATCAATAAAAGTAGTGTAAAAATCACAGAGACCATGAGTGGCATGTAGTCGACAGGAAACTGATTTGTTCGTAGTTTCACTCCTCTGAGATGACGTAACACCACCACTAAAATAATCTTTGGAATATGCAGGACACCACATCTCTCTGATATTATATAGATTTTGCAACCATATATTATATGTGCATTTGTACATTTTCTGCATGCTGTAAAAATAAAAGAACATTATACTAAGTGCAAAGAATGTCACATATAGTAGAAAAGAACATCTGTCTATTTTAATCCAGCACATTGTGTATACTTGAGAAGAACATCAAATATATTATAAAAGAACACTAAACATGAAAATAAAAAACATTATACTAAGTGAAAAGAATATCACATATAATAGAAAAGAACATCTGTCTATTTTAATCCAGCACATTGTGTATATTTGGGAAGAACATCAAATATATTACTCCCTCCGTTTTTAAATACTTGCTCCATTTCTCCATGCGCGGAGTTTTAAGAGAAATTGGAGAAAGTAATAAAATATGGAGGTAGTGGAGTATATGAGAAAATAAAAAATTGTAAAAAGCAAAAATAGTGGAAGAATAGGAGGAGAGAGAGTATTATGTTGGGTCCAGTGTCCACTAAGTGTGAGAAATGAATTAAATATTGTAAAGGCTTTCCATTAAAGGAAATGGTGCAAGTATTTAAAAACGGCCGGAAAAGGAAAGTGGAGCAAGTATTTAAAAACGGAGGGAGTATAAAAGAACATAAAACATGAAAATAAAGAACATCATCTAACAAATTAAAAAATATTGAAGCAGTAAAATATTTAAATAACAAATATTAAATATAAGTAATTCATAGTGTTACCTTGCCCAATAGCGCTCGAATTCTTGAATAGTATATGTATACTTCAAAACAATATCAAACAAATCGTTAAAATCTTCCATTGCTCCAAGTCTTTGATATTTTTCTTTGCATTCTCCCCAATATGCCACGTACATAATCGATGCTAGGAATTTGGAAAGACAGCCTTAATTGTTTTAGCCATTGCTTGAGCTTGATTAGTCATTATTGTCACAGGATGTTTGCCACCCATGGATTTCAAAAAAGTATTGAACAACCACTCCAACGACTCCCATTTTTCATTGATCAAGAAGCCAATACCAAACATGACATTATTGTTATGATGATTCATGCCAACAAACGGTCCACAAATCATACCATATTTGTTTGTACGATACGTTGTATCATGGACTAATAAACCTCCAAAAGCATCATAATCTACCTTCATTCTATTATCACGGAAGAAGAAATATTGCAAATGACCTTTTTCATCAACATCAAAGTCATAATAAAAGTCATACTCACTGGATTTTCTCTCCTTAAAATAGCTTAGCAACCACTTTGCATCACATCCATCAAACTTCATTCATTTTCTTATGTTGAGATAAAGCACCATACGCATCCCTACAGAGAAATGAAAGATTTGCCTCTCCACCAGCTTGATGCTTTAAAACACGCACTGCATCAGCAACAGGTATACTACTCTCAGTCAAACTACTGAGCATCACAACTTGCTCATTAGTAACCTGTATACAAAAAACACATTGCTTGAAAAAAGAACATAATGTATTTAAAAAAGAACATATAATGCAAATTAAAGAACATGTTTTTAAAAAACGTTTAAAGCAATGTCCAATCATTTTAAAAATGTATCATTACCTTCCTATGAGACCTAATCAAATGTCTCTTAAAAACAGGAACCTTACTATGATTATGAACCATAGTGTGATTGACCACTACATACAAACCCGAATCCTTATCAACATAAAATTGTATATGAGCCTTGCAACCTGTGCGGAAATTCCTCTTTTGGTAAACTTTTGGTTGTTCACTAGGCTTCTTCTCTTGCTTAAAGCCAGCAAAAGAACACACCAAAAACGTTGCCTAAGTGTCCTATCTTTGTCATCTCTACGATTTAACCTATCTTTACGTATACCAAAACCATGTTTAAATGCATAACTATTATACAAATCATAAGCCTCTTCATCATACTTGACTTTTTTATCAAATAATTCTAATTCAGTTGCCTCGGTAAAACCCGAAATAGGAGATCAAAATACATATATATTAAGCTGGTGTTCTTACATAATAACATGATGTTCTTTTATATGTATAGTATGTTCTTTAATATAATTGTAATGTTCTTTATTAAATGCACATTGATAACGTCACATTAATTACAGAAAAATACAAAACAGAGTACAATAAAAGTACATGACGTTTCAAAAAAAGAACATTCCATTTCAAGAAAAGTATACACAGAGTATTACAAAGTACATATATAATTAACAAATGCACATTCATTATTAAATAAAATCAACATTGATTTCGGCAACAATGACATATAATAACAAAAATAAAAGAATATATCTAAATTGTAAAAGGACTTCATCTTCAACCTTACACAAATTATTGTAAAATTAAAAATATGATGTAATTCGATAATAAAATTAAAATTAGTAATAATAACTAAATTTAATAATCAAAATTAAGGATTAACAAATGCAAAGTATAATTGATTAAACAATTCACCTTCATTGAGGTTTACGATACCCTCGACTTCACCTTCATCTTTGATATCATCATCATTTGCATCATCGACAAATCTAGCATTAGAATCATGGCGAAATTCAGATTGATAAACCATTATTAACTTCTTCTACAAGGAATTCAATTGATCGGTTATCAAAATTCTCTCTATAATTTTCTCTCGCTAAAAAGTTCAGGATCTTTATGATTTTCTCTCTCTAACTCTTTTTTGAAAAATATCAGTTAATAAAAATTACCAAAAACTGAAAGCTATAAAATCGGCAACAATTCATCAAAATCCATGTGATATTAAACTGTCTTCAATTTTTTTTTTAATTCCTGTAATTCACAATTAACTGAATTACTCCTGCCAACTCAGCAGGTGTACCATGAGCATGGTACACCCTTGTGTACTATCAAACTTTCACCTAAACCATCAAATCTAAAGCTTTAATTAAGAAAAGAAGAGAGAGAGAGAGAGAGAGAGAGAGAGAGAGAGAGAGAGAGAGAGAGAGAGAGGGTCGGATATGGAGACAGAGAACAAGAGCGCTGGAGAGAAAGAGAGAGCACGCAACGTTGAAGGTGGTGGTGGCCGGTGACTTTGAAGGTGGTGCGGAGGAGTTTTAGGTGAATTGAATTTGGTGAGAAAATTTATGTTAATTAAGTTAAATTATTATTGTAATGAATTTTGTATGTTCCAGAGGTAGTAGTTATTGATTATTGATTCATTGGTTTATCTCCAATTAGCTGACATGTGTTAGTGTATCCATCACTCCTGCATCTCATCTAATCACTCATTAAGCACGCAAATCGACTCACTCATCTTCATAGAGCACTTGCCAAACCATAACCATGGAATGACGTCAGATAGGATCAAAATTGAATTAATGGGTACACGTCGTTAGATTTTACAAACAACCGGGTAAGCGACCGCTTCATCCAAGTTCAACCTAAATTATACTGCTACCCCAAATAAAATGATGGAAAAGACATTATTACCCCTTGATACACAAGTGATTTATCTCAGACGGATGAACTCGAGAAAATATAAGTTTATTAATCTGATAAACAAAATTGTTTATCAAATGACAAGTACTAATCAGCAACTTTTTATTAAATATAAGTCCCATTATTGTTAATATATTTACGAAAATGTCATGATGATTGGGCATTTATGTTGTTTTATTTACCATTTTACCATTTGATGGTTAATCAAGGCTTCCTCGATGAAGTCTAAGGGTCTGTTCTCATACGTTGAAATTCAGTTTAGTTCAGCTCAGTTCAGTTCAACTCAGTTCAGTTCAGCTCAGTTCAGTTCAGTTCAGCTCAGTTCAGTTCAGCTCAGCTCAGTTCAGTTCAGCTCGGCTCGGCTCGGCTCAGCTCAGTTCAGTTCAGTTCAATTCAGTCCAGTTCAGTTTAGTACAATTTAGTTCAGTTCAGTTCAGTTCATGTTTAATAATATTGTTAATGATATAAAGCCAAATTTCATTCTTTTAAGCTCTTATTACAACGACGATAATAATAATAATAATAATAATAGTAATTATTATTATTATTATAATAATCAATAAATAATAACAACAATAATAAATAAATAAATAATAATAATAAAAATAATAATCAATAAATAATAATAATAAATAATAATAATAATAATAATAATAATAATAATAATAATAATCAATAAATAATAATAATAATAATAATAATAATAATCAATAAATAATAATAATAATAATAATAATCAATAAATAATAATAATAATAATCAATAAATAATAATAATAATAATCAATAAATAATAATAATAATAATAATAATAAAATAAAATAATAATAATAATAATAATAATCAATAAATAATAATAATAATAATAATAATAATAATCAATAAATAATAATAGTATATTCTTCTTAAATATTTTAATATGTATATTTGTATATACATATATGTATAATAATAAATAATAAATAATCAAAAATCACTAATCCGTAGTTAAAAATCACTAATTAATAAGTTCAGTTCAATTCAGTTCATTTCGGTTTAGTTCAGTTCGGTTCAGCTCAGTTCAGATTATTTCAGTCGATGAGAACAAGGGTCTGTTCTCATCGACTGAACTCAGCTGAACTGAACTAAATTAAACTGAACTGAACTGAACTGAGTTGAGCTGAACTGAACTGAAATAAATATTTTATAAGAGAAGGAAATTAGGAGCTGAATTGAAATGAAATAAATATTTTATAAGAGAAGGAAATTAGAAGAGGAATTGAGGTGAACTGAACTGAACTGAACCGAGCTGAGCTGAAATGAACTAAATTTTAAGGTAAGAGAACAAGCCCTAAGTCTCAAACCCCTCGCTCACTTCAGTCAACTCTCTCTCCTCATTTTGTCTCCCGCTAAAACCCTAAACCCTCATTTTTCCAACAAAAAAAAAAACCACCATGATAACCACCGTAATCATCCGAGAATCATCCAGAACCTTCCGAAACCGCCCATCCTTCTCTCTCCTCTGGGCCCGACCCATGGGCGGCGGGCCTCGAACCTTCCCAGGCGGGCTCAACAAATGGCAATGGAAGCGCCTCCATGAGAAGAAAGCTTCCCAGAAAGAGAAGCGCCTTATTGACCATGAAAAGCAGCTTTACCAAGCTCGTCTTCGTTCCCAAATCCGGGCCTCCGTCTCGGGCTTGCCGGAGAAGCCCGAAGGCCCGTCTCATTCCCCGATGTCACCCCAGGAGCATATCAAGGCTCTTGCTGATCGGTTCATGAAACCGGGTGCCGAGGATTTGTGGAATGATGATGATGGTCCGGTACATTCGTCCTCCCGGGCCGGACCGAGTAAGCCGAATGATCCGGGTATTGATCTCAGGAAGTTTGTTAATGATGGTAATTTTCAGCAAAAGAGGGGGTTTTGTAGTCAGATTAATGATGATGGTATTGATAGTTTGATGGGTTTTAGGGGTAAATTGCAGCAAATGAGAGGGTTTTGTAAAGGGAATTTGACGGGGTTTAAGGGTAATTTGCAGCAAATGAGGGTTTTTTGTAGTCAGATTAATGATGATGGTATTGGTAGTTTGATGGGTTTTAGGGGTAATTTGCAGCAAATGAGGGGTTTTTGTGAAGGTAATTTGATGGGGTTTAAGGGTAATTTGCAGCAAATGAGGAATTACTCTGGAAATGTGAAGGGGAAAGTGAAGAAGAAGTTTTATAAACATATAAAGGGAAGTTCATCGAGTGAAGATGATGAGGAAGATTATGGGAGGTTGAGTAGTAATGCGAGCTGGCCGCGGTTTGTTTTGGAAGGGAATGAACTGGGGAGTGGGGAGGAGGGAGGAAAGGGTGATGTGAAATGTGTGAGGGGGTTTATGGGGAATGCAACTTTAGGAAAGTATGATGTGAAGGTGACGAAAAGGCGGATTGTGAAGGAGTTGGAGGAGTATGCAGAGCAAGAAGATGAAGAAGGTGATTTGGGTGAGAAAATTTATGAGATTAAGCAGGAGATCATTGAGAGGAAGCGGATGGAAGAAATTCAAGAGGTGACCGATCAGGATGAGTTTGTTGCCTCTGGAAAGAGGTGGGATTGTTATTTTGTTGGTGATATTATGCAAGGTGTTTGTCAATTGTTATTATTGATATGTTAAGTATTTGTTATTGCCTTTTTATTCGTGTGCTTATGTTGACAATTGCTGCTTATTACTTAGAGAATTTATAAACTACTGTTAGATGGTGTAATTGCTTGTATTGACTAAATGTAGTATAATTTTTAGATGTCTTAAATGGCCATATAGAAGTTGGATATGATAATCTGAGATAGTATGGGGGTCTTTAGTTGCTTAAGGATAGCTGAAGAAGGTGGATGGGTGCATTGTTATTTGATTATTCTGCTTGATAATTATATCCTTAGCTGCCTCGCATTGGTTAAATTGATGCTGTTTGTTTTTTTGCTGCTGATACGTTATGACTTTAAGAACTTCAATTGATGTACTATATAATTTTTAAGCTGTATCTTATAAGCTATATATTGTTGTTTCAGATTTGAGGACTGTGGCATTTCACCCTTGACAATTAAGGCATTAACTGCTGCTGGCTATGATGTGATGACTAGGGTTCAAGAAGATACACTGTCTGCTTATCTTGAGGGTAAGTTACTGTCAAACTTCTGTTTACGTTCTTGCTTCTGCAATTGCCAATGTGTGTGTGTGTTCAATGTAAGATAACCGAGGGACTTGCTGTGCCTGAGCTCTGCCATCTCTTGGATTGATTTCAGCCAAATCTTCCTGCCCTGGTCTATTCTTAGACTATTAGAGCCGTTAGAGGCATTGGTTTAATTGTATTGAGGAGTGGTGGGTAGATGTCTGTATTACTTTTATTAAGGTCTTATATTCCATTATTTTGACTGTCATGTTTTCTCTTGTAGGTAAGGATGCTTTAGTCAAATCTAGAGCTGGGACAGGAAAAACCACCGCTTTTCTGGTATACAATTGTTATCTCTTTCTTTTGGGGTTATATAGTTCTCTTTTTATACAATGCTTTACTGCAGTGTCCTTGTTAAATAAAAACAGCTTCCTGCAATTGAAACAGTTTTGAAAGCTATGCATAGTGACAAAGCTAAGCGTGTGCCTCCTATATATGTTCTTATTCTTTGCCCTACGAGAGAACTTGCTAGTCAGATTGCTGCAGAAACAAGGGTTTTGCTGAAGAATCATGACGGTTTGGGTGTCCAAATGCTAGTTGGTGGTACACGTTTCAAAGATGACCAGAAACGCCTGGAATTGGATCCTTGCCAGGTGCATCATTTGGTCTAATTTGTTTTTTTTTTCTTTTTTTGGTAGCAGATATATAACAGGCCAATAAGATAACTTTAAAGCCATTCTATTGTTCTGTAGTGTGTCAAGCAAGTCTTCTTTGCATATTCCTCTGACAATTTTTACTGACTTTCCAAACTTAAACCTTGCAGATTTTGGTTGCTACTCCTGGTAGATTACTTGATCACATTGAGACCAAATCAGGCTTGTCTACAAGATTAATGGGACTTAAAATGCTTGTACTAGACGAAGCTGATCATCTGCTAAATCTTGGGTTTCGCAAGGACATGGAGAAAATTGTTGATTGTTTACCTCGTCGACGACAGTCTCTGTTGTTTTCTGCAACAGTGCCAAAAGAGGTGGTTTTTTTTTTTATTGCTCCTTCTTATACCAGTGTTTTGGTTTAAAATAACAATTAATAAAACAAGGTGTTCATAGCTTTTTTTGTTTGCACAACTGCCGGTCTTGATAATATCTTTATTTTCAGGTCCGTCGAATTTCTCAGCTTGTTCTTAAACGGGAGCATGCTTTTATCAACACTGTGGATGCAGGTAGTCCAGATTCCAGTTCTAAGGTACTTTGCTGGCACTTTGATATAAATATATTCAATGAACTGCTCGTTTGTGATAGCAACTGTGTATGCTAAGTCATCGTTCTCCACTCAGATGATGTGCTTATTTATCATTTTGTTGTACTTTATAATTTAAACTGCTGAAAGTGTGGGAAAGCTTTTCTTGGAAAATTTTTGGTTTGATATTGTGTTCTTTTGCAAAGGCTTTACTTAAACCTTATTGCACAGCATCCTAGTTTCATTAGGTTTTGCTCAAAATTGTGTCAGAGACTCCAAGTTGAAAGTTTGCATGTTAGTCACTTTTACACCTAGGGGAAAGGAAATGAGAACCCCTGAATTCTAATTTTTTTGGTCGGGAAGGGGAGATTTTTTCTTCCACTAATGTTTGGCTGGCCTACAGAATTTAAATCCCCACCTCACTTACTCATCCTTGATGTTTGCCCTCTTACAAGTATACCGCAATAACTATATTCTCATTGTTTTCACCACATCGTGTCCTTGACCTCTCCTAAACTGTGCACGGATGCATCCATGTGTATTGTGTAGGATTGGCTCCTTTCAATACTGGATTAGAAATTGATGTTTCTTTTCCATGAATGCCTGTATACAACCTAGTGGAGGGATTGTTTGACAGCTGAGGTTTATTGCTATCTTTCATTGGTGCACCATAATTTCATTTGAAGCCAACATGCATGTGATTAAATTAGTTTATTGCTATCTTCTCAATTTTTGAAGTTAATGCCAATTGGTTTGATTGAGTATTAATATGATAAACATCATTGTGCTATTTTTAAAATTGAGCAATTGCTGTAAGGGAACTAGGGAAGGGTTTATCTATTTATTATAGATGAGTGCTTTATGTAGGTGAAGCAGACTTATATAATAGCTCCCCATGATGTGCATTTTCATGTAGTATACCAACTTTTGAAGGACCATATTGCAGAAATGCCAGACTACAAGGTAAGGAGGTGTTCTGCTTTTCTGAATTTGATCAGTACACTGTACATATGCAACCTGTTTCTGATGTGTGATGGAGTGCTGAACTTGCTTCCAGGTTATCGTTTTCTGTACGACTGGAATGGTGACTTCACTTATGTACCTTCTCTTCCGTGAAATGCGTTTAAATGTTAGGGAATTGCATTCAAGAAAGCCTCAACTTTACCGAACTCGTACAGTTGAAGAGTTTAAACAATCAAAACGTCTGATTTTAATTTCATCTGATGTATCTGCTAGAGGAATAAACTATCCTGATGTTACTTTGGTTATTCAGGTATATTGTATATAGCCACTTCTATTCTTTTTAAAGTTTCATATAAGCTTTTTTTATAGATTTAGTCTATTGACTAATGACCAAAATATAACGTGCACTAAGGCAATATGGATTTTTCTGTGCTTTATAGTGTGCGTCTGCTCCACCTCTTTAAAATTGCCTCACCTCAATTTACTAAATATAAAAATCGATTATTGCTATACTATATAATAAGCAGTCCTTTCTGCCCTCTATGAAATTACCTCTTTGGAAATCTCAACCTTAACCCAATATTTCCAGGTTAGGCTCAATTTAAGCTACCAAGTCGGGTCAGCTTAGGAACTCAACATGTATCTTGACCTTGTCAGAATCTGGAATCTTTGACCAGTTTAGACTAGTAAAATGCCTTCTCCGAAATATGGTTGATAAAATTAGCATGTACTTTTGGGCAGATAGGCCTTTGAGTAGATTATTATTTTGTATCCCAACTTTGCAACTATTATATATGAAGATGTGGATATTTCCAGGTTGGATCTCCCTCTGATAGGGAGCAATATGTACATCGCCTTGGGAGGACTGGTCGTGAAGGAAAAGATGGTGAAGGCATTTTGCTGCTTGCTCCATGGGAAGAATATTTCTTGGAAGACATAAAGGACTTGCCTGTTGAAAGGTCTTCTGCACCACATGTTGACCAATATGCAAGATCAAAGGTTTTATTTCTTTCTTGTAGTATTCTGCTGCAATACATAAATACTACTATTAAGCTTTGACCAAGAGGTAAATACATATGTGGAAAATAATTCTCTGGTTTATGAATTCTGGTATTCTGCATATTCATGTTGACTCTCTGCTGTTCTTGATTGGATTAAGATGGAGAACTTATTAAACTTACGCTCTTGATTAGGAGTTTTACTTCCTCAGAATACTCTTAATCTGAGTACGGAGTATTACATATGTGGAAAATAATTCTCTGGTTTATGAATTCTGGGCATATTCATGTTGACCCTCTGCTGTTCCTAATAGGATTAAGATAGAGAACTTATTAAACTTACGCTCTTGATTAGGATTTTGACTTCCTCAGAGCATTCCCAACAATGAGCAAAAATTGGTTTCCTCATTCTCTCTCTACCCACTTTCTCTCTTTTTCAACCCATGAGCATTTTTGTGATCATATTTTTATCCCACCAATGATCAAAAAAAAAATTCTTCCCCATTCTCTCTCTAGTACATCTTCTCTTACTTTTACTAATACCCTCTTATATTTCTCTCTACTATATTATTTTTAATTCTTTTTTTACTTGCATTGTGGACCCCACATGATTACTATTCATCTTTAAAAATGCTCATCCTATGAGCAATTTTCATTTTGCTCATGAGCATTTTTCAATATGCTCATTGATGGGGAACATCTTCTACCATTTTTGCTCATCAGCAAAAAAAAATGCTCATTGATGGGATGCTCTCAGAATACTCTTAATCTGAGTAACCACACAATAATTTAGTTCATTCCCGTATTAAATACTACGTATAAAGGTTTGTGGATCACTTCTAAATTTCGCAAGCAATTATACTCAAATTATTATTCTCAATTTCTCATATAATTCAACTCCACAATTTATTGCAAGAAGCCCTTATACAAGTTGATTAGACTAACAGTATAGAAACTTTATAGTAATAAAAGTAATAATAAAATATTAGTTAGGAAATTTATCAAAAAAATGCCTTACTAGTCAAGTAGTCAAACTAGTCACTCTTTTTGTGAACTAGTACCCTTTTTTTTAAAAATAAATTTTTAATTTGGGGGGGGGGGGGGGGGGGTGAAATAATTAGCTTGTTGTGGGCCTTGTGGCGTTGAATTTGTGGGAGTGGATTCTGAAAAATATTGTCCATTCCTTGTTTGGGGAATTGATAGGAATAGGTTTAAGAATTTACAAGTGCAAACCCCCCCCCCTCCCCCCCTTTTGTGTTGTTGCTATTCCATTTTCCAGCCTCTCACCCTCTTCACACACGCTGAGTCATGGTTCTTTTGCTGAATTTTTTTTTTTTTTTTAAATTTATTAACCAAAACAAATGGAACATGTATTGTAAGCTTGACTTTTTTTCCGTAGAATTCGGTGATGAGGTCTTAACTTAATAATACGTCTATTCAGGTGCTATTAGCAAAATACAAGATACTAGCTCATAAAGTCATAAATAGGAGTAAAAAAAACAAGGTAATTTTCAACATATATCTTCCCAATAATATGTATGATTCTAAATAACCTATCCCATACTCATGAGCCCACAATATAATTATGCTAATCAGTCCATAGAATATACCATTTTCCATTTTCACTTGTTTAACCAGATCCAACCATCAATAGTAACAAAGATAAACATAATATGAACTTGTTTGAGTCTCTTTGCCTTATGTTGTGTGTGGTGCTTGCTACTGCATATATACATATAAAACCTATATACAAGGAGGGAGGTGGGGCACTAGGCTAGATGAAGGCAATATTGTCATGAAGTGAATAGAAGGTTATTGACTTTATTGTTATATCCAAGTAGTGTATGTTTCTGGGCCAAATATAATGCAAAAATATGGTTCCTAAAGCCATTTTGAAAGAAATCATTTGTGGAGAAAAAGGACTGAGTGCCTTGTTATAAAGAAGGGGAATGTAAACAGGAAACTTCCTATGGAAAACTGAAAGTGCTTAAAAAAATAGAGGAAGAAAGAGAGTCACATATAATACAAGCGTTATTTCCTTGTGGATTAGGTGGTCCTTTATTTGCTATCATTTTTTTGGTGAGGCCTGTGTTAAAAATTCGGTTTTAAAGTCAAGAATAATCTTGAAGTCTTGATCCTGAAGGAGAGGGGGAATAAGAAAAAAGAAAGATGGGTAATACAATTCTCACTCGGGTTTCGTTCACATCGGTTTTACATCATTTTTGGAATCGAATTATTACTACAATTCTCATTTGGGTATTTTTCACATTGGTTTTTCATTATTCTTTTGGATATGAAATAGTACTACAATTCTCATTTGGGTTATTTTCATCTTGCAGATGGTGGATTCAATGGCAAAGATTGATACTAGTGTGAAAGAAGCTGCGTACCATGCTTGGCTTGGTTACTATAATTCTCTTAGGGAAACAGGCAGGGATAAGACCTCACTCGTGAATTGGGCAAACCAATTTTGCGAGTCAATTGGGTTGGAGAAACCTCCTGTACTTTTCAGAAAAACAGTTGTAAAAATGGGTTTGAAAGATATTCCTGGAATTCGTGTAAGGAAATAGCACACTTCAATGTTCAGAGTACTTGGATAACCTTGCTTCAGTTTTTTAAAGCCTGGAAGTGCTGTCAAAGAAATTCAATACAACTAGGGAACTGAAGAAGCCAAATTCCTCAGCCTGATAGTTGGCCGGGGGAGGCACGTAAGCAAGAAGGAAGCTGAGCTTAATGCAAATGGCTAAAATCTCCCATGCTGCAATTGAAGTGGAAATTAACCTTATCCTCAAACTAAAGAAAGAAGACAGCGGCAACGGTTTTGATTGTATGCACAACTCTATGACAGGAAGATGAAATATGCCACTTTTAGGCCCTTTTACCAGTTTAGGTCCCTTTAGGAGCTCTGAATGGAGACATTTTTTTTGTAAGTTCAGCAGTTAATACGGAATAGCTAGTTGTACATTCTTCAGTTGATTGCTCAGTTAAAATGTCATATGCTCATACTCATCTGATCTCTTGTAACTGTTGCATTATGTCTAATTGTCTATGTCAAATGTGTTGCTCTTGCCCATCTCTGAGATTTCAATATCAAGTTATCAGATTAATTTCGCTTTCCCCCTTCTTTATTCGGATTATCCAAATTCCAATATTACCCTTTTTGGGCATCAAAGACGGTTGTAACAAAGTCTTATTGTAATGTATTGTACACATTGGCACTAAACCAATAAATTTCTCCTCATTTGTCCATTTTTGGTTTTGTTCATTAGTAAATTTTCCTGTGACATTAGTATGGCATGCTTTGTGTAGCATTAAAAAAAATGCCGTGGTTGCACTACAATCACTATACATAGTCTATAAATATACAAAGGCTAGGACTTGTTTTATTTACATAAGGGTAGCTATTGCATTGACATAATAACTCTCTTTTGTTCAGTAATCAGTGTGTTAGTTGATTTTGTTTCTTTTTGCAATTTGTCATCAATTGTGCTAATGGACCCGCGCTAGACTATGGTCTATGGAGACAGAGATTTAATTAAGTCATCCAAATCCTTAAAAATGATACGAAGTACTTGTATTACTTAAATTAGGTATGAAAAAAGAATATTGATTTTAAATATTCAAATATGAAAATTTTTCATAAACAACATTTCAAGCTTTAGATTAGCTAGCTCAATGACCAGTTGAAAATTCGCCTCTTTAAAAATAAAACATAAAAAACTAGCTGAAAATTCTCTCTCTTTCTTACTTTGTTTTTTTCTTTTTTTTTTCTTTTTTTTTTTTGACAAGCTAGTCGAAAATTCTTACTTGCACCCGATGTATCAAGGGGTGGGTTGCCCTAAAATTATGTTTTCTTTTGCTTATATGATGATTTTGTTCATTTAAAAAACATCAAATGAAAAAAAAACCCTTAAGCGCACCTATTTATGTACACTAGGTTGGATATTAATATTTTTTATGGTATATTTTTATATCCATATGTGGATGTAATTTAATTAATTAATGCCTATTCTTGACAATTCTTCACATAATCACATTAATTGCCAAGTAATAATGCATGAAATAATTGTGGTATTAATTAACAAACTAGTTCAAATTAGTAGTAGACTTAATCAAATAATCACGCGGTTTAAAAGGACAAAGGTTGATCCGACATACATAATTAAACAAGAGATACGTGCTTGAATTTCAATATTTGACTAGTTTACTTTGGTTGGTTAAATATTTCCTTATTTTATTTTGGCTTCATTCAAATTGCTTAAACTTGCAAGACTTAAACTCTTATGATTTGATAATCATACCTGTATTTAATTGAAAGTCTAATCTTAATTACGATAACTAGAAATTAATTAAGAATACCATTTGACTTTTTTCATTGGTGACGCAAAAGAAAATGCATGAAAACATGCTTCATATTTTGTTAGCTTATGTTTTAAGATATTGTATTCTAGTCTTGAGCTTGAAATCTGTCATTTTTTTAATAAACTTATTTTTGTATCTTCCATTATAATTGGGAATCATTATTAACCTAATACGAAGTATGTAGTATATTATATATTATGAAAATGTTATTTGATTAAATTATTCGTTTATGTTAGAGTGTAAGACCATAATAGTTTAAGATATTGTCAAAAAAAAGAGAGAAAAAAGGGGTAAACCGTATTCCACATATGATAAATTTCTAAAACAATATGAAATGGGTCTGGGCTACCCGAACAAGGAGGAGGAGAGTTTGGTCCACAAACAAGGCTTTGGAGCTTCCATACTAAAACCAATTGACAATAATAGGAGTAACTCGTCTACCTTATAAAGTGGAACTACCTCTCCTCTTTCTCCAATGTGGGACACTCACAAGTGGGGTACAATGGGTTTCAACAACATATGTTCCCACCAATGTATTATGCTCTCAAGAAATGGAGTACACAAGGGTGTACGGGAGAAAATAATTCTCTTTCAAACAATTAAGTATCGATAAAATTTTATGGTCATATTTTGCTATTGGCAACCCTAAAGTAATTACTAAATTCGTGTTAAAATTATAATTACGATATCATCACATATTACTAGCAATAATTATAATTATTGCTAATATAAAATTTACATTTATAAAAAAATGACAATATTAATTAGATGATAAAAGTGAAATAAAATTATTCACGGAATATTTCTTCTACGATAGCTACCATAAAAGCTAGTAAAGAAGTTGATCCAACTTAACTAAGACTCTTGTATGTATTTACATCAGTATTGGTAAGGACTAGGGAGCATCCCAAGCCCGTCAACTTGGACTCAGGTATCGAGTACTCGAGTACACTAATAACTCAGAGTCTAGTAAGCTCTAGATCCGATTTACCTATAATAATAACAATTCTCTCTCCTATCTACATTCACACACATGTGAACTTAAGGAGCCAAAAACAATGAAAATTTGGCATGAATAGTCGATAGACATGTTTTGCCAACCGCATGAAGATTGTTCCCAAACTATGAAACTTATAAAATGGTAAGCACCGGCTTTTCCTTACCTTTATTATCCGTCAAAAACCAAATCTATAAACTATGATGAAAACTTTGAAGAAGATGTGAGCACTAACATGAACATGATGGGAAAACACTAAGAAAAAGAAGTATATAAAAACTTATTACAAGTGGTATTGTCAACGATTAATACGCCGTCTGTTCAGTCTATTTAGACGGCAAATACATGTGATACGGCATGGTACAACGACATGTTACTACTCTGCCACGTGTCGGCATAACGTGCCACCTAATCGATATTAATTACGTTGATTAATTAATTAATTAATCTTACTCCTATTAATTATGTCAAGAGTCAACTCTTGGTTCTCAGTTTGACTAATGGGTTGTTCTTGTTTACATTAACACTCTAATGATGTGAAAAGACGGTGTTACCCTTTGCCGATGTATAATGAGAATTGATTTGGTGACATGGGGATGGGTAGTTTTGTAATTTTAGACCTGTATTAATTGAATTTTGGCTCCTATCTTCTGTAACAGGAAGTCTCATGTCACATACTACATTATAAACCTTTTATAACCACCTCTTTTTAGCAAACTCTTTAAAAACTCAAACCAACTTCTTTTGCACTTCATCATATCTTTTCCAGGCTAACTCAAACCACAACAACTTTCATGGGACTTCATACAACTACAAGGATACCAATCCTAGTCTTCATCATCTTTCTCTCCTTCCATCTTTCGAGTTGCCGGCGAATACGGAAGGATCAGAGCAATGAACAACCACAGACACAGCAGCCAAGCTCTGAAGCTTCATGGCAGTTCCTTACAAATGCTCCCAAGGGATCCAACAGCAACGAACAGGTTTATTGGGATTCATTTCGAACCGTTCCAGGTGGTCCGAATCCCCTCCATAATTGATCAGCTCTAGCTATATCAAGAAGTTAGCTGTTTAGATATACTTTTTTTTTTTCCCTCTCTTATTTCATAGATAGTTCAGTAGCATGGATTTTGTTTTATTCTTTATTTCTGTATACATCCATATATATAGTGTATTGTATTTATTACAAGCTTATACTGTACTACATTAAAAGGATTTTGGATTTTTTGTATCCTACAGAAATCTGCTGCAAAGTTGTCCTGTGTATAATATTTCTCTATAGTTATATTTTAATTTAATTTTTCAAATCAATCATTTATAGCTCAAAAAGTTATGAGAATACATTTATAATAAAATATCTGTTGTTTTTTTCCTTATGATTTACCAATTCCTTTTAGAATATAAGTTTTATGAGGGAATGGGGAGAGGAAGTGGAGGTGCTGATAATGTAATAGTGACAAATATAATACTAAAATATTTATATGTAGGATGATGAAGATACAAGAGATGGACAACTTCAGTGAGTTCTTTACATAAAAAAAAAATAAATAAATAAATAAAAAAAAATAAAATAAAAAATAAAAAAATTGGAGGTAGTGTGCAGAAAGTCAGGTTTTTAAGCACACCAACATGATATATAACTGAATTTTTCAGTTAATGATCAAGGGAGAGGGGCCGCCTTTTAGTATACCAACATTTCCTGCATTCAATAACATAGTTGGCAGAACCGTTGAAGCATTACTATATTACTTTAAAAACGGCCTGGTTCTGGACCGTATGTGGGGAATCCTCACACCGGTTTTGGTCTACGGTTTTGAGTGGGGGTGGGAGATGCGGGGGGGGGGGGGGGTTCTGGGGAATAGGAAACTGGAGATCCCTCTTCCAAGAGCCCGAGGGGAGTAAGACTTGACCTCAAAGTCACAAGTTCAACTACGTACCATAGTCAGTAGAAGCGTTACTGTCTAACCTCTAGTTGCAGGGTCAAGCATATTAGCAGAAAAATAAAAGGATGACTCAGTGATATAGACATCTTTACGACATAAATGGTTTCTTTTCATTTATTGGTACATGTAAATATATGTAGGCTCAATTTACAAAATTTTCAAAAGTAAAAGATATAGTATTAAACTATAAATGGATGTAATCAAAGTTTGCACATTGAATTAGTCATATACTATTATACTCAATAAAGATAACTAAAAAAAGGTAAAAAGAGGGAATAAAAGAAAAGTCGCTAAGATCTAATTGTCTAAGGCTGAGTATTTTTTATGAATGGAAATCACTGCGTTATACTCCGTAAGCTTACAATTAAATTCTTTTCCTAGTTTCAAACAAACAGTAAACCAGATTGTGACTGAAAAGATAGCCATTTAATCAAATAGTGTAACAGGACTAGGACCCCAGTTTAAAAAGCCTAATTCCTGTGTATTATACCCACCAAAGACAGCAACTTATTTCATATTCCCTTTTTTCCAATTACGAAACTTCAAAAGAGACTGATTAGAATGTACTTAACTATTATTCACCGGGTATCTTTCCAAATTCGGCAATGAAGTAGGTTAAACATCATCACTCTAATGAAGAAAAAACCTGCAAAAATTCAACACGTAGCTATTCAGAGCCAACCAATCACGAATATGAAGCTCCAGATAATAAGTCAGTAGTCATTTAAGCAAAAGATAAGATTTCCAGCTTACGTAGGCCAGAGAGACACATCAGAATGAGGAAAATATTTTTTCAAATCTTCGAATCATACTGAAAAGACACAAGTGAAAGTGTCAAGATGTGGGCTATGGAGAACCGCCTGAAGCCATGAACACTAGAGAAAAATAAATAAAAGAACTGGTTTCAAGTGAATATATTGATAACTGATCAGATATATGAAGTTGCCATTACCAGAATTAGTATGCCTTCATCTATAATCAGAATGCACTTTCAGCTGCCCTACATGAGTTCAGTGCCAACTGGGTCCACGAGAAAATGGAAAGAAAGAGTATTCTGGCTGATTGGCAGCAATTTTGATTCCCACAACTGCTAATCCATAGTTTGCAACAAAAAAAAAATGGTGATAAGTTACTGCACTGTACTATAATAACCTGTCATTGTTGAACAAAGTTTAATGTAGAAGTAGAAGAAAATACTGAAAGTCATAATATCTGCTTAATTCTAGTATCATGCTTAGCTAATTTTCACTTTTTTTTACTACTATTTTTAGAAAATTAAAACCATCACGTAAATCATCATAGAGTAGGTCCATTTGGCCATGAATAAGATTATAAGGGAATCCTAAGGTTAGCAAGAAAGAATTCAAACAAAACAGAACATATTCATGAAAAATTGATCTTCTGAAAGTGTCTGGCTTTCACTTCACTAGAATGGAGGAAGCCATCTTACAAACTGATTAACACAAAGAGTTCCACAGAGATCAACTTGGAAGACTACATTCCACCAGTCAGATATTTGCATACTAAACAATATTGATTATTGATAAATAGTCTTACATGTTTATACTCTGAACTCTCCATAAAGATCCTCTGAGCTTCAACTGCAAAATAACATCAAAAGTCAGCTCCAACATTAATAATTCAGAATAACATAACCCGTGGAGAAAACTCACCAGAGCGGAATCGTATCACTATTGCATGAGTGTAGTCCTTGCTTTCAGAATTAAAATTACTACCTGAGAAAAAAAGCTGAAAGGTAAGCAAGCACATAAAAAATTACCATATATGTTTGTGAGTTTGTAAAAGAGAGAGTCTATATCTGGTATCAAGGAAGCATTTCCTGTTGAAAATCTTCGGTATATTGGATTCCAGAAAAAGATTCCATGTTCCCTCAGAGGAATGCATTAGGTTTAAAGTATACCTTGAGTAGACTGGACGATCAAGGAGGGAAATTCAAAGGCCAAGTTTGCAAGAGAAGTCAACACATCTTCTGCTGGTCCATCTAAGGCACTCTCATGAAACTTAATCAGAATCACAAACTCCACTCCGGAATTAAACTCCTGTTACCCAGGACGATATAAGTCAGTTTAGTGACCATCTTGAAGATAAGAGCAAGTCTTAGGAGAGAATGTTACAGACTCAGATTTGCCTAGTCTATTAAAAAAATAATAATAAAATAAAATAATAAAAAAAAACCCAAGGACCAAGGTAATGTCATTTCTACTAATATATCCTATTTTTTTTGAAAAAAAGTTAAAGAGGAGTAATGATCATTAGTAGTTGTTCATTTTTTATTTCTCTATCCTATTTCATCACCTACTATGAAGTGATTTTTCTCCTTCTCCTTCACGTTTCCTCTTTCATCTTAACGATCCTTCTATTGATACGACCTGCATGAGTCATATGACTATGCACTAGTTTATTTTGATACATCAAAAAGTTATTCCCCTAGAAATTGCAACAAGTCCCCCTACAGTAGCATAAAAGATTTTGCCAAACTCAAATAGCCATAAAGACTATCAATCACATAAGATTGTAGAATCAGAGTTGGCTTTATGTATCCTTCTAAGCCACAATAGTCAATCTAAACAACTTCAATTATCAAAATATAAAGAAGGGAATTAACATCAGAGACCAGTATTTCAAACTAGTGCATTACTTATATAGACAACTAATTGTAGGCGACACTAAATTCCAACCTCTCCTTTCCGAAAAATGGCCAGGATATCATCTTCTACTTCAGCTTCAAAATCAACATATAGCAAATCCTGTAAAAATGTAACAATAACTTTTAAGTAGCAGTAAATACCTCAGTAAATCTAACCAGAAGTAAAAGGACAGCTAAAATAAAGTTAAGGTAAGTTGGAATAAATAAGCTTTGAAATTTACATTGCAGCGCATACATGACAGAAAGGTGTAACATGCTCCTTGAGAACACGCAAATACAAAGGATTCTCATAAAATTTTGCAAGGTCTTCCTTCCTCTGGAAACGCATGAATACACCATGGCTATAATTTTCAGAATTCTGATCTGAGGTCCGTCCTACAGGAATCAATAGTAAAACTTCCAGAAGTCATACAACTAGCATAAACCAACTATGATATGTTTTACGTTTATCTATCAACCATATAAAATGAGATTGATGATTTGTCTAGGTAGAATACTGTTTCTTGGGGAGTAAATAAGAAGATGTAGAGGCAAGTTGTAAGCTTCAAACAAGCTAGAAAACAAAACTTAATATGCTATAAGCTGGTCTATCAGAATGTACTGATTTCCTCATAGGAATGCTTCATATACTTTGGCAGAGCAGGAACAAGGAAATAGAAGCAACTGATCACAGTCCCAATTCATCAGTTGGGACTTGGGATTCAAAAAAAACCAGAAGGCTAAAAAAATTGATGATAAATTTTTAAAAAATGATTGTGTACACTAAAGCAAATACAACAAAGGCTTAGTTTTAAGATATTTGGGGTACAACTGTCATGAATCATCATAAGGAACCGTCCACAAAAATTGGAAGAGAGAAATAGTGATAAAATGAAACTGGACAAAAAGCAAGAAAAAAACATAGAGAGCAAAAGATGAGGGCAGTACAATAAAGCAGACCCAATTTTTATTATTAAAAAAAAAAAAAAAAATCAACCATAAGGATAGTTAATTCTGAAACAAAGCACAAACCTGTAAGCATGTAGTCCCTATAATGTTTAAATGTTTATTTACCTAGAGATATTGCCACTATGCCAGCCATATGATACTGAGACGTATAAAGGTTGTCCAACATATCTTTCTCTTGCTCATCAGATAATTCTTCTTTTGCTCTCAGTAAACATAAATGTTCCACAACTTTCCTGCAATACAAAAATGGAGACACAAAGTCCATAAATTGGAAAAAATATCTCTTACGGACCAAGGTTCGCAAACCAGAAGCACACTACTCATTGGTTCAGCCAACACAGCTGAAGAAAAGGTTGATTTCTTATAGCTTTTTTCTAGCCCCTAATCTCACTATATTTTTGCCAAATAAAATGACCTATGAATTCGACAAATCTTTTTTGTCAATAACCTCATTTACATTTTCCATATCAGGTTGATCATGATTTTTCTAACATGCTTTTCGATCTGGACTGACTTTCACAAAGCAGACTACATAGTCTATACTTTGCCTTCGCTATATGCCTTGATAGATCAACCCATTATTGAATTGAGTGAGTTGCAAGACATGATGACAAAATGGAAGAATGGAAGCAATTTCAACATCTCCAATTTAATGAAAGTCATAGCATGCAAGACTTTAACTTGAGTTGCCTTTAATCTTTTAAAAATTGAATACACTTGAAAAGATTTAAGGCAAGGTACATTTGGTTGGACAGGGAGTGATCTTGGAGAAAATGATTTCTAAAATTTCCTTACACAGCGATCGGAAATTCAGTAAAAATTCCTTATCCGAAGAGTGAAAAATGTTTTCCTACAATTTAAATAAAAGAAAGCCGCGATTTTTTCCAAGAACTCACCCTTCTTTCTCTCGGTCCCTTCACATCTCATTCTTTTACCTCCTTTCCTCTACTGATTTCCTCTTTTATTCTCCCTCATTTCCTCTAATCAAATCCAGATCAGGTCATCAAATTCTACCAATGCTACTATGCTTGCTCACTCTTTTACACAAAACGGAATAAATATGAAATTTTAGTTACAATCCAAACAAGGGAAAATCTAATTTACTAAAACTAATTTGTCCTGTATATATTTATTTCTAGGAGAATTACTATATTTATCAGAAATTATTTACATTGCATCAATAATTCAATACATAGCAATTTAAACTAGAAAATAATCCAGTTTACCATGCAATCACTAAATTGAACAACTTTTCTTGAAATTTTAAACTAAGATGACAAGCTAAGAATTAGGGAAACAAACCCACCTTTTTCGTACAACATCATTACTTGAATTCTGTGATGAAGAAGCCAAACAAACACCGCTTTTTCTTCTTCCACCCCAACACTTCATTTCAAGAGCTGAAATTGGAATCAATTTTAACATCAACCCTAATATTTTTACACAATAATAATTCTCAATTAATAGTTTCAAATTCAATTGTTGGCCAAGTATTATCAAATGTAGAATTTTATGATCAATTTTATATTTTTAATAAATTGACAGAAATTTTAGATTATGATAGATTATTAATACAAATTAAAGAAAAAAATTGCAGGAAAAAAGATGAGGAGAGAGAATGTAACTGACAGTAAGAGTTGAGAGAGAAATATGGAAGGGAGAGACATGGCATTGCAAGAGCGAAGGAGGAGTAACAATGGAGGTTGTGAGCTTGAAGATTAACGAGTGGACTGTAAACTGCCATAGCTTTGGCGCCTTATTAATCCTCCTCATGTTTAGCATTTTGGTCATCTTTTAATATAAAGGAAAAAAAATCTCTTACATCGTACGTTTGGGAGTAGGATGGCCATTAATCGGATCTAGGTCGGATTTGATTAGGAATTTAGGATCAAACCCGAGTTTATAATGTAGATTTAGGCTTGACCTATTCAAATTTGAATTTGAAGGAGAGGGTTGTATAAATTGGTGAATTTGTTTTGACGAAATGATTAATAAGATTAATAAGTAATAGAGTTGATCATAGGTTGAGTCATGTAGGATGATGCATCATGCTCATCCCAAATGTTCATACTAATTATGTTTTAAAAGTTGTCATACGCTAGATTCATCCACTTAGGTTGATCTTTTAGATATGGTCAATATGGAGCCTTGTAGTATGTACGGATCCAACACAAATGTCGAATCATATTGTACTAGTGAGCTCTCTTAACTGATTTACAATTTTTATAAGTTACTTAGATATAAATGGGCTAATCAACGCTTGATCTCTAATCAAATTTTGAAAATGATGTCCATATACAACTCATGACCCATTGTTGTGCCACTAATGTTGTGTTGGGCTTGTAGGAGATGTAGAAACTATAAAGAGAGAGATAAGAGATAAATATTTACATTAACACACTAAAAACGGAGATACTCTAGGCCCATATAAATAGACTTACAACTCTAAAAACTAATAAAGCTATAAAGTAGGAACTAATAAACACGTGGGTAACAAACACTACACCACTAACTCAAGTACTTGGAATAACGTTCTAATAAACAGATATTTAGGAAAATTATATGCAACTAACGTTCCACTAGTTTTGGAGCACTAATTACTAACTACTTTGAATCAATCCAACATTCCCCTTGATTCAAAGTCTCATACACTCGACTAAACTTAATATTCCATATTGCCAATTGACTTCAACTTAAATTTGACATATTTTGATCTCAACAAGAACACTTAACCGCACACTCGACTTTGGAAGAGCTAATCTTCCTCTTCAAATTTCATAACATCTTGCTAGACGTTTTAATTTGTGATGCACATCTCATCACCTACACACTCGGAGCACTTCTCTCCGCACAACCAAACATCGACATTTTTGTTGATGCACTACTTCTCATCAACTATTCGATCTTGTTGATGCACATTATCACCAACTTTACATTTAATGGAGCACATCTCTCCATAAACTCTCATTGACATTGTCCTTCAATTGACCATGTCACCTTTGCATCATACCAAAAATTTTTAATTGGTATTGTCTTGAAAATCGTCTCTGCGTTGATTACGACTTTCACACTTGTAAAGATTATATGATCTTTACCTTAAAATAATTTTTTGCCCTCTTTTTTTACCGGACTAAAATCCAATTACATCGGCTAAAAGGGAACCCAATCAACACTAGACCAAACCAACCATTACTTCCATGGTTAAACAGAAACACGCATAATTAAAAAATTTCACTCGATATTTTTTTTTTAATTTCTCACACACAATGAAATCAAGCTGTGTTGCTTGGTTCAATACTCAATTTTTTTTTAAATACTCTCTTTCTCTTTTTTTTTTCTTCATCTCTTTACCTTCTTTTCTTTTTTTCTTATCCCGGATCTAACCTGAAGCTCTGATACCATGTAGAAACTATAAAGAGAAAGATAAAAGATAAATATTTGAATAATCTGTTTACATTAACACACTAAAAACAGAGATACTCTAGGCCCATATAAATAGACTTACAACTCTAAAAACTAATAAAGCTATAAAGTAGGAACTAATAAACAAGTGGGTAACAAACACTACACCACTTACTCAAGTACTTGGAATAACGTTCTAATAAACTGATATTTAGGAAAATTATATGCAACTAATGTTCCATTAGTTTTGGAGCACTAATTACTAACTACTTTAAATCAATCCAACAGGAGACTCGTGCCAAATCAAACCATTTTCCGCTTTTCCGTGTGTTGCCACTTGCCAACATGAAAATTATTTTCAAATTTTGTACGAGCATAAGAAGTCGTCTTAGTCAATTATATCAAAAGGAGAGGTGCTAACACGACACGGTAATACATCAAATTTGAACCCCGTTTATAAAAATGTTATCACAAGCCCAACTTGACACAACATGAAATTTTAAACACAACCAACAAAGACATGTACTCCCTCCGTTTTTAAATACTTGCTCCATTTCTCCTAAAATATAGAGGTAATGAGGTAGTTGAGAAAATAAAAAATAGTAGTAAAAAGCAAAAGTTTTGGAAGAATAAGAGGAGAGAGAGTATTATGTTGGATGCACTAAGTATGAGAAATGAATTAAATATTTTAAAAGCTTTCAAAAAAAAAAGAAATGGAGCAAATATTTAAAAACGACCGAAAAAGAAAAGTGGAGCAAGTATTTAAAAGCAGGCGGAAAAAAAAAGTGAAACAATTATTTAAAAACGGAGGGAGTAGTTTTAAATGACCCAACCAGTGTGTAGCTCTTGACTCTGGAGAAAGCGGAAAGAAAGCTGAGAAATGGCAATTCAAAGTTGCCAAATCTATGCATAGATCCACAAAGCAAAGAAAATACTCTTAACAAATAACAAGTACACTAAGGTAAACAAAGTTGATGCTCGAAAAAGGGCAGGTAAATCCCAAGTACACGTGGACAATTTTGCTGTCTTTTATTGACCTCCTCCACTTTATCCACAACTACATTGTAGTTTGTACTCCCTATATCTTACTACATCTATTTTATATTACTACAGAGTACATCCGTTACAGATAATAAGACATTTTCCCTCTTTATTTATGTCAAATTTTTACACATAATCTGTAATTAAGATAGTATTTGCAATTATTTAATATAAAGTAGAGAGAAAAAATGTCTAATCATTGCAAATAATATGAATCTGATATAATACTAGTATTTATTTTTACATACTCCGATTTTTCTACTGTGAATTCCCAAATTTCCCCTGTTTTTGTTTATTTAGTTTTTCTCTCTCCTCTTACTCAAACAGTCTCACAAACCCAGAAAAAAAAAACACAAAATCAAAAATCAATTACAGTAGGAGAGAGAAATCAGCTTGAAGATCTTTCAATGGTGTCGAAGAACAAATCCGACTGGCCTCCTCCTGGTTGGAAGGTCGTTGTCAAGTCCAAAAATGGCCGCAAGGTTAAGGTTTGTTTTTATAATTCTTTTAATTTGTTTTTTCTTTGTTCAATTAGGGTTTTTGATTTGTTATTATTTAGGGTTGTTTTCCCCCTTTTTTGGTGTTTTTTGATTGACTGATTGATATTTGAAATCAAGTATTTGATGATTTTGAGGAAGTTGTTGAGATTTGATTTACATGCAAGGTATCAGAATTTAGCTATGACTGACTTTGTTAATCTGTTTTATGATTTTTGCATCTTAACTACATGATCTATAGTTTATAGAGCTATATGAAGAAATTCAATCAAGTATTTGATTGTTTGGAAGCTTAGAATGAATTTGAGCTAGTTCAGTTCACGGTTTCAATGATATAATTTTGGAGGATAGTGCGGCGGTCGGGTCGTAAGGTTGAATAAGAGTAATCCGGGCTGTAAATGGACATCAGCTGTCTTTGTAGAGAGAGATTTGAGGTTTTTGCTAGCCACTTGCTGGCTAAGTGGTGGTACCGTGTTCGTATCGTTTAGAGCTGTTTGGAAGTCTTGAGGTTGGAAGAGGAAATGTTGGAATGGGTCAATGGTAGAAATCATGGAAATTGATGTTTTGAACCGTTCATGGGTGCTTGTTAAGAAACATGGAGTCCTTGAATTGAATAAAAGTTGGGAAAACAAGCTTGTAAAATGAGAAACAGAAAGAGTATACAAATAAAATTAACAAGGGGTTTAAAAGAGTGGTAATAGGATAAAAAGGAGAGGGAAAAACATGTGAGTAAGAAGTATATTAGGTTAATTTTAAAACCAAGTTTGTGAAAATTACTAATTTCCACTTGTTTAGTGATTCAATGTGAAAAATCTAGTATTCATATGTAAATAGTTTGCACAATTGTCTTTTTATGTGGTTTCTAATTGCCAAAACATGTTACAGAGTACCAAAATTTCATATTTGTTTTATACTTGTATCTCTTTGATATATGAGCTATTCAATCTGTTAATAAAAAGTATGATAAACTAGGGCCAGTATAGTTAGAAGTTTTCCAGTGAGCATATCTCCTTTGCTTATCTATTGTTTCTTTTCCTCTGAGTGAAAAGACGCAGGACATTTTTTGAAATATATGTATGTTTACTCGTATACTTATTATTTGTCATTCAATCTAAGTTCTCAAATTCACTGTAGGCAGTTCTCTTTCCATTAAGGCTGTAAAAGACACAATAACTTTGCATTAATTATTTTTATTGTGAAGCATGTCACTGCAATCAAGTATGCAGGAGGAATATTAGTAATTCAAATCAAAGACACAAAAGTTTCTGATTTCATAGTTATATATATTGTGTATCTGTAAATGTTGACCTATTACACTTTGCTAAGGTTAGTCATGTTGTCTGAAATACAGTACTTCATTAATTCAAAGACTCGTCAAAAGTTCTATTCAAAACCGTCTTTGCTTCGATACATTAGAGATGGATGCGTCAGCAATGAAAAGCCTCAGCCTGTTATTCAGCACGCTAATAAGAAATCTGGAGAGTTACAAATGCAGGTGAGTTTCATAATCATCAGTTTCATGTGTGTTTTTGCCTTTGCACTGTGTTTAATTGATTGATGTCATATGTTTAGCGTGTTGAAGAAAATGATTTCGACTGGTTACCCACCGGTTGGGACTTAGTAAGGAGAATCCGGAAGAGTGGTGTCAGAGAAGGAACCGAGTATAAGGTACTATACTTGTTATTATAGAAGCTGAATCTAAAGTTTGTTTCTTTTGTTAATTAGCAGTGATTTATAGATTTGTCTTCAGAAAATTTGTGTTCTGGATTCTGGAAACTTAATGCATGTATAGGAATCCTATGATAAGATATCCTATGATATGCAATGATTATTCGTATGTTGGATATGAAAGAATTTAGAATTGTATTCTCATGCTCTTATGTTGATGCTTCTATGGCTGTGCAGCTGAAACTACCTGCTATGTTGGAAGTGTGTCCTCTTCAGTTTTACAAAACCTTTTTCTTCCTCTCTTTTAAAATTAACAAATCTTCCATATGTATATAAGTACTGTACCTATTATTTAAGATTCTAAAGTGATGAAGCTATGTGGCTTTTTTTGAACTTTCAACTTTATTACTCGTCACTTTTCTGCATCTTGCCTCTTAAAACTATCAAGTGTGGAAAGTCGATGGAGACACCCTTCATCAGTATCTAACAGGTTCTTATACCTATATTGATGACTACTTGTTGAGAGGTTTCCACACCTGTAATAAAATTAAATACAGACCTTTTACTCTTTGCCTGGCTCTTGCTTGAAGGGGTTGTTTGATGCTGAGTTACTTATTAGTGATATGTAAATCAAGAAAACTAGAAGAGGACTGATATAGTTTTGGTTAGCTTTTCATCTTTTAAGTCACGGGAAACTTATTGACCTTTAAAGCTCTTTACAGTGTTATATTGACCCTTCAACTGGATCAACATTTTATTCAAAGCCGGAGGTATTGCGATATCTTAAAAGTAAACAATGCATTGGTGGAACATCTAAACAGAAGGACAAAAAAAGGAGCAGGCACTCTTCCAACAAGGTTTGTTTCATTTGATATTGCGTATTATGACGTATTGCAGCTTTATTATTGTGTTACAATCCAAATAACTGTCATTGCATGCATTCCCTATGTAAAAAAAAATTTTAAGGACCTTGAATAAAAAAAAATTAAGAAATGTATGAAAGTTGCAGGGCAACTTGCTATATAAATTCTTTCTCCCATGTTTCAGTCTTGCAATGTTATTTGAATTTGTTGTGGTATACTATATTGTAGCTTTATTATTGTGTAGGACTTTGGGTTCCACGTGTTCTGTAGTACCATAAATTTGATTAGGAATTTGGATTGAAAATGTGTGTATCTGCCAGAAAACGTGCTATATATCTTCTTTTCTCCCCATAAACAACTCTCCAGAGCCTCTTAGGTTTTATGTGGCTCTTCAAAGGATATAGCTGTTTTTTTAAAAATGTCGAATTTTTGCTTTGAAATCACGGTTATTATGGAGTAATGTATGCATATTTAAATCTTTAAAAAGCGCCTTTTGTACTCTGTGTGCTAAGAAACATTCAACTATGCTTTGCCTCAGATGTACTTACATAAATGCATTATCTTTGTAGAGGTCAGTTGATCCAGTAAGTGCTCGCAAATCCAATTTGGAGCCAAAGGTGTCGCAGATTTCAAAAACACGTGTTCGGAAGAGTCTTTCTTCAGGAAATCTGAAGGTTTGCCTTGCTTGCATTTATTTTGGGGCATCTGCCTGCAACTGTTATGGTTTGTGAGCATTTTTTAACTATTCCATAGCTGTGTTCTTGGATAAATTTATAGGTAGTAACAGAGAGAACTGTGGATGAAGATTTGCCGTCTGGATGGATAAAGGAAACGAGAATCAAGATGCTTGGAAATAAAGTAGTCAGGAGAGATCCGGTAAATAGATTCCCTTTTGACTTCAAAGGCATTTGCCTGGGGATGTATAAATCAACGTGATATATACCATCCTTATTCAACTCATTATTCATAACACATGTTATTCAAATTATGTTTCTTGTGAACTGTAAATTTCTAATGAATGTTTGTATTGAAATTGTTGCAGTTCTTATATGATCCTGCCAGTAGACTGGTCTTCCGCTCCAAGTTAGAAGTTTTACGTTATGTGGAGACTGGAGAGATTAGCAGGCATGCATATCAGAGGAAAACTGGAAGCGGTGTTGGAGAAGATTCTGCAAATGGAAAGACATCTGTAAGTCTCCTCTGATATTGTCGATATTACTGCAACTTCCTTTCTGCTGTTTTAAATAAATTTGCTGTCCTTTATACTTTTACCTCCTCTCCCTCCCCCCCAAAAAGAAAGGTTCTTGAATGCGTGGCTCATTTGTTATTAAGGAATTAGGAGTATGAGGTTGCCGATGTCCATATGATAGTTGTTTCTTCATGTTGTGTGTCACTTGCATCTGACTTGGATATTTTTGTGTCATACTTGATGGCACTGTCAGTAATGTTATGCATTTGTACTGAGATTTGCTGTTTTGAAATCATCACTTGAAGCTCACTGTCCATTACCTGCGCAGATCATGGAAAAAGGTTTAGAACCAGAATACACATACATACATGTAAATGCTTTCTCTCTAACACACAACCACCTCCACTAAGAAGTCTGTTCTCTGAAAGATCATATTTAGCAATTTTTCTCATCCCAGTTATTTTATTTATCTATATATTTATTTATTTATTTTCCATTTCTGCTAATCTGAACATTTTGGAATCTTACTAAACTTTTGAAAGTATTTTTACTGATCTTGTATTAACTCTACCTGTTTGAATTTATTACGAGAGAAACGGTTTTTTTTTTTTTTTTTTTTGAAACAGAGAAACTAGTTTTAACATAAGTGGTAAGTTATTGATTTGGCTCTTACGCATGTTTATTACATTATCAATGAAGTTTCTCTCAGAGCCCTTTGTCCTTGTTTTGATATTGTAAAATTTACAATGCATCCAACATCTTTCATTCTCATTATACCCATTCCACCTCTCCTCCTGACACATACACCAATATTATTCTGATATAAATTAATGCCCACTAGTTTCACCAATTAGTGGAGAGCAATAGAACAAGATTTATATGCATTGTGCGTTTTTTAGCTAGTGATGATTGGCCATGCACTTTTTAGATATATGTATGTTGTGAGTCTTAATAACAGACCTTGTCAGATTTTTTTTTTCTTTAAAAAAAAAAAAATAGGGCACTGGAGATAAGTATAAATCCTTCTGCAGTTACAAAACTTAAACAAATGAGTATATAATAGAGATTACCAAAAGCTAGATGATAACAGTTATAGCATCTGTTTTGGATTTTTTGAAATTATCCCACTTAAATGCAAAAATTGGCATACGTCACTTGACTTTTCCTGCAGAAATTAGTTAATACTGAGATAATGACTTAGTTTAAAAGGCGCAAGGCGCACCAAGGCGCAAATGGTCTTGGCAGCCTAGGCGCGAGGCGCAAGGCGCGCGCCTTTTGTATGCAAGGCGCATGTATTTATATATTTATTTCAAACTATATTATACTTTGATTGTACTTAATACCAATTAAAAAGATACATAATAAATTATATAAATGATATATGTAAAGCTAAGATTTATATAAATGATATATGTAAAGCTAAGATAGTCTGAATTTGAAAAAATGTCCATCACTTTTCAATTTATAACTTAAATCTTAGTTATTTTCCTTGAGGTGCAAAGGCGTGCCTTACCAAAGGCGCTTTGAGGCGCAGGAGGCTAAAGCCCATTTCCCAGAGCCTGGGAGCGAGGCGCACTTTTTAAAACCAAGGATGATGACTTGATGAGTAACTGGAAATTCACATATGAAATAGGAGACTGAGATGAGTGACTGTAGATTCATACATGATGGAGGCACATCCGGGATGAGGATCATGGATGGTCTGAGTTTGCTTGCATTGGTTCATTTAGCAGGATAAGATGTTAGCTTGATGTTATGTTCATTACAGAGGCTAGCTTCTTCATAAGCTCTTACATTTCAATGTTCCACCCCAAACATCTTTTTTCCCTTGTAAATTTCTAATGCCCCCACTTCACAAGACTTGGTGGTAACGAAACTTATGGGGAAAGATACCCCAGCTTTGTCAGCTTAATAAGCCACTTTTGAGCTCATTAATATCTGATGATAATGTATGTTGAATGTTTCACCTTCACTGGAAACAGACTATTAGTCATTCTGGTTATTTTGTATATATGCTGGCTACTTTTGTGGATACTTCCTGTTTCTACTACTATTTAAATTAAAGGAATGAAGAATAATAAGCAAATGTTGAATTACTCAAATAGGATGTCTCCACCTTTTCTTTCACTTTGACCTTATCATCATTTAGATCTGTGACATTCTAAATGTTTTTCTGTGTTGTTTTTTGAATCATGACTAATATTTTAGGCTGTTCAGAAATGGAAGCTTGACAAATAAATAGGCCGAGTAATAATGTTTATCTGAGAGCTTTATGTTCTGATCTGTTTTGTATGGGTTTTCAAATTTTCATTGTTCTGACATCTCGATTTTTTTTGGGGTTGCTATTATCAGACATCAAGTGAGCTTGAAGAAACACCAAAGAGGAGGACCAGAAATATGCTCTTTCCCGGTGAATCAAGTAGCAACAGTATCCAAGAACTTCCTGAAGATTCAGGCGATAAAAAAGTTGAAGGCAGGAAAAGCAGAAGGTTATCCTCCAGAGGCAAACCTGCCACTGCTAGAGCTTCTAGTCTTAAGCAGAGTAAATTGTCACCCATATCACCCAGCAAATCCCAAGAGTTGGTGGCCAAACCATCAATGGAAAAGCTTTCTGGAACCAAAGAATCTGTAAGTGTGACCAAACATGCCCCATCAGAAGTCCAAGATGATGGTTCAGAAGTTTCAACTCTTGAAAAGAGTGAGTCTCCTGCTCCAAGGGACTTATTGCCAGAGGAGAACCAAATACCTCTTGCTGTTCAAGACTGTAGTAATGGGAAAGCTTCAACCAGCAAAAGGAAAACAAGTGCCAGGAAATTGGTGAGTGCGCCTTCCCGATCCTCCAAGCGACTTGCTGGTGTTGAAGCTAAAGTAGTATTCCACTCAATACCCATTGAGCATACTCTTCGGGCCACAAGCAGAAAGCCCTCCAGAACTAAACCCATCCCTAGTTTGGAATCGGTCCCAGATGGGCTACAGGAGAAGTGCCATAATGTTGATAAGCAAAATGTGCTTGTATCTGAAGAAGAAGAGCATCAGACAGTTGTGGCTAATGCAGTTAGTATACTCACAACACACGGGGAACCAACAAACACAATTGATGACTTGCCATCTCAAGAAGAAAAGCATTGTACAATGGATGTTAATTCAGAAACTCTGCTTACAACTGAAGAAGAAACATTGATTAAGATTGATGACTTCACATCTGAAGAACAAAATCATTATCCACTTAATGTTGATTCAGAAAGTGTGCTTGCAGCTGTTCATGAAGAAGCATCAAACCAGATTGACAGGAATATATTAGCAAAAGAAACCCTTCTGGTTGATCTCAGTGATCTGCAGCTGGAGGAGGCTCCACCAGGCTTCTCTGAAAGTATGAAAGTTGAAGTGTCTTCAGCTAAGATACAGCAATCATTTGAGCATCCACCGGTTTCTTTACAAGGGAGCAAGGTTGAGAACACCTCTAGTGAGCGACCAATCGTTGAAGAGAAACTGGCCAGCGTTGAGAAAGAAATTGGACGGCCTCAATCTGAATACTGCTTTCCACCGCCCTTGTGGTCAGATCCATGCCTGGAATTTGCATTTAAAACTCTTACAGGCGCAATACCATTTGATGATAATTTGGCTATCCAGGATTATATCCAACATCAACTCCGCACTTCAGAAGACAATGATAACAATCAGTGTCTTCCTGATGTATGTGCACCTAGCGGTGACGAAACAATAAAAGTACCCCAGTTACCTGAAGACGTCAACATCCCAAATTCCAATGGATTTGGCTCGCCAGAAATCAAGCAGGTTAAGAATTAATGATAATCATAGTTGCTCTGTAGGTGTCTGTTGTAATTTTTTTTTTTGTAATATATAGTTACAGTGTATCTTACCCAAAGGTTTCAACTAGGTTAAGTTCTAACCATTTGTAATATCCCTAACCTTGTATTTGTTTATGATGAATCCGAAGAGCAATGAATGCTGCTGATTCACGGCCTGCTATCATTCTAAAAAGATTCTGTTTCATTTCAGATCGATAATGCCTCTGTTTTAACTCGGCATTGCTACAAGTCAAGTCTTTGTATGTATATGGTAGTATGGTACACATCAGATTATGAGGTTCTTCACTGCATTACCATGTCTTAGCTCATGTATGTCGTCATTTTAGTATTACTATTTTTTTTGTTGACTAAAATTGTATTGCAGCTGCATCTGTAACATAAATGTTTTATCATCTTCTGCTGCTTCAACTGTTGGATTGAGAATAATATATTATTTTTATCATTTCCAAAATGTTTTATTATATAGCTGCCTTCTACTGGGTTCTTTATTTTGAGAAGACATTCAGAACAACTGGAAGTACCGAATTACATTCTTATAAAAAATGCAAATATCTAAGAACAATTTTTCTCAGCCTAATGAGAGTTTCCCCATCCACCATAGCTTTCTTCTTGTGCAGCTACCCCGTGATCGTGAGCCTGGTTATGGATGAACAGAGAATTAACAATATTATTACACCAATAAACAACTCATTCGACATCTCTGGTTGGAGAAGAATTACAAAAGATTGTTTATCACCTTGTGGGTGAAGAAGAGGCTGAGTTTGATCTGTCCGCGAAATTCTTGACCTTTGACGACATTGTATGATGCTGTTGGAACACTGCCTTCTTGTAAGACTGGTTCTAGTGGTATACTTCCGTTACAAAGTTATTGCAACAAAATTATGTAGTTAAATTAGTCCTATTGATCTAGAAAGCCTCATAACAATGAGTTATTTGGCGTAAACTAAACCAAAAATCAGACATTTTCGAAACTTACGTAGCTTCTCCGACACAATCATCCTCTGTACCATAATCACTGTCCAAAAATTTTAAGGTAAGATCTGAACCACCAGAATTATTCACATCGAATGTAAATGTTTGATTCCATTCTGGTTCAGATCCTTGTCCTGCATGCATGCATACATCGATTATATTATATAAACTATATATAATAAATGAAAGGTCGGATGCTAGCTAGTTTAGTTGAATTTTGCCTCCGAGTGTTATCCAAAAGTTTAGATCAAATCTCGTCTATAAATTACAATTGATAAAAGGTTACTCAATTAATCTACATTCTGATCGTTGAATAAATGATGTTTTTCTTAACTCGAAATAAAGATAATTAACCTGTTTATGAAGATCTAGATTACCTGATGCAATTTTGCTATTTTGCTTCCGGCCTCCGTAACTCAAGATCACATAGGGATCCATCTTATCTGCGTATTAGTCCATCTTTAAACACATACATAAATGAAGAATAGATTTTATGCATAATCACGCGGTATGTGATAGAGATCGATAATCACAACTTACTGAGATAATCAGAATTTTCAAGACCTTTGGCATTTATATTTTTCAGAAGAAATTCAAAGTAAAATAGGCAAAAGAAAAAATATGCATGAGAAAATGTTGATTTAATTACTATATAAAATTGGAAATTAATAGTACTACTTATTATAGAAAGTATATTTTCTAAAAAAAATATAATAATAATAATAATAATAATAATACTTTTGTCATATTACGTAATAATAATATGTACTTATATTAACTACTTTTATCAAAAACCAACAAGGTTTTGACCTCCGATTACCGCGGTTGCCTAAACTAAAAAATAAAAAAAAAATCATCACCTTCCCGTCAGCAAGGGAAAGTGGTGGATCACCGGTCAGGGTGGTGGTGGTGGTGGTCGTCGCCGGTCAGGGTTGTAGTAATTGTTGTTGCTAGTTAGTGTGGTAGTGGTGGTTGTTGCCGAACAAGGTGCATGGCGGTGCTCATCACTGGTCAGGTTGGTGGTGGTTGTTACCGGTTAGGGTGGTGGTGGTCGTCGTCGGTCGGGTTGTAGTAATTGTTGTTGCTAGTTAGTGTGGTGGTGGTGGTTGTTGCCGATCAGGGTGCATGGTGGTGCTCATCACTTGTTAGGTTGGTGGTGGTTGTTACCGGTTAGGGTGGTGGTTGTTGTTGCCCATCAAGGTGGTAAGGTGTTAGTGATTGGTGCAGTGGCAAGACGGAAGA
The DNA here is from genome assembly GCF_001683475.1 of Chenopodium quinoa. Lineage (NCBI taxonomy): Eukaryota > Viridiplantae > Streptophyta > Magnoliopsida > Caryophyllales > Amaranthaceae > Chenopodium > Chenopodium quinoa. Next base: position 790,061 of record NW_018744693.1, on the reverse strand, counting down.
TAATGGTGAAGTACTAAGGGCATGATTGTTCATTCACGCTAGACGTTGGCGATTTTGATCATGGCAGCAGCTCGGGCAGAAACTGGCGAGGACCCCACGGCACCCGAGTTGTTGGGACGTGGGCATCGACCGAAAATTCCTAACCCAGAATACCGGGATTTTGTCACTCATATGAATGTTGCTCGAAATAGTCCATCCGACACTTCACTCACTCCAATTGCTACACCTTCCTCAGGTATGCCGTATCCTATAGCACATTATGTTAGTTGTGATAAGTTTTCTGCAAAACACCAAAATTTTATTGCAGCTATAACAGGTGGAAAGGAGCCCCGATCCTTCAAAGAAGCAATGCAAGATCATGGTTGGAAGGTGGCCATGAAAGAAGAAATGCGTGCCTTAGAAGCCAATGGCACGTGGACTTTAGAGAAGCTTCCTCTCGGGAAGAAAGCCCTTGGGAGTCAATGGTTGTATAAAATAAAATACAACTCCGATGGGAGCATTGAAAGATTAAAGGCAAGATTGGTCGTCTATGGTAACCATCAAACCGAAGGCATCGATTATGTTGAGACTTTTGCCCCAGTTGTGAAGATGACTACAGTTCGTGCTTTTCTTGCCATTGCCGCTTCAAAAAATTGGGAGTTGCATCAAATGGATGTTCACAATGCATTTCTTCATGGTAATTTAGAAGAGGAAGTATACATGAAACTTCCTCCGGGTTTTACCACTGATAAGCCGGGCCTTGTTTGTCGCCTTCGAAAATCTTTATATGGGCTCAAACAAGCTCCTAGATGTTGGTTTGCCAAGTTGACTACGACCTTGAAGAAATATGGTTTTATACAATCATATTCGGATTATTCCTTGTTCACTTACACAAAGGGATCAATTCAATTAAATGTTCTTGTCTATATTGATGATTTGATTGTTGCAGGGAACAATTCTACAGCTTTAAAATTGTTCAAAAATTATTTGAACACTTGCTTTTATATGAAGGACTTGGGCGTTCTAAAATATTTTCTTGGCCTTGAAGTTGCAAGAAGTAATACGGGGTTGTTTTTGTGTCAACGAAAATATGCTCTTGACATTATCTCCGAAACGGGTCTTTTGGGGTCAAAGCCGGCAATGACTCCTATGGAACAAAATCATCACTTAGGCCGTGCAAGTGGGCCTATTCTTGCAGACCCAGAGCCGTACCGCAGGTTGGTGGGCCGACTTGTGTATTTAGCTGTGACTCGACCCGATCTCACTTACTCTGTACATGTTCTTTCTCAATTCATGCAAGCCCCTCAACAAGCTCATTGGGAGGCTGCATTGCGTGTGGTAAGGTACTTGAAGAGTACCCCGGGTCATGGTATATTGCTACGGACGGATGATGACCTTACTCTTGAAGGATGGTGTGATGCGGATTGGGCCGCGTGTCCTTTAACTAGGAGGTCAGTTTCGGGCTGGTTAGTCTTTCTTGGCCATTCTCCGATCGCTTGGAAGTGTAAAAAGCAGCCCACGGTGGCCACTTCGTCTGGTGAGTCCGAGTATCGTTCAATGTGTACTATAACAATGGAAATGAAATGGTTGAAGGGTCTACTTTTAAGTCTTGGGGTTCAACATCCTACAGCTATTCCGATATTTTGTGATAGTCAGGCCGCGATCCATATAGCTCAAAACTCGGTATTTCATGAACGAACAAAACATATTGAATTTGATTGTCATTTTGTTCGAGATGCAATTCAAGAAGGTCTAATTACTCCAATTCATGTGCGTACCAATGAGTAGCTTGCGGATGTTTTTACTAAGGCCTTGGGTAAACAACAATTTGATTATCTCCTTAGCAAGTTGGGCATCTTTGACCCAAGTGCTCCAACTTGAGGGGGGTATTAGGAAAGATATGATAGATTCTCTAATTAATTATCTTATGGTAGTTATTATCTTATCTTAGGAAGGTATTCCTAGTTTCCTAGTTTGATAGAGTTTGATATTATTCGGTATTATCTTCCTTGTAGCCCAAGGAGACCTCTTGTATAAATATGGATCAATATTGAATGAGAAGGCTGGGCAATTGAGCATCAATCTTAACAATACCACGACTACACCTCAAGGGGGAAGTGATATGGGGATATATAGCTTAACTGAAAAGAAATTCATTGAGCAATTTTATCAAGGTCCATCACAATTTGATTTTATCACTCCACCTATTTGGGTGGAACGCCTTTATTCTAATTAGCCTTATTATGTTGAATTGTTGGTTGTTGATCAAGGGGATTCTTATTTTTTTTATGAAGTGCGCTAAGCAAAGTAAAATAAACTATTTGATTCTTCTACGATGTTTAATTACATCTCAGTTTATTGAGTTTGTACTATTTCTTTTGAGCATATGAGTTTGATTCTTCTACGATGTTTAAAATATACTATTTGATTCTTCTACGATGTTTAAAAAAAAAAAAAAAATCACTTCTATTATGAAATATTTGTGGATATCCATTATCTTCCCTTGTACCATTCAAGAAGAATCTAATTATATTGTATATATATATATACCTTGTCATCATATGGAATAATATATACAGATTAATTCTCTTCCTATCTCTCATATTTCTTCTTGTTTTATAACACTTATCAACACCAAAGCTCAATATAATTGATCGAATTAGTTACATTACGACGCATATATAATTCATCCGTGATCAGGTATATATGTAGTCACCCCTATTTTGATTATGTTATAGAATTTCTTGAGTAACGTGAATACAATTGATAATCTGCACAATAGATTAGTTTGTTTTATATTCTTCTGCTTTCAATTTTCTAATAAACCTACCACCCACTAACATGACATAATTAACTAGAAACTTTACCACAAAACTATATTACGATTTGGTTAATTATCTAGTAACATGCATGATTGATATTGTAGTGTTTAAATCCTTTTCTTAATATAGTTTCGGATGCATAACTGTATAGTTCCGAAGTCTGGAATCTTATTTCTGCAATTTTGTTTAATAGTTATTTATATGTATTATTAGATCCAATTCTTTTTTGCTTATTACGTTGAGTTATTAATATTACATGTTCGATAAGCAAGTATTAATTTATTTATTTTACGCTTGTATGATGTGATAATTTGACTTATCAAAAGGTAATTTGATGGTAGTGGAAGTGTAACATATCTATATGCAATTTAACTAAGTGGTTATAAGTGTATTTATCACATATATGATGATGATTGCTTTTCCATCTCCGTTAATTTACCTTGTACACCGTATTACATTACCAATTATAGATTTATTTGCAAAGCTGGTCGGATTAATAATTTTCTTGGTTTTGATTGATCGACTTTGAGATTAATCCTAGTTTTATCTTGAATAAATTTGGTTGCTTCATATTGTTTACTTCGTATTTGGTTTAATGTAAGGTATAGTAAATAAATTATGTCATTTTAATATATCTATATTATAATTTCGTTTGATGATTTTAGAATCGTAACCGTATCTTTTACCATGAAAGAAATTGATTTATTTCATGAGTGTTATATTGCTAATCAGTGAATACATGTACAAATTACAAGCTAAAAGTTAGGCTACTAAAAGATAATGTTTGACAGCTATCTTTGACACACTAAAATAGCTAAACGTTTGCTAACACTGAGGAAAGTACATATACTAACTAAATTAGTAAATAAGATGTATACAAATACTTATAGAATACTCCGTATATGATAAACATATTCTAACAATATCAAACTTGATTAGCTTTAATATTAAGAATATCAATTACTTATGATATTTTATGATAAATATATTTATCAAAGTGATTTCCAAACTAATAAGTCCTCATTTATAGTATTTATTTTAGATGGCATGTTTAGACCTTATAATCCGTAAGATAGATGACATGCATTTGGTATATTAAGTTCACTACTAAAGAGAATCACACTAGTTTTGATTTGTTATGGAGAATACTTATTGGGTTTTAAGTCTATTGAGTTGTTAAAAGAGCTTAACTTTGATTGAATTAAGTGACTTTAATTTGATGGGTATAGATTAAACTTTGTGGACTAAACTTTGGGTGACGAAATAATCTCATTCACCATATGAAGATTTGCTTTAAGATATTTAAAGTCAAATATAATTCATGAGTATGATTTAGCTCTTTGAGGATAGATAGCATTGTTTTTAATTATCTTTTTGATTGAGATTGCAATATTTGAATGCATGATGTCATATACTTAATTGACTATATAGATTTTTTCTAGTTGACCTCGAATTATGTTAATCATTGTTTTATTTTATTCATTTATTTCGTTAATTAGATGGAAAAGGAGTTGATTGATAAATTATAGTAAGTGATGATAATATGAGATCCGACATATAATTTATGAAATGGTCAACTTTCAAGCTAATACTCATTCGCATCCCCATTTTTGGGACTTGAAGTTTCACATTTTGTTCTTTTAATATTAATTACATGCTTATAATGCTGAAATATTGATTAATGTATGATTGAATTTAGTTATATATGATCTCATATGACTACATGAAGTTGGTTTATAAAAATGAATTTATTTAAAAATGTAATTTTTGTATATACAATGGATCTGAAGTAACCTAAATTTATGAAAGCAAGGGTCAAAGACCTTTAAGAATATTTTGAAAACGGAAATAGCTAATATAGTTTCTAAAGTATGTTGACTAGATTATCCATCATGTTAAAATATATAAATAAGGAGTTGATGTATCTCTCTTTTGGTTGAATATTTTTTTAAAAGAAAACTCTGTGTAAGATAAAATTGATGAATGATAGCTAATTAGACTTACTAGCTCATTCCCAGAAGTGAATGAGAAATTGCATGATCAAAAGAAAACTAATAAGCATATTTGCATGATGTTCTCTTAATTATATTATTCATGAAAAAAAAAATCATAAGAATATCTATTTGAACAAGAAATAGTGTTATGAGTTCAAGAAATTAATCATGACATTATGAGCAACTTACTTACAAAATATTTTTATTATGCTCATACATACTTATAAGAGATTAATATAATTGGGCAAGAGTTACGAGTTGAGTTTTTTTATAAGAGTACTTTATTATGATTGATACATGCATTGGTAAAAGAATTTATGCCTTAAAAGGTGGAAGAAATTTAAATGTTGTTGTATTTATTCCATTATTTTATGTAATCATTGCACAGAAATAATAAAATATATTGATGGTCAGTTTAATTAGTACATACATTAACCTAAGTATCAACGATTTATATAATAGAAGTGGCCACATATTAATTAAATATTTTGTAATGATACCATCCTGAAGATGGATATGAATAAATTTCGTTGACTATATACCAGCTATAAATGCTCCAATGAACCTAAAGAACACCAGTAGCGTGATAGCCCAATGGGTTCCAAATAAACTTCAAATAGGAAAGGAGCAATTATTGACAATAATTTGACGAGGTGATGCATTTGAATAGATCTCTAGAAGAGATTATATTTATTAATTGATATGTACCATAATTATATAAAATACTCCAGAAAAGTATAAAATGTCCAACAAGGTTAGCATGTATCAAGATTATATGAGTTAATATTGGATCAAATATTAGTTGATTGTCTTGCCAACAGTATAAAGAAACACATGTTAGTGTTTTAATATCACATCATATTCATGGCCATGTACAAAGTACATTTAATAAAGTGATCACTAGTGTTGAAAAACTGACCAGAGTTCAAATTTAGAGAAGTGATTGGATGTGATAAATAAATTAGGCCATCCGGGTTTAATAATTACCCGTTATGGAAAGCTGAAGTTTTATTTGATAATGTGCTGACGCTCTCTCAATGTTAGATATATAAAATGAATTGAATGACAAGACATAATATTGAGGTTGAGCTATATTTGGATTGTGATTCATAATAATTTGTATTGATGAAAATTTCAAGAGTTATTAGGTTTTGATTTCTTATATAAAAGAGTATTGGGTGACTAGAAGTTCACCAAAGTAACTTATATATTATTGTCAATTATTAGGTTACCAGAAGCTCACCAAATACACTATTTAAGTTTTTAAAGATCCAGAAGATCACCATCTAGTAGAATTATAAGCAAGTGATTTATGCTTATATAACAATTCCTTTGATTGGGGCTATTATATGTCAGCACATAAGAAATAGGAAAAGAAGGAATTGAAATTCAACTGCACAACATATGTCTCCCCATTGATATTGAATTATTGATCTCCTGAGAAGAACAAATTATGAAAGATCTTATAATAAATACATATGCGTTATGCATTGTATAGTTAATGAAGAAATGATTTAAAAATTGCTCTCTAGAAGAGATAAAAACTTGTTTAATATAATTCTTATGAGAGATAAATTTTGTTGATTATGATCCTCCCATGAAATGAATTTTTATTGCAAATTTGTATACTAAGTTGGTGAAGAATTGTGATGCCCTTATATATGAGATATTTTACCAACTTAGGGGGAGAATTGGAGTAAATTGGCAAAAATTAATTAAACTATGATCCCTATATATATATATATAATGGTAATTTGAAATATTTTCTAGCCAACTTTCGTCCATATGTTATCAAGATATGTTGCACATTGAGATAAAGTTTGTCAATTGTATATACTTGAATCACTACACCTGAAGTGTAGATTGTATAATCGGTTCCAAAATAAAGATGTGGTATATGGTAAGATAGTGCAGTTGACACTTTTAATAATGTAATAGTATATTAATACCAGGTGTATGAAATACCCTTGAAGTTGTGGAGATATATGAATTATTACAATAGATGGCCTATGATGTAAGAAATTATGATGGTACCAATAAGAAATGTATTCAGATATCATAGTAAAATAGCATGCAAAATGTACATTAAAGAAATTTTATGATACTGGTACAGAATGGAACCGATAAATAATATGCATATGCATGATATAATGGACTAGTGAATAAGGGATCTGTAATATATGTCCATTTTAGTGTCGACATAATGATAATAATTAAAGTTTATCATGGACCAGAAGTCCAATGAAATATGGATTTTAAAATCCACATTGTACAGTGTCTTGCATTATTTCGAGTTCTATGTATGTTCATATGCATGTGTGAGTTCATTGGTAACTGGATTATTCATTACATATGTTCGAAATTGTTAGATGCATTACTTATTGTATAATTTGTTTAATACGTTATCATATTTTCTATATCTCATATTGCATGCATAATTTTCTATACAATAATTGTGTTTTTTGTCAATGTTCATTCATTCTATGTATAGTAAGACATATTTACAACTTTGATGGAAAATGAGAAAGAGATATTTATATTCCAATGGGTTTATAATTGTGATGGAATTATTGATGACGCCTATTTAATTGCATGTTATAAATCATGTAAGAAGAAGAGTTCCTGAAGAACTTATGTACGACACGTTTATATATCCAGCCCTACAAAATTTATATTTTGAATATTGTAATTATTATTAAAATTTTAGTCTATGTGACTAAATCATTGACATCTCAACCTGAAGTTTGAGCATAGTAATCAGAATTACTATTTGTATATGAAAGAGAACTATCGTGTCAATTATTAATATTCTAAAGAATCAACAAGATAATTATGCGTGAGACTGTTTTATCATGGTCCAGGAGAACCATGATCAATGTATATAATTACATGTGTTATATAATTATTTCATACAAGATTGAAAAATCAACATTAATAATATCATGTGTTGCCATATTATTAATAAGGAATGTTTAATCAAATAATAATGATCATCAATTTCTATTATTCACGGCCTCCAGAAGAAGGCATAATTATAATGGTTAAGACAACTAAAAACAAATATTTCGAATGAAATGTGGACAAACACATGTATTATTGTTATAGGTTTGGTGATATGAAGACTCACTTGTTCGCGTAAAGATTTGAAGATTTGGGAGGATCGAAAATCAAGGAATGATACTATTTTGCGTCATGTGAGAAGACTCTCAACTATATTGGATTCATTGCATTAGAAGACCTCAAGTTATGTATTCATCAGGGGGAGAAATTACGCGCTGCACTCTTTTTCCCTTAACCAAGGTTTTTGTCCCATATTGGGTTTTCCTGGTAAGATTTTTAACGAGGCAGCATTTTGAGCGTATTACGAAGAATGTTGTACTCTTTTTCTTCATTAGGTTTTTATCCCACAGGGTTTTTCCTAATAAAATTTTAATGAGGCACAGTCTTCGATAATGGACATCCAAGGGGGAGTGTTATGAAATATTTGTGGATATCCATTATCTTCCTTTGTACCATTCCAGAAGAATCTAGATCTAGAATTTATATTCTTATCCAACCAAACCCTAATTATATTGTGTGTATATATATACCTTGTCATCATATGGAATAATATATACAGATTAATTCTCTTCCTATCTCTCATATTTCTTCTTGTTTTATAACAACTTCCATTAATATTATGAGAAATCACAAACTCTAATATGTGAATGAACATATACTAATATATAAATGAACATTTACCAAAATGAAAACGAACGTTCAAAAAAAAATCCCACTACAAACTAAAGTTACATTTCTATGATCCTAAAAAATAGCTCAAATTATCCATTATATTAGGGCAATTGAACTGTATTTTTATTTTTATTTTTTTTTTATCCAGTAATTTTACAAGATAATAACACACACCACAAGCTCAATCAATTTAAAATAGATAATACCAAACATCATTCTATCATAATCAAAACAAATCTTTATTATGATAAAAATTATAAGAATCATGAACTACTACTGCTAAAATTTAATATATGAGAGAAAATAACTGGGAAAAAAAAAAAGCGAAAAGTTAGGGTTTGCAACTTTTTTTTTTCTTCAAAAAATAAACAAAAATAACTTACAATTTGATTTTTGACCTTTTTTTTTTTGAGGAGAGAAACAATGTGGGTAAATTCTTTTGTTCAACATGATAGTAAAGGGAGGGAAAGGGGGTGTTGGTAGTACTACCTATAGTGGGGTGTTGTAGAGGTGATCAACATTGGCTCGACCCATTAGCCTGGCCCGAAAATAGGGCGGATTTGGGCAAGCTTAAAAACGTATTTTTAGTTAAAAAGCCCGAACCTGGCCCGAAATGCCCATTTTGGCCCGACAAGCCGCTACTTTTTTACAGGTTTGGGCACGAGGAATTGTGTTAAGGCCCGACCCAGCCTGACCGAATTTTGATTACCTCTAGGGTGTAGGTGAACTAAACAAGGCCTAAATCAGATAAGGACCTTAGAGTAGTAGCCTAATATAAATCAACTGTAAGTTTGACGTAAAGGGCCCTTATATTATGCATAAAATTATAACTATCACCACTTGTTTTCAATTCCAAATAATTATTCATAAAATTATTTTATAACTATGCATGGTATCACATTTGCTTTATTCATCCCTGCCTTTTTTTTTTTGCACGTGACTCACACATAGTGGAGTCAACGCCGGAATATAGGGTCAAACCCTCTTTTCCGGCCAAAGGTGTGGAGTTGCAAAATAAATTTTGATTAAAAAATGTTTTTATAAGGTGGTTTCCTGTAAAAAATTGGTTATAAAAGGTGGTTTGCAAAATTTCCTAGATTTTAATAGACTTTTGTTATTCGTAATCACCTAAGTTCATCGCAATTGCAACTTTCCAAGGATAATTTGGCCAAATTGGGGGGATCACAATGGCAGTCGTGGTAGCAATGACAGGATAAAGTCATATCATCTAGTCAAAAATAATTCCTAAGTTCCTTTAACTATGCAGATAGGGAAGAAAGGGTAGATCCACAGGGAATCAGGTCTTCCTACTCCTAATTAATAAAAATAATCTAAATTATAAAGTAATTGAATTATAGATATAAGGGATTAAACTAAAGGAGATAAAAATAGGGAGAAATCAATTAATAAAAGCCTAGGGTATAGGTAATCAATTATAAATAATATTACAAGGTAAAACATAATAATCAATCATCAATAATGCATCTATTAACATATCATAAAGGGATTTTGCTACGTATTACAATCATGGAGTTAATTTACCGGTATTAAATATCATCTCTCGAATCTTGACTTAACCATTTATAAATTAGTCTGCCTATTGAAACTAAGCCTAAACATCAATTCTCATCTCTCGAATATCGAATCAATATTGCATAACTCATACAATTAAACCGGGCCTAATCTAATTGCATAGCATTAAATCAATCAATAGGAAATTAATCAAGCATTGACAATCAACAACAATAAATTACCCCTTCATATTATCTATGGATCCCCATAAACCCTAGAAGAAAAACTACTCACGCATAATTAAATCTAAACTAATCAAAGCAATTAAACAAGACATGATGAAATAAAGAAATTAAATTACTGAAAATAATAGAGAAGAAATTGTTACCAAAATTAACGGAAATAGTGAATTGTATTAAGAACAAGGTTGTAGAGTTGTAGAAAGAGAAACAATGAGAGAAAACTAATCTGAAAACTAAGTAGAGAGAAAACTAAGAGAAAAAAGGTACTAAAATTACTTAACAAAAACGTATTTATATTAAACTCGAAAATCCTAAACTTAAACGAACTAAAATCGAGCTTAATTATCTTCTGAAGACATGCGCCCGGTCGGGCGCGCCTTTTCTCCATCAGATCTTCTCTCACGCCCGGTCGGGCGCGAGATCGGGCGTCTTGCTTCTTCCGCCCCGCCCGGCCGGGCGCGCTTTCGAGCGAGACCATCTTGGCCGAGCAAGGCCATCTTGGGCACTCTAGCCCACTTTAGGCAAGCCTTGGACTTCGATTGGGCCCCGATCATTCGGCCTAATCCGGATTTCCTTCTTGGGGCTTGACTACTCGGTCCAATTTCCTCGGTATATCGGTCGTGCTCCTCCATTGCTCGCAGTCACTTCATAAAATCCCGAGAAAATGATCCAAATGTGCAATGCCCTACAAACCTCAACCAAACTACGAAAACACTAGAAAACACTAATTAGTAATAAAAGTGGCTATACAGAGCCAAAAACACTACCAATTACAACCAAGGGATGGGGGTAAAACACTATATAAAATAGACATATCAAGCAGCAGGCACAGTTAGGGGCGGATCTACATGGGTGCCTCCTGAGTCACGTGACTCACCAGTGAAGAAAAAAAATTATGTTTTATTAAAAAAAAAAATTAGAACTCAATTACAGTAGCAGTTTAGGGACTCCATTGAAATACATGATTTTTTGGACTCCATTGCATGAATTCACGATTTTGTCTTGGACTCTATTGAAATACAGAGAGTAAAGAAAAGAGGAGGAGGGAGAGTAGCGCGAAGAAGGGGTAGCTGGTAGTCTGGTAAAGTGTGGTAAGGTATTACATTAGAAATTTAGAGAAGGTCGGGTGTGAGTTGTCAGGAAGTTGAGGGTAAGGGAAGTGCGAATAGGACAAGTGTCTTCTTATATACCATTAGTTTTTTCTTTTGACCTTTTGATTTTTGACTACTACTAGTAGTATTACTCAACTAACCTGTTGTACTTTTACTGCCAAATTAATACAATATAAGTTGTATTTAAAGTTAAAAAATAAACTTTTTACTATAAGAAAATGAAAAAAAAAAGTTAATTTCTATAATTTGTGAGTAATTATATTAATAAATATATGAAGTTATAAAACTAAAATTTGGTCATCATATCCGCGATATTCGCATTAATTCCGTTACATAAAATTGTATTCGTTATCGAAATCACGACCGAAACCATGCCCGAAACTTTAATCAATATATATATCCAATGTTATATTAATTTTGTGGGTTATGTAATAAAAATTTTCTAAATTATTTGTAATTGAGGGGGGAATTAACTATATTAGGCACTTTCATTTTGAAAAATTGTAAAAATGTATGTAATTTAGTGTGAAATATGGAATGTAATTGTGTGGTAAGGAGGGTAACAAACTAACGATACTTATAGTATTAAGTGTTTGCAAAAACGCACAAATTGTTTAAAAAACATCAAAGCTACATTGCATGGGAACATGAAGATGTTATTAAAGAGTTGTATAACGTAATTTGTTAATGTATAAATAATTTTAATATAAATTGTTTAAGTTTCATATCTTGTTAACTTATTTTTTTTCTACCATATAAAACTATGTATCCCAACAAAATAAATATGTAAGACATGCTTAGTCTATCCTATGTGTTAAACTAAATACGTCTTACCTTACCTCCGACGTAGGGAGTTAATTCATCCCGTTCAACTGATTATTTCTCGTATACCTACGGATGGTTGTGTGAGATCTACGTAAATGTTTATTTTAACCACTCTTGGCTGGTGGGGGGATTGTGGTGATTGATTTGAGAGGACACATTACATGTATATGGACTCATGTAACCATTGATTTTGTCTTTGAGGCTGAGTGTGCGGTTCTCGGAGCTGGTGTTAGATATGGATTCTAGAGTTGCATTCGTTTGCGACTCTAATTAATAATTAAATTTTTTTAGAGTTAGATTAGATAAAAATTATCTAATATTGAGATTTGTTATACAATTATTAGTTCCCTGAATAGCGAATTACTCAAACTCGATGATTGGACAATCGAGCACATTCCTAGAGAGGGAAATGAGTTAGTGAATCTAATTAATTGTTATGCATCTAGGCTGTCCGTTGTGTATGGTTTTGAGTCTACGTAAGGTCTACAATTATGGTTTATCATGTTTATAGTTTTCAAATCAATTAAAATACCATTAAGAATTCAATTAATCAATTATATGCAGTACAAGTGTTAATATAAATAGAATTGATAATTGTAGGAAAGCTTTAGGGCCTGTTCACATTTACTGAGCTGAGTTGAACTGAACTGAACTAATTGGAGCTGATCTAAACTGAACTGAACTGAACTAATTAGAGCTGAGCTGAACTGAACTTAGCTGAAATGAATATTTTATAAGAGAGGGAAAGTAGGAGCTGAACTGAACTGAACTGATTAGAGCTGAACCGAACTGAACTAAAATTAAGCAAAGGTGAGCAGGCCCGTAGTTTGATCATTTGATGTAAAACAATTGATTGGGCAGCAAGATTAACAATAGAACGTTATCATTAATAAAAAAAATATTAAAGAATAATCAAACCATAAATAATACTACGTATCAACTAAAAATTATATATATTACAAACATAGATTCTCAAACCCTAAAAAATTAAATTACTCAAACATGAAATAAATAATGAAAAGTAAATCTAATAAAGAAAGCATATTTAAAGTTAAAAAGTAAAATTATATTACTTCAATAAATTAAGGAAAATTCAAAAAAAATCACCTTGTAAAGTAGTGAATTTTAACATTACCACCTCAATCAAGTTTTTTTTTTATTTAATCGTACTACCTCGTTTTTTCCAAAAACGCTAAAAAGTACCACCATTTTTTTGAGTGACGTCATCATGGGATTGTGTTAGTGTTTTAGCTCTAATTACATATTTTAATTGTGTTTTCGCCCCAATTACATGTTTTAATTGTGTCTTCGCCCCAATTACATGTTTTAATTGTCTAGCTATTCATCCAATTAATCAATTCATAAACCATAACTATTTGAATTGAGCAAAACCCCCAAATTGATTACCCAAACCCTAATTACACTAATCAATTCATTTCGTTGAAGGTTTAATTGCATAAATTAATAACCCAATTTGCAAAAATGCTATAATTGAAATCAAATTTGCAAGATGAATAGGTAGAAAGAGGGGAAAAGATAGGGGAAATTGAGGGAAAATGAAAAGGTGGGACCCATGATGACGTCACACAGAAAAGTGGTGGTACTTTTAATCGTTTTGGAAAAAACTTGGTGGTACGATTAAATAAAAAAAAAAAAAAAAAAAAAACTTGAGGTGGTAATGTCAAAATTCACTAATTTACATGGTGGTATTTTTCAAATTTTCCATAAATTAAAGTAACAAACTCAAGGACAAATCCAAGGAGAATCCATGGAGTTATCCATGAGAAACCAGGGGTCGAGAGAAAACTAAAATAATGAACGTATATAAACAAAGACATCAACAACATAAACCGCTTAAGGGAAAAATAATTATATCCCGTATATTATATTATCCTAATACTAATATAAAGATAAATAAATAAAATAAAATCAGAAAAATAACAATTACATAAGTCATATTATGATTGGTCGACTAAGGCGACATTACAAATCGTAGTCGACAAAGCTTGCAGAGGCGCAACGATCAAGCCCATCACGAGAGCTGTTGTGGACGCCCAAATCATCACTTGTTGGCTGCCAGCCAGTGCGCAAATTTTAAGATACACCTATTTATAGGTGCACCACGCCTATACTTTTGAACATTTAGTAAAAAAAAAATCTGAACGATTGCAAAATTTGAACATGTAATAAAAACATATGAACATCGCAAATTTTGAACATTTAGTTAAAAAATCTGAACAATTGCAATGCATCACACTTATACTTTTGAACATTTAGTAAAAAAATTTGAATAATCGCGAATTTTGAACATTTAGTAAAAAAAATCTGAACATCGCAAATTTTGAACATTTAATTAAAAAAATCGGAACAATCGCAATGCACCACACCTATATTTTTTAACATTTAGTAAAAAAAATATGAACTATAACAAATTTTGAACATTTAGTAAAAAAATCTGAACAATTGCAAATTTTGAATTATTATGAGTCAGACAAATTTTGAAAGAAGTTTGTCTGACTCGTAATAATTCAATAGTTTTGTAATATAAACTGAACATTTTTTGTACATATATGAACATTTATTTATAAAATATGAACATAAAAATTGCATGTTTATGTTTAGTTTTTGTGACGTGCTTATATTTTTTTTTACTAAATGTTCATTTTTTTTTTACTAAATATTCAAAAGTGTAGATGTGGTGCACCGTGGTGCACATAATACTAATTGAGGCCAGCGGCCAAACCGGTAGCTCCTCAATGGGCTGCTCGTTTGAGCAGCGGGCGCTAGTCGTCCGATGGTTCTCTGGGTCGTCTTCAGGGGATGTAATTCTTGTTCAAGAGATTGTATAGGGGCATGTGACCTATCGGTGGAAAGCTCACACAACTTGAATATCTTCAATCTGATTTTTAGAACTCAAGTTATGATCAAAAGCGGCATGATCAAAGTTAAATTTTGAGACTTGCAAACCATCGTTTTTCTTCATTCATTTGATGATGAACAACAACTAGTATTAACATTGACTGGTGGGAATTTTGTTTTAGCTCGTTGGAGGAGGAGGATGTAGAGAATATTGTTACTCTCTGCTGGGCTGTGTGGAACGCGAGGAACAAGCTGGTGATGGAAGGTGAGACCCCTAATGTTGATCAGATTGTGAGCTATGCTTCGGAGGTGAGTGCTGAAGCTCGTGCTGCGAGGCAGCAGTGTTGCTCGAATGGGACTGCTGCTGGGATGAGCTATCCTTCGGTCTGGAGTGCCCCTGCTGTTGGAGTGTTTAAAATTAATGTTGATGCAGGTTGTTTGGGGGATTTAGGCTCGGGGTTGGGTGTGGTCTGCAGGGATGGTGTTGGCAAGGTTAGGTGGGCTGCGATGTCCCAGGTGCATGAGACATGGGATCCGAATGTGGCCGAGGCAAAAGCAATCTTGCTGGGGCTCGAGCTGGCAAAGGAAAAAGGTATGAGCAATGTGGAGATCGAGAGTGATTGCCTTGGAGTTATTGAAGCTCTTCGCAAGCGTGTGAGAGGTTCTAATTCCGATCATTTAATTATCAATGATATTCTTGATTTTTGTTCTAATTTTGCTAGTATCACTTGGTCTTTTGTCAAGAAAGGGCGGGGGGGGGGGGGGGATAATAAATTAGCTCATTTTGTAGCTCATTTTCAACCATGGCTAGTTGGTTTGAGAATGTAGAATGATGTAATCCCCGATTGTATTTTGGATACTTCTTTGAGTAATATAGCAATATAACCTATCCCGTCCCTCGGGGTCTTTAAAAAAAAAAAAACCATTGACCTAACCACAGACGGATCTTCTAAGGGGCTGGCCTAGGCTTGGCCCCCCTTAGATCTGATCCAATTTCTATTAAGAAGCAAACTAAAAAAAAAGCCCACTTTGTAGCCCATTGGACTTAAATTCAGAAACACCTTATGTACCATGTACGGAGTAGTATTCCTCTATATGTTTTTACTTGACACAAACTCCTATGTGAGTTTGACACATGACAAATTGGCCCATATTTCAATACGTAAATGACAGTATTATTGGCAGTCAAGTACATTTTTTTAATTTAATTTTTTTTAAAAAAATTCTATATAAACAATAATAAAGTACTCGTACTACATTATTCATGTTTAAAAAATTATTAGGCAATTAGCAATAATATATATGTACTGTATTTGTTGTTCATAATTCTTTTTATTTTTTTAAATAGCTACTTTACAAAAAAAAATGTTAACTATTTTATATGGGTATTAGTATCTGCTATGGTTTAAATTTAGAAATTAAACTTTAATTCGGCCCCCCAAAAGAAAATTGTCAAGGTCTGCCACTAGACCCAACTATCATTAAACGTAGTACTAACTATCATGATTCATTGGTGACCTAACTCTATATTTGCCTTGACCACCCAAAATCACAGCTTTATTAGATGAGAACCCAAAGACAATTTTATCATGCATTTAAAAAATGCATTTAAAAAATACAAAGTAAAAGTTTATAGAAAAGCAAGGTGATAAATTAATAACACACTCTAATCACACATCAATGACAATTATCACTAAATAACTACTCCGTAACCAGGGGCGGAATTAGGAGGTGGCTGGGGTAGGCCATGGCCACCCCCTTGATTATGTCTAAAATTTAATTTTGCAAATGTTGTCAAACAGATATTCACAGTTAAGTTGGTTTAACGTATGAGATTATTTAGTGATTTCTCACATGAGAGTATGAGTTCGAATCTTGCTGAATAAGTACTATGTATTTCCCAATATTTAAAGAAGAGAAAATCGGTTAAAATTGAGATTGTTAAACCATTTTTCCAATACCTACAATGAATAGTGAAGTATGCTTCTTCACGTGATCGCAACTCTCCACTATCACGTGACCATCTATCTTTGTAGTAACGCAACCACCGTATATCCCGTCATACAATCATACATAACAAACTCACCATACAAATCATACACCCTACCACACTCAAACCCACCCAAAAAAAAATCCAAAACAATTTTAAAACTCAAAATAAAAATTCCCTCTTTCTATAAAACCCCTTCATTTCCCCCAAAATAAAACCCCCCTAACACTTTCTCCCACATTTCCGTCGCATTTTTCCCACCAAAAAACGTCGGAAAATCGAAAATGAGAGAAATCCTCCACATTCAAGCGGGTCAATGCGGGAACCAAATCGGAGCCAAATTCTGGGAAGTAGTTTGCGCCGAACACGGAATCGACCCGACAGGGCGGTTCCACGGTGAGTCAGACATCCAGTTCGAACGAATTAATGTTTACTACAACGAAGCGAGTTGTGGTCGGTTTGTTCCTCGGGCTGTTTTGGTGGATCTTGAACCGGGTACTATGGATAGTGTACGGTCTGGACCGTACGGTCAGATTTTCCGACCGGATAACTTTGTGTTCGGACAATCTGGGGCTGGTAATAACTGGGCTAAAGGTCACTATACTGAAGGTGCTGAACTTGTTGACTCTGTTCTTGATGTTGTTCGTAAGGAAGCTGAGAATTCTGATTGTCTTCAAGGTACTACTTCTTTAAAGCTTTTTCTCTCTTTTTTTTTGGGTTTTTTTAGGGTTTGTTTAATATGGTTTAATCCTTGTACTCCGTATTTAATTGGATTATGTAGAATTGTTTAATAATTGTGATCAATTTCAAAGAATTTCTCAAAGTCTGGTAAAATTTCCTTTGCTATTCCTTGGTAAATAATTGATGTTGGGGAAATTGTGAAAATGTTTGATCAAGTCATTACTATTTTTTTTTTTTTATTTTTTTTTTACACAATTTTGGTGTTAATCTGGTGATTTTGTTTCTGGTTCTGTTGAATATTGTTGAGTAAAATGAATTATTGTGTGATGTTGTGAATGAAATTTTAGTTTGAGAAAATTTTCACAAGAGTCGGACACTTGGACACATACCCGTGTGTTGGAGATGGGTAATGGGTTATCGAGTTTGGTTAAAGTTTCAGTCAAGAGTGAGAAATTGATGTTAGAAAGTATTGTTCAGATTCTGCAGTAGACATGATTTGGGTTTGTGTTGATTTAGATAGATTATTGTTCTGTTTGTCAAATGCAGGGTTTCAAGTATGTCATTCATTAGGAGGAGGTACTGGATCAGGTATGGGTACCCTCTTGATATCCAAGATCAGAGAAGAGTATCCGGACCGAATGATGCTAACCTTTTCGGTTTTCCCATCTCCTAAGGTGTCCGATACTGTGGTTGAACCCTACAATGCCACACTATCCGTTCACCAGCTCGTTGAGAATGCTGACGAGTGTATGGTGCTTGATAATGAGGCCCTATACGATATATGCTTCCGCACTTTGAAGCTAACGACTCCTAGCTGTAAGCCACATTGCCCTTTCTCCTAGTCTGTTGCTTGTAATGTTTTAAATAATTGTTGAATTCTTGACTTCTTGTGACTTGTAATTGACTGAAGCTAGTTAGTTATCTTCTATTTCCCAGAACTTACTAACTTGGATGCTAAATCCTGTCAAGCTGTCACTAATAATTAATGGCTTGCAACTACTTTGAAGTATTATTGTGTCTTAAAATATTAGGTTGATGGATTTGTAGCTTTAGATAGTTGATCTCCATTGCACATGATGTGTTGTGTGTATCGTTATCATAAATCTCATAATGTGTATCCAATTAAATGGAGTAAGGTTAAAGAAAGAGGGTTTTTCAGCCTTTTCACTTGGAAAAGAGATGGGACAAGTTAAGATAATATCGTTTTCGTTTAGTATGAGTTATGACTATATGGTGGTTGTGGATAGGATCCAAACATCATTGTCACTCGATGTTTGTATGTTTTACAGTTGTTATATCACATGGGCTTTGGTGGGCACTCCTATTGTAGTAGAAAATAATATCAATAGCTTGTTGGTAGGACTGGTAGCATCATATCAGTTGGTTTAAGCATCAAGTTATCTGCTTGGGCCCTGGGGCTGCAAATTTTGTATTGTTGCTTTTATTTATGTTGATGACATTAGGACTTTAACATTGATTATTCTATTGATCCTCAAAGGCATACCAACTATATGGACATTCATGTGACTTACAGGCCTTTGTTGTAATTTTTTTTAATGGCAAAGTTACATTAGTTTAATTAAAACTTATATAATATGATTCTCTGTTTTGTCTCACTTGTGAGCTTTGACTATTCATATTTTATTTTCTTCCGTGGTAGTTGTAAACTTGTGAGAAGCATTGTAAAACACCTGAGAGGCGAACTGCTATCATGTTGCGACTAATTAGCATAATCCTTATTAGTTTAAGGCCGTCACTTTATGAACAGAGGAGGCTGTTAATCCTCTGAGAAGGAGAGAAGCATTTACGAAGGTTGTACTTTTCATTTTTAAATTTATTAGGGTAATGATTATCCATGGTATCTTTATCTTAAAACTGAATGTCTAATCATATGCTAGGATTGTTGCAGACTTTTTTGTTTCCTTTTTAAAACAAGTTAGAATGTTTTGTAAGCATCTTACTTTTTTTGGTCTACTGACTTGTAAAATGCCTTAATCATTCAGTTGGTGACCTGAACCATCTTATCTCTGCTACAATGAGTGGAGTTACTTGCTGCCTTCGCTTCCCTGGACAGCTAAACTCTGATCTTAGGAAGCTTGCTGTCAACCTCATTCCTTTTCCCCGTCTACACTTCTTCATGGTTGGGTTTGCACCCCTTACATCTCGTGGATCCCAGCAGTACCGTGCTCTCACTGTCCCTGAACTTACCCAACAAATGTGGGATTCCAAAAACATGATGTGTGCTGCTGACCCTCGGCATGGCAGATATCTCACTGCATCTGCCATGTTCCGTGGAAAGATGAGCACAAAGGAGGTGGATGAGCAGATGATCCATGTACAGAACAAGAACTCATCCTATTTTGTGGAGTGGATTCCAAACAATGTCAAGTCCACTGTCTGTGACATCCCACCTACAGGCCTGAAGATGGCCTCGACATTCATTGGGAACTCAACTTCCATTCAGGAGATGTTCCGTCGTGTGAGTGAGCAGTTCACTGCCATGTTCCGCAGGAAGGCCTTCTTGCATTGGTACACTGGTGAAGGGATGGATGAGATGGAGTTTACTGAAGCAGAGAGCAACATGAACGACTTAGTCTCTGAGTATCAGCAATACCAGGATGCAACTGCCGGTGATGATGAATACGAAGAAGAGGAGGAGGAATACCAGGACTAGGCCAAAGATTCGAGCTTGCGCTATCTTACTGTTTGAGACATCTTGTCTACTTGTGATACACATACAATTCGTTGCAAGAACCTGAAAGTATTATAATTAGATTTTACCTTTTGTCTTAGATCAGATGTAATCTGTGTACTGTTTTGTGGGATTTGTGGCTACAGAATTTGGTTTAATTTAGGTGAACTTATGGTGTCATGGTCAATGACATTTTGATATTGGGTGGTATCATGAAGCAATGTTCTTGAGTATCTTGTGCAGAGCTCTCACCTGCCTGCTGTACCTTGTTCGTAACTCGTAAGAGTTGGTTTCGTATCTCTTGCATTGAGTTTAGACTGATGTGGATTGTTTTTTGTTAAGTGAATATTGTGCTCCTCTTGCTGACTCTGGAACCATTTTTCAAAGTTGATTTGGGTATTATTGCTGTAAAGTTTATGGCTTTACAAATAAAAGAATAGATGCCACTAACCAAAACTTTGAAGGATAAGTTGTTAAAAAGCCTCAGCACGGTTAATTGGGTAAAGTGTACTGTAATTGAATTAACACTAGTCTGTGTCTCGGTGATCTTACGACTGAGGATTAATGTGCGAAGTTGTGAGAAATTTTCCACGAGTAGGGCTTCACGCTTAACTATAAGAACTAGTAAATTTCATGTACGAGGTTGTTTAACCACTATTAGTCGATGGAAGGCCTATGAGGCTATGAATCCTCAACTGAAGAGTTTTCATGGGCATGCCTACTACAATGAACATGCTCAGATACGAAATAATATTACTCCATACTTTTAGCATATTTTATTGGGATTGTGACAACAATTTTTTTAACGGCTATTTCATCAAATGCCACTAAGCAATTTAAAAATTCATCAAATGCCATCGGACTTTTCAGAATTCACTAAATGCCACCGAGTTTTTAAAAAATTCACCGAGTGCCATTAATGACTAACGGCACTTAACTCAGTCATTTAGGCTAATTATGCCACGTGGTGGCTTATGATTGGTTGATTATTAAATTAGTAAATTAATTACTTAATAAAAATAAACTTAAAAAAAAAAACCACCCACCATTACCCAACCCCAACCACCGTCTGTCACTGCACAGTGCCACCACCCTATCCCCACCGCGGCGACCCAGCCCTGAACAACCACGCCGTCGACCCAGCTTAGCCAGCCCGCGCCGACAACGCAACCCAGCCACCCTTCCCGCAATTCGCAACCTTCTCTTTCTCCATTGAAAATCCCTCAGTTCCCCTCCCCACCGCCGGACGACCAAAGCCCCCTCCACTCCCCACTGCCGGTGACCAACAAACCCTCTCCGCTCTGGCGAACCCAAACCGCCCCCTCCCCTTCCCATCTCCACCCCCTGAACCACCTCACTTAAACTCCAAAATTGAAAACCTTAAAATCGAATTAGGATTTCGATTTTGGATATTTCAATTTTGGGGTTAGGATGGTGGTTTAAGGGGGGAAAGTTGATGGAGATTGTAGGGGCATGGGCGAATTAGCTTTGCCGGCATGGCGGCATAGGTGATGGGGCTGGACGACGGTGGGAGGGGAGACTGGTGTTTTTAAAGTGGAGGGAGGGGTTTTAGGGTGGGGGGAAGGTGGTTCTGGGAAGGAGAGGGTGGCGATGTCATAGGATCAGGGGGAAGGGTCGCCGCCAACACCGAAGAGAACGTTGGTCTGGTCGCCGGTGGGGGTGGGGCAAGGGGTTGGGCTGGCGTTGGGGCGGTGGGAGTGGCTGGGGTTAAGGTTTTTTTTTTGTTTTTTTTTTTATTTTAATTTTTTGATAAATATAATAATAATAAAATGAACCAATAAGAATATGCCACGTGGCATAATTAGCCTAAATGACTAGCGGAGTTAACTGTCGTTAGTCATTAATGACACTCTGTGAATTTTTTACAAACTCGGTGAGATTTGTTGAATTCTGAAAAGTCCGATGACATTTGGTGAATTTTTAAATTGCTCAGTGGCATTTGGTGAAATATCCGTTTTTTTAATTTATGTTTTTTTACCTATATACAACCCTATTTTAGGAATAATTGTATTGAAAGATCACCAGTATACTGAGCATTTATGGAAGTAGAAAACTTTTTAGGAATGAAGTGTCTCGATTTATTTCACAAACATGTTACACTTTCCCATATGAAAGTGCACAAATGCCCAAATGACTAATTTCAGTCTTCATGCCAAACATTAAACATCAATTATATATTAACTAGAACATGTACAAAATGCAGACATGTCTCCAGGATTACATCCATCACCTATCGTTTGCTCAGCGCTTCCCAGAGCACATCCAAATCAATATTACCTCCAGAAACTATAATAGCTACATGTTTGCAATCTGCCCACAAAGGATTTTGCTGAAAGCTATCAGACAGAACAGCAGCAAGACCTATGGCTCCGCTGGGTTCTACTGCTACCTTGAGAATTTCATAGCAAAGTTTCATAGCTTCTACAATTTCCTTATCATCTACTGTGATGACTGCATCCACCAAATCTCGAACAATGGGCCTATTTCCAGCAAAGATAACCCATAAGAGTGCAACAAAGGGAAAGAAGTAGAAACATAATGTAGAGGTGGGGTTGAAGGGAGGGAATGAAAAATGATCCTGCATACATAAATAATTTGATGATTTACCGTAACAACAAAGATCTCATTATTATTGTCTCACTTTTTTTTAGCAAGGACATTAAGAAGCACTCAATGAGAAACTGCTGCTTCCATAAGATAGTTAAGAAAAATTATTTCCAACGATAAGTGAATAATCTAGCATGCACAATTGATCCTAAGAGGTAGATTAAGACATGAAATTTATAATTTCATGTCAAAAGTGTAGGAAAGAAGATGTTAGACTGTAAGTGGCTACATTTGTAATTATATGGCATGAACATGGCTAGTCTTGAAGTAAAAAAAGACATTCAATTCTTCCAAACATTAACACGAAGAATACTAATTTTTTTTAAAAATGCTAGATTTTAAAGTTTGCATGAAATAAGCTTGTTTAGTTGCCTTTACCAGGTTAGATCCCCAAGGAAAGCTCTAAGTCCATCAGCAATTGTATTGGTCTGAGGCAATGTAACTACTCTGCCTTTTTCTTTTGAAAGAGCTGCATCATTGGCTCCGACAGGTTCTGCAGCCAGAACTCGAATGGATGGATTGATTGATTTGGCAGCAAGTGCCACACCTGATATTAGACCCCCTCCTACAAAAAAACCAAATTGAAATCTGTTGGCCAATGCTAGAGGATTAAGATTACTTTCAACCAGAAGCATGAATATAATTATAAGGAAAAAAAAAAAAAGGTGAACTTCCAAAGTTCCAAGATCTCACCACTTATTGGAACAATTAAGGTGTCTATTTCAGGGAATTGCTCCAAAAGTTCAAGTGATATCGTCCCTTGCCCACTGCAACAAACCTAGTTACAAACTTACAATTGCCATTGCGAATTCATAGGTGGCTAAGCAATAAAGCAACCCCAATAATCAATCACAGAAATATGGAAAGATGAATTACCAAAACCAAACACTTTAAATAAGATTGTACCTTATAATGCGGCTATCATTATATGGATGTATAAGAACAGCACCAGTGTCTTGCTGTACTTTATCAGCAGTAACTTGCCTTGACTCAAAAGTAGGCTCACACCAGATTACCTCACCTCCATAACGGATTACATTCTTAACTTTACATTTTGGAGCATTACTGGGAACAACTATATATGCAGGGATTCCCCGCATTTGCGCAGCCAAGGACAATGCAGCAGCATGGTTGCCACTACCAATTAGTGTCAGGTGATATTAACACAGCAAATCAGATACTAACACAAAAGAATCAATTTAAGAAAAAGACTTACCTGCTATGAGTTACCACTCCTTTAGCAGCCTGTTCCTCGTCAAGTGAAAGCACAGCGTTTGAAGCACCTCTGAATTTAAAAGCCCCTCTAGGGTAATATACCAACAAGTAGAGATGGAAGTGTTAGAATCATTCTGCCGGTTTAATATAAGACTCAAATCTCTACATTCAAAATTGAAGACCGTGTAGGTTAGAATCTGAAATTTCAAACTGTAAACGCACTCAAATAAACTAATAAAAGTTCCTCACCCCTTCTGAAAGCATTCACATTTGAAGAGCAGCCTCCTACCAGCCATCACATTCAAAGTATCAGAGGAAAAGACAGGAGTATTGTGAATGACAGACTTAATACGCTCATGGGCTTCCTTGATGGAAGAAAGATCAGAAGCGTATTGATCAGATCCATTGCCTTTCCCTGTGTCCATTGTATTGATACACTGTATGCATATCCAATACAAACACATGAATTTTATGTGCCAGGAACAGAATCAAAAGTTCAATACTGGTAAATGCAGATTATGTGCATTTGCACAGACAACATGTAATTTCCACAGGACAGGCACTTCATCAATCTGCTCCAACACTTCCTATGGCTAATGTACGACGAACTCAACAAGCCACTCTATTCAAAATTCCAATTCCACCCACTTAATCTTCCTCAAGACTCCTATTTCATCGGTTAGCTATTTCGATGTAATACTTAGTCTTAATCATCTTTTTGGGTTTAATCCAAATCAACTCTACAAACATCACCACCATAGTAAAAATATAATGTCTCTTTCCATTAATAACCTCAAATGGAGCTATACATACATACACATACATACATCAGTGTATAGAAACTTATGCAAGAATGATTCAACTCAAAGGTATGGATTGACATGGGTTTTAACCAGAAATTGCAATTAACACATCTAATTGCTTCTTAATTACTTAATTACATATATGAATATCAATTTTTACCAATTGGCTCCCTAAACAACATCAACAATAAAACTAAAGCCTTGTTTCAAAGTACTCTTTTTACCTAAAAACATATCATACTACATGACATGAATCACATGATACACTATATACAGCATTTTCATATAGACATCATTCTTTAACAATTTAATTCAGACTTAATTATTTTTAAAAATTAAAATTTGTAACTTTGCAAATTTCTTAACTGAACAGATTAAAGTCAAATTATCAATTAGCTACAATTGAAAGGGTAAAAAGAAAATGGGATGAGGCGACTTACATGGGGATTGATTAACGGCTGCTTAAACGCCGTTGATGGTGGCACTGGTTTTGCAGTTGTTTAGTGAGAGAAAATAAATGCCATGGATTTTATTGAGCAAAAGACAACATGGTACTTGAATAGATTGTGATGTGTGACTTTGTGATTGTTTGATATGTTGGTTCATTTTTTTAAGCTCCTACTTGTATAATTGTTCATTTCGTTTTCTCTCTCCTACTTGTATTTCATTTCCATTGAATCAAAATTTTCATACTATTCCGTATTCCTTCCGTCCCTTTATTAGATTCTTATTTATAGCATTTATTCCTTACATAATAGAGAAAAGTAGGAATCTAATTAAGGATTGGAGGGAGTACTATTTTTTAATACTTGCAAGTTGCAAGCTTGCAAGACTCATAAAAAAATAATAAACGGATTGATTAAGTTATACATAGTAAAACTTAACCATAACAATTTCATATGGAGTACGTGATAAAGTATTTCACTTAAATTATTCGTTCACACTTGATCAATCCCAAGCCTCTCATCGGAAAAAATTACCAAAGCTCTATTCTTATATGTGAAAGTTGAAATAACTTTGATTTGAATCACGAATTCAAATTTATTATGCATAACTCATAAGGATTATATTCATTTTAGATAAAGTGCATATTCATGTGAACCACCTTGTGTATGATATTTTTGTGCCTTATTGGACCATTTGTTGAGGAGTAAAAAAAAAAAAAAAAAAAAATCATTTAAGGCCTATGATGGTCTAATGGACTATAGGCCTTGTAAAGCCCAAATTTAACTTGGGCGTTTAAGAACTTAAGTTGCATGAGTTACTTTTTCATTTAGTTTGCAAGAGTTAAGGGCCTATGGCCCAAGTGGATAACAACATTGCACATATTGAAGGACTTGGCCCATTACAAATTGAGAGTATTACTATGTGAACTGTAAAGAGCTACCAATAAAATATTGAACATCCATTGGGGTGATGAAAATCCGGGAGCTTACACAACAAATTCACCGAATTATTTATAGAATTCTTGTGAAATCATAGAATTTTAGGTTGATACTATATACCATGTATGTAAATTGCTTAAAATTTTGTCTAAGACTATATTTAAAAATATAAAAGTATGATCTTAAAAAAATAATTACCACTTAAACATGCGTTTATTTCCAACATCAAGTACAATAATTCATTAAAAAGGTGGGGACGGGGTCAATTGAATATGATTCTTGCCATACTTTGTCAACATATACCAATACTTGCATACTTGTTCTTATGCATTTTCAAGTACAATGACAAGACTACATTGAATTTCAATATACCAAATTCATCAAACAAAAAAAAAAAGGTTCAAAATTTCTCAATTATTTGGGAAGATATAGTACAAAGAATCATAAGATTCATACCTATTACAAGTATTAAACAAAAATGAAAAATGTGAGTTATACAATAGCAATCCACCTAGCTACGAGATTAATTTACATACACCAAAAATGGATTTTCCAAAAATGGTAAGCACTATAACATGAATCTTCCTATACTATACCAAAGCATTCAACGTACCAAAACCAAAATGTTTTTAGAGAATACTACGTACATTTTGCGTGACATTTCTTTACCAAGGCAAAGGAGCAACCCAAACCGCAGAGGGATCCGAAGTCTTCAACCATTCGGGTTGCATCCAACAAAGCGATTTGATACCCGAATAATCCATATCATAAACACCCATATCATTTCCGGGTCGAATAAACCCGAAATCCTTCACATTCCTTTGTCTATCATCCGTGAAATATATCTTGTTTCCTTCAATCCCACTAACCTCCAATAAAGACAAACAAATAGAAGTATTCATACCCAAGAACAATGCATACTCCCCAAGTCCATAGACCTCGACCCATTTACCAATACCCGAATCCATTTTACACACCCGAAACTCCCGGGTTGAAATCGGAGGATCCACATTAGGGGCATTATTGTAAATATCCTCATCATCACTGACATTTTCGTAATAAAATGCTTCATTAAATTGAAATTTCCTAAGTACCCTACAAAGCTCCCCTTTAATTTCAACCAAGTAATACTTCTGCCTTACAAATTTGGACACATCGGACGGCTGAGATGAAATCTCCTTAATCAAGCAACGGTCAAGATTGCAAGTGAATATCTTACCATAATCATTAACAACGTAAAATCTCCCCTTAAAGAACAAACCATCAGAAAACCCATTCATCTTCACAACACAAAAAATGCAACTTAGTCCAAGAAACATCACCAACCCTACAAAACGCAGCACCTCGTACTTCATAAAGTATCAAAACGACACACTTCGAGTCTAAGGAAGGAGACGAAGAAAGAAGCGCCTTTTCAACATTTTCCGTAATTCTTGGAAGCCAACGACGCCGTTTGATGAAAGGATTAAGAAGATAAATAGAATTAGACGAGCTATGATTGTCTATAGTGAGGACTAGCCAGCCATCATACGACCCGCGACACCGGTGAGAACAGGGGACGTTGATGTTGAGGTAATTTTGATCAGACGGTGGAAAATTGATGAATTTCCGGTGATGGGTTTTACGTGGAACGGTGATAATGAGGCCAGGGATTGGGTGTGATAAGGTGTAGCGGTTGTACTTTGCGATTGATCTCCAAGACGAACATACACCGCTGATTCGAATGTGATCAGATGGTTTTTTGATTCGTTTTATGATCAAAGATAGGACATCTTTGTTTATTTCCGACCAATCGTGAGTACGAGACTTAACCATTTTTATGATTGGAGAAATGGAAGAAAGAAGGAGAAAAAAAAAAAACAGGGGAGTTTGAAACAGGGGAAAACAGAGGTATTTAAGGGGTAGGGTTTAAAGTGTTACTTGGGGATCAAGGATTTTAAATGGGGATTAAGGTTAAATTAAGGTTTTACTTGAGGATTACGGTTTTGTTGGTGGGGAATAACGGAAATTCGGTTATGTTTGCCGCGTCGGTTATTTTTAGGGCTTTTGGGCTTTAAATTATGGGTTTTCAAAGATTCAAACTAGTCAAAATTTATTTAAGATGGTAACCGTTAACCAAGAGTGACCGAAGCGCCTTATTTTTGTCGAAGTGAAATTATTTTTACCAAACTTAAATTATTTTTACTAAATTGAAATTTATTTTACTCATCTGAAATTATTTTTGCTGAACTGAATTTATTTTTAATTTTCAGTTATATTTTTCGTTTAAGTTATTGATTTTTACTGAATTGAAATTTTTTTACTGAACTAAAATTAATTACTGAATATTTTTTTTTTGTAGGAAGCGAACAAGGCCTGAGTATAACCTTTTTTTTTTCCAAGCCTTTTTTTATGTGGGTTTATATTCAACAAATGTATAAGAATTAAGAAAGGATGTAACGCAGAGTGAGAGTAAAGGATAGTTTAACGGATTGGAGCTTCCCTTATTGTCCCAAGAAATCTTGAGATCGAATTTCATCACATGTCCTTATGACTCTAAAAAAAAGTAGTAGAGTTTAGAGCATGCTTGGAATGAGGATAATATATTAAGAGGGTAATAAAAGTCAAAATTGAAAAACATAAGTCAGTAAATGTATTGTTAATAGGAGGTATGGTCTTTACAAACGAAATAAGGTAGTTGTTCTGTGATGAGGAAAAGAAAGAGATGGAGAAATTATTACCCTCATAATGAGGGTAATCGTTACACACCCTCAAAATGAGCCTTTTTCTTCACCTCATACACCATCACTACATAATTTGTCTTACAAGCACACCAGCCATTACTATCTCATCATTCTCTATTTACTTTCATTTTGCTTAGTTTGACTTTTATTACCTTAATAATACATTTCCCTCAATCCAAGCATGCCCTTAATGTGAATTAGAGATCACGAAGAAGTCCAACTTGACCTATTCTTATCCAATAGAGCCCTAAAATCTTAGCTTAATAAAAATCACAAAAGAACACCTCACAGCTCCCGCCTCTAATGCCAACCCACTACCATAGAGCCCTAAAATCTTCAAATCATAGTTTGATAGCTGTTTTTATTGATTTAGTTTTAGGTATGAAACTTTGATTAGACAAAATGACAAATCAACAAAATCAAGTTAATTAATTTTGCTAATTTAAATAGTTGTAGGAGAAAACATTTAATTGAGGAGGTTAACAACCAAAATGAACTGTTCTCTCTCCAATGCTCTCTCTAGTTCATCTTGCTGTGGTTGTGGTGTGTACGTGTTGCTTCTTATGCTATTACACTTGCAATACGTAATAAAATAAAAGATATTAAAGCAATGATAAAAAAAAAAAAAAAAAAAAGAGATCAATAAAAGTAATAAGGCAAGAAAAATCCATATTCGTTATCATTCCTAAATTAGTTCGTTAATCGATCAATGAAGAATCATGTCCTACATGGATCCAAATCGCTTGATAAACTGAATCTTATCATGTCATATAAGAAAACAAATCAGTTGATAAGCTAAGGGTCTGTTCTCATACGTTTATTTTCAGTTCAATTCAGTTCAGTTCAGCTTCTAATTTCCTTCTTTTATAAAATATTCAATTCAGCTGAGTTCAGCCTATGAGAACAAGCCCTAAATCTTAAAAAAGGGCTCTAGATTGAACGTTGTTTTTAGGAATAATATTGGCTTAAGTCTAGATACTTGAGTCGATTTGATTTTGCCAATGTCATTGGAGTTTGTCAAATGCCTTTTTTATCTTATTTTCAAAAGAGTCGCAAAGACAGTAAAAATTATAAATAAGGGAAGAAAATTTAAACCTACAACCTAATGCAAACACGCCCTTAATATTAATCAACCGGTCAAGACCTAATTAGCCATTCTAAGACTAAAATCTTAAAAAGATGACAATCAACTAAGCCAAAGCTTCCTAATCAGTGGAGATGCCAATTAGCCCAATCAACAGAGGATGTCCCAGTTTCTCATGGTGAGAAACATATTTTGTTTGTCATATGACATTTTCGTAAATAAATCAACAACTTTATTCAACTATGAAGCTCACAATAATGAAAAAGTTGTTGATTTATTCACGAAAATGTTCCTATAAAAAACAAATTTCTTTTCTCACCATGAGAAACTGGAATTTATTTCCCCAATTAACACAGTCAAAACAATAAAACTCCTTCATAATTACTTTTATGTTATTATCCAAGTATAAATGCATTTAAACCAACCATCTTCCACTGTTATAACATTCGATACAAATGCTCTTACTTTGTGAATTATTCAACAATTAAATGTTCTTATTACGAGTTTTATGTAACTCAATCTATTGCCACCATTCTCAGTCCGGCGTCCCAATTTGATTGGTGAGTTTGTCTTTCTCTCTACTTTTTTTCGATATCATGTTTATCCTTTGCCAATATTTTACTCCGTATTTTTATGTCATTGTCTCGTTGATATCCAACGTACTTTGCTTTATTATCATTTTTCATGCTTATTTGAGCATCAAACTGCTCAAAACAAAAGATTATCCAATGTAGAATATGTCCAAATAATATATATTTCAAATAATAATTATGTGTTTGTCTTAAAAAAAAAAAAATACTGGAGTAATAGAGAATCAAACTTGGTTTCATATACTTCGTGTCATTCTTTAATTCGTTTAATTACGGAGTAGAGGCAACTTATTAGACAAGTTGATTGCTGGATCGTGGTACCAATTATAAATTTATAATTATTTATTTATTCATATAGAATAAAGATTTCACAATGATGCCATACACATAAAGGCGGCCTACTACAACACATCTTATATATTCATATTGCTTTTGACTTTTGGATTGAATTACTTAAAATTATTTAATTTTAAGTTATTACTTGTTCAATTGTTGCATTTTGCATAGATTATGTGGGCCTATGATACCAATAATACAAAGTATAATTAGATTGTTTGACACATAATACATTAATTCTAAAATGTTCTTGTAATTTTTTTTTTTGTTAACAAAATTTCTGTATTATGAGACATTACCTCCATTTTTACAGATGAATTTTGTTTTATGGGTGTCATTCCTTGTCAATGCATATCTTTAATATAATTATTAATGAACAAAAAAATATATAATACTTACTTTGTAAGTATTAATTAATACAAATCAACTAGACCGTGCATGATTATACTTTATGTTCAATTTTAGTTACAACACTTAAAGTTTTTGCATTGTCAATTTTAAAAGTTCAAAGTGCAGCAACTAAAAGTAAACAAAGGAAGTATATGTTTTAGAATCAGAAATGAATGGAAGAAATATGCTAATAATTGAAAAACTTGGTCACAATTTATAATATAAAAGCATTTAAATCAAATTATTAATAAATGTCTTGGATTTCTTGCATTAGTTATGTAATAAATAAAATAATTGTACATTTTATATGTTGAAGAATAAAACCTCTCAAGTATCACCACATGTAAGTGTCCCACATTGGTTGGAGAAGAGAGAACTAAACACTTTAGGGCTACTCCTCCTATTGCCATATGATTTTGGGATGAAACCTCCTGGACTTGTGAAGTGGACTCTCTTTTCTCGGTTTGCGGGTGCGGCCCAGACTCGCGTTTAATATTATATCATACTTCGACATAATTATGCAATATTGTTCAATTCATGCCGATGTAGCAACACAGTACATATAGAGTAATTGTATCATTGTATGTATAGCATAAGTTGACTTTCTAACAAACTTTTGACTTTTTCTCGATACATCCACTTTTTTCCCGGGCAACAAATATTTTTAAAAATCTCAATTTGTCATAATCTTTAAAACCAACCAACTTTTCTTAGCGTGTACACTAACTTTTACATGATATTAGTTTAACCCCAGCATTTCATTGTGAAACAGAGTAAAGCACAACAACAAAAACAAAAAAGAGAAACAAAAAAAAATAAAAAAAAAAACCCAGACATTTTCATCAATGGTGGCAGCCAAAATCTTGACGTTTAGCGTGCTTTCGGAATGAGTGGAGCAGGGCAGATTTATCGGCGAGGCCTCACTACCCGTCGATGCCGAAATACCCGAAAGGAGTTTCGACGAAAGAGAAGGAGAAGATTGAAGGGTCTGAATCCAAAGCTCTGTTTTCTGTTATTGGTATGACTTGTTCTGCTTGTGCTGGCTCTGTTGAGAAGGCGATTAAACGACTTCCCGGTATTCAAGAAGCTGTTGTTGATGTTTTGAATAATAGGGCTCAAGTTATCTTTTATCCTTCTTTTGTCAATGTGAGTGCTCAATTCATGTGTTATTATTGATTACGATTTTGTCATTTTTTTTTTGTATGTAAAATTATATATTATTGGTTGGTATGTGAAAATTTTGGTTGGTTTTTTTTTTTGGGTTTATATTCAATTGAAAAAAATAAACCCTATAATTTAAATATGATTTAATTTATCAATAGATGAATAGAACACAATTTAACTGGAGTACACAAATCTCAATTAAAATTTGATTTTGATTAGGGTTTTTGTTACAAGTGCAAAATGGAAATGGGTTATTCATATTTGATTCAGTTCAAGCCAATATATGGGTGATGAATTGTTTGATTTAATAACAGATAATATCGGGTTACATTCGAATCTAAATGCTATATTTATTTGATGGTAAAACTAAAATTAATGTTTTTGTCCTTGAAATATACAATTAATTGATTCTTGTGTTCTTGTTTATTTGTTGTCTTAATTTAGTTGGTTACAAATCCATTTTTCATTAGTTTTTCAAAAGTTTAGTACAATTTTATAGGAGGAACAAATTCGTGAAACAATTGAGGATGTTGGTTTTGAGGCTGCTTTGATCCAAGATGATATTAGTGAAGGAAGCACTCAAGTGTGCCGGGTACGAATAAAGGGAATGACTTGTACTACTTGTTCAAATTCAGTTGAAGCTAGTCTTCTTGGAGTTCAAGGTGTTAAAAAGGCTCAAGTTGCATTAGCTACCGAGGAGGCTGAAATTGAATATGATCCGAAGCTGATAAGTTACATTGAGCTACTGAAAGCTGTAGATGATAGCGGGTTTGAAGCTGAACTTATCAGCACTGGAGAAGATATTAGCAGGATGCAGCTCAAGGTTGATGGCATAAGCTTAAACGATTCGTGGGATACGATTAAAAGTTCACTTGAGGCACATCCTGGTGTGCAAACTGTAGAAATTGATCAGACTCTTCAGAAAATATCACTTTCTTACAAGCCTGATATGACAGGACCTAGGAACTTTATTGAAGTGATCGAGTCAGTTGGATTGGGGCATTTCAAGGCTATGATATATCCTGAAGAAGGTGGAAGAGATTCTCATAAACACGAGCAAGTTAAGGAGTATTATCGAGCATTCCTCTGGAGTCTTATCTTCACGATACCAGTGTTTCTGACCTCTATGGTCTTCATGTATATACCGGGTGTTAAACATGTGTTTGATACTAAAATAGTGAAGATGCTTACTGTTGGAGAAGTACTAAGGTGGGTTCTAGCAACTCCAGTTCAATTCATTATTGGTTGGAGATTTTACTGTGGATCGTACAAAGCGTTAAGGCATGGTTCTGCTAACATGGATGTGTTGATTGCCTTGGGAACAAATGCAGCATACTTTTATTCAGTCTATATTGTGCTTCGAGCTGCAACATCTAAAACCTTTGAGGGAACGGATTTCTTTGAGACAAGCTCTATGCTCATTTGCTTTGTTCTTCTAGGAAAGTATTTAGAGGTTTTGGCTAAGGGGAAAACATCTGCAGCCATTGCCAAGCTCATGGACTTGGCCCCTGAGACAGCAACACTATTGGCCCTCGACACAGATGGGAATGTCATAAATGAAAAGGAAATTGATAGCAGATTGATACAAAAGAATGATGTGCTGAAAGTTCTCCCTGGTGCAAAAGTAGCCTGTGATGGTTTTGTAATTTGGGGTCAAAGCTATGTGAACGAAAGTATGATAACAGGAGAATCTCGGCCAGTGCCCAAGAGGAAGGGGGATACAGTCATAGGTGGGACAGTGAATCAAAATGGAGTGTTACATATCAAGGCTACGCGAGTTGGGTCAGAAAGTGCACTTTCTCAAATTGTCCGTCTTGTTGAATCAGCAGTTCAGCACAGATGGCCAAAGCACCTGTGCAGAAGCTTGCTGATCGTATATCCAAATTTTTCGTTCCTTTGGTAAGTAATCATGTTGATTCTATACCACCTAACATGCGATTGTTCTTATATTTTTAATAGTCTGAACTCTGAAGTATGCTTAAATATTAGTAATGTAAAGTTTGCTATTTCAACTTACAGGTCATTTTTCTCTCAATTTCAACTTGGCTAGTATGGTTCTTAGCCGGAAAATTCAATACATATCCAAAATCATGGATACCCTCATCTATGGATAGCTTTCAGCTTGCATTACAGTTTGGCATTTCTGTGATGGTTATAGCCTGCCCTTGTGCTCTCGGATTAGCAACACCCACTGCGGTTATGGTTGGTACTGGAATTGGTGCATCTCAAGGTGTTCTCATAAAAGGTGGCCAAGCTTTGGAGTCTGCTCACAAGGTATATATATCATATACGAAGTATGCTGCAGTCTTTGCTCGAATACCACATTGCATTTAACATTGACAAGAAACTAATAAGGTAATCTGTCATCCTAACTATTTTGAAGGTAAATTGCATTGTGTTTGATAAGACCGGGACTCTCACAGAAGGCAAACCTCTAGTTGTGAGCACAAGGCTCTTGACTCAAATGGTACTTCGGGAGTTCTATGAACTGGTGGCTGCTGCTGAGGTAATTTATTCTTCACAATTCACAACCTTATTTATAAATTGATGTAGGAGATATGCAATATAAATTGATGTAGGAGATATGCAATAAATTGATGTAGGAGATATGCAATAGCATCACCCATATTAAATCTCTGAAGAACAAGTTTGATGTACTCTGATTGTGATAACTGCAAAGTGCCTCTCTGCTTATCTCTTGTGATTTGCATTCCTAAAATCTTCTTTGCTGGACCCAAGTCCTTCATGTCAAATTCCTTTGACAATTGATGCTTCAACTTTATAATATCATTCATATCAGAACCTGCTATTAACATATCATCAACATAAAGTAATAGGATGATATAACTGGATTGATATCTCTTGAAGTAGCAACAGTGGTCAGCGTTGCACTTCTGGAAATCTTCCTTGTGCATGAAGTTATCAAACTTTTTGTACCATTGTCTTGGGGCTTGTTTTAGCCCGTATACACTTTTCTTAAGTTTGCATACCATCTGCTCTTTCCCACTTTTTATAAAACCTTCTGGCTGGTGCATGTATATTTCTTCATCAAGATCTCCATGAAGAAATGCAGTCTTCACATCTAACTGCTCGAGATAAAGATCTTCAATTGCAACAATACTCAACACTGTTCTAATGGTATTGAGTTTCACAACAGGAGCGAATATCTCATTATAATCAACTCCCTCTTTCTGTTGAAAACCTTTGACAACTAGTTGAGCCTTATACCTCTTGGAATCATCGTGCTCCTTTTTTGCTCGATATATCCATTTGTTATGAAGGGCCTTCTTACCTATGGGTAACTCAGTTAGTTCCCATGTCTGGTTTGAAATCAGGGATTGCATTTCATCTTTCATTGCAAGCCCCCACTTGCTAGCATCTCTGGTCTGGGATGCTTCATAATAATCTTCTGGTTCCCCATCATCAGTTAATAACAAATAATTCATATATTTTCTATTAGGCACATGTGGTCGAGTACTCCTTCTTAGTGTAGGAGTTGGACAAGAAGGTTGTTGTATGTCATTTGATTGCGATGTACTGCCCTGTACAGTCTGTTCTTGTTGCGGAGTACTTATGATAGTGTACTCTTGCATCGTACTGTCTGGGACATAATCTTTATCAATGAATGTGGATTCTTTTTGATTTGTTTCATAACTCTCAATTTTATGCCTATCTTTGTACATGACTCTCTCATTGAAAATTACATCTCTTGAACGAATAATCTTTTTGCTTTCATCATCCCAAATGCGGTATCCGAACTCATCTTCGCCATAACCGATAAAAGTGCAAACTTTTGATTTAGGATCAAGCTTATTTCTGCCTTGATCACTAATGTGAACATAAGCTACACAACCAAATACCTTTAAGTGCGACAATTTGATCTCTTTGCCGCTCCATACCTCCTCTGGTAATTTGTACTCCAATGGGGTTGATGGTCCTCGATTGATCAAGTAAGCTGCTGTATTGACTGCTTCTGCCCAGAATTGTTTTGGTAGACCTGACTGTATACGAATGCTTCTGGCTCTTTCTGTCAATGTTCGGTTCATCCGCTCAGCTATGCCATTATGCTGAGGCGTACCTGGCACAGTTCTTTCCATCTTAATACCATGCTCGTAGCAAAACTTCTTGAATTTGGTGTCCTCATATTCTCCGCCATTGTAGGACCTGAATCTTTTGATCTTCAGACCTGTTTCATTTTCAACCCTAGCTTTCCATATCCTGAAAACTTCAAACACTTCGGACTTGTATTTTAGAAAGTAAACCCATACTTTCCTAGAGTGATCATCAATAAAAGTCACAAAGTACTGTTTTCCACCTATAGACTGGGTGGTTGTTGGTCCCCACACATCAGAATAAACAAGCTCCAATTTTTCTTTCATTGTAGTTCTTCCATATGTCTGAAAGCTTACCCTCTTCTGCTTTCCAAGTATGCATTCTTCACACATGTCTAAATTCACAGATTTTAGACTAGGGAGTTTTCCAATTGAATGCATGATCTTCATTCCTTTCTCACTCATGTGACCAAGTCTTTGGTGCCATAACTTGGAATTTTCATTCTCTGTTGCAACTGCAATCGAATAACACGCTCCAGCTGTCAAATAGAGAGTACCATTCTTTTTACCATGAGCAACTATCATTGCTCCCTTTGAAATCTTCCAATTATCACCTTGAAAGATTATAGTGTAACCTTCACGAGCCAACTGCCCAACTGAGATCAAGTTCTTTCTTAGGTCGGGAACATGTTTGACATCCTTCAGCTCCCAAGCTGACCCATTTAACTTAATTTTGACATTACCTTGACCAACAATATCACAAGGTTGGTCATCACCAAGGTATACCTGTCCAAGGTTTCTATGGACATATTTCTCAAAAAAGTTTTTATTAGAAGTAGCATGGAGCGATGCTCCAGAGTCTAATACCCAAGA
Source organism: Chenopodium quinoa (assembly GCF_001683475.1). Classification (NCBI taxonomy): domain Eukaryota; kingdom Viridiplantae; phylum Streptophyta; class Magnoliopsida; order Caryophyllales; family Amaranthaceae; genus Chenopodium; species Chenopodium quinoa. The sequence continues at coordinate 752,378 of NW_018744693.1, read as the reverse complement.
CTCTTCTTTGCTCTCCAATGAGCATATCAACACATCATCACCTTCTCCGGTAGAAGTGACATTTTCCTCTGCCTTCACTTCTTTGCCTTTTGGTGTTCCCTTGCACTGATTTTTATAGTGCCCAATCTTTCCACAATTCCAACACTCCACAGTCTTTGAGTTTTGGAAATTATTTGGATTCCTGGATTTTGACCTCCTATCTTTGGATTGTCCTCGATAGTTTGATCTTCCGCGTTCATTCCTTCTGATTAAATTTCTTCCTCTTGACTCTGTATGCAATACTGAAGAGGATGAAGATTCACCTGATTCTCTTCGTCGAATCTCCTCACTAAGAACCAGATCACAAACGTCATCAAACTTCAACTTGTTATTTCTCGATGAGCTACTCACAGCTGTGACTGTAGCATTCCAACTATCTGGCAGGGAAGATAAAAGTATTAACGCTAATACTTCATCATCAAATTTGATTTCAACAGAACTCAATTGGGTTGTGACAGAATTGAGTTCATTAAGGTGTTGAGCTACCGATCCACCTTCCGACATCCTCAAACTAAACAACCGCCTCATCAAATGAACTTTATTGGAGGCTGATGGCTTCTCATACATATTAGAGAGAGCTTTCATGAGACCTGCCGTTGTGGTTTCCTTTGCAATGTTAAACGCCACATTGCGTGATAACGTCAATCAAATAACTCCGAGTGCTTGTCTATCTAAAAGCTTCCATTCTGCTTCTTGCATGCCATCTAGCTTTTTCTCTTCCAGAGGTTGATAGAGTTTTTTCTGGTATAAATAATCTTCAATCTGCATTTTCCAAAATCCGAAATCTTTACCATCGAATTTTTCAAGTTTAACTTCTCCTTTGTCTGCAGCCATTTCTCCCACTCAAATTTGACTTTTTCTTTTAGGATCGTTTTTATTTTTATCGTAATGTGGACTAATTGTCAACCAAGCTCTTGATACCAATTGTTAAGAAAATAATGCAAATTTTCTATTTAATCAAATTTGAGGGAGAAATAAATTACATAAACAAAATGTCTATTTATACCAAAGTGCAAAAAACACAACCCCTCTTTTCTCTGAGTTATTTTTCTTCTCTCAGATTTTCTCTTGAAATTATTACATACAAATGAAGAAAATGCTCAATTTATAGTTTTCCTAAAACAACCTAAGCCATTTAAAATTTAGCCTGCAATATTTATTACCATTAGTTATTTTTCTCTATATTTGGAAACACCTTTAGTTTTCAATGGTAATGCATGGTTATTTAATAACCATTTATTTTTTTTTCTTTATGTTTCTTAATTATCTGCCAACACATAGTCTGAAACCAAGAGATTCTTGTTGGTAACAAGAGCTTGATGTTGGACCAAGGAATTGCCATCGCCATCGAGGCAGAGGAATTACTTGCTGAAGCAGAGGATTTGGCTCAAACTGGTATTTTAGTATCGATTGGAGGTACTATGGCAGGGATTATAGCCATTTCTGATACACTGAAACCGAGTGCACGTGATGTCATATCTATTCTCAAGTCTATGAATATCAAAAGCATTGTGGTCACTGGTGACAACAAGGGCACTGCAAACTCCATTGCCAAACAAGTTGGAATAGAGACTGTTATTGCTGAAGCAAAACCTGAACAAAAATCAGAGAAAGTAAAGGAATTACAGGTAATAATATATTGTTATATACTTAGTATTCCAATGTTACAATTACTTATACATAAGTATCTCATTTACTAAGAACAAATGCAGGCAGAAGGTTATATAGTGGCTATGGTCGGAGATGGAATCAATGATTCACCGGCATTAGTAGCTGCTGATGTAGGAATGGCAATCGGTGCAGGGACAGACATAGCAATTGAAGCAGCAGATATTGTTCTCATGAAGAGCAATTTAGAGGATGTCATAACTGCCATTGATCTTTCTAGGAAAACTTTCTCCAGGATACGGTTGAACTATGTATGGGCATTGGGTTACGATGTGCTTGGGATCCCTATTGCTGCCGGGGCCTTGTACCCTTCACTGAGGTTCCGGTTACCACCATGGATTGCTGGAGCTGCAATGGCCGCGTCATCAGTCAGTGTTGTTTGTTGGTCTCTCTTGTTGAAGAACTACAAAAGACCAAAGAAGTTAGACACTCTTGAAGTCAGGGAAATAAGGGTTGAATGATATGATAAATATATACAGGGTTGTGAATCTGTCAAAAATGTGTACATATTATAAATTGTGCAGCTGAGTTATGATTTGTGTTCATGCAAAAATGTATATATGTTTTGTGATGGAAATTTTTGTGCTACACTAATTTGCATTGGTTGCTGATGAGAATTTTGTGGTACATTAATTATTTTATGCTTTCTCTGTTAATTAATAATCTCACTCGCATAATCTCATAAGTACCAAGCACAAGATATAAAAAATTGGGCGTAATACTTATTTTACAAGCCGTCACACAATATATATGCAAAATTCTCCACTATACACTACTTTTCAACATTCCACCAACATGAAGATCCACTTTAAGTGATTGGAGTTACATAATTATAGAAACATTTTTAAACCTTATGCGTATACTCTTGAAATTTTCTAATACTAGCATCTTATATTAATTTGTATATATAATCAGTATAAAAACTCATTATAAAGGAATGATTTTACTTAAAGTATAGTCCAATATAATGATTTTACATTAAGTATTTATATTAGTTACTGTCTTACATAGTAAATTAATCCAAAAAATAAATGAAATTGGCATCTACATTAGATAGGAGAATTATTTCACTCACGTATGGTTATCTATGCTCATCAAATTATATTAACTAGCCTTGGGTCAGTGCAATGCATGGAATTGTAGAAAGTTAATCGGGTTACAAACTTATAATTAATTTATTTTCAATTACTCGTAGTATATTTTCTTAAACTAACAAGCGTTAACATGCAACTAACGGCTATTGTACTTGGCGTAAAGTTGGCGTCCAAAATCCAAGTAAACGGAGTTGTGGTGAACTGTCGATTTGCTTAAACTAAGGGACACGTTTTTGCATGTTATTTACAATTCATGCCATCAGATTAACGAATTTCGCAAATCTGAGGCATGAACTTGTATTTTTCTTATGAGAAAAAGTAAAGAATTAGGGAGAGGAAAGTTGAACATTGATCAAAATAACGAGATATATTCATTAAAACTATTGAATATGGAGAATACGATTAAAACATCTTTCAGATCAATACATAGATTAAATCAACAATAAAATTATACATTAAAAAAAAATAAAGAAGGAGATGGCACTTGGTGGCGTTGGTGCATTACCGCTCAGGCGCTCATGGTTTGAGTTTTATATAAGTTTAAGGTTTTAATTTTATATAAGTTTATAGTTTTATTGAATTGAAATTAATTTTATTTAATATAAATTTTTGTTAAGCGAAGAAAAAAAATAAGACTTTATAAAAGAGTATTATATTTTTCAAGTAAAATAGAATTTTGAAGGAGACTTCACCTATTAATCCAAGCAATTATAGTCCAACAAGTAAATAATAAATTAGTGGAGCAACTGAAAACGCCTTTTTTTTTTTTTTTTGACGAGAACAAATATTGTCTAATTAGACTTCTTAGTGGAGTAGTGAAGAAATTACACAAGTTTTAGTAAAAAGTGCATTCTGACTATGAAATGCATGAGTAATAAAAAGAGTATTCCGTATAGGAGGGTTTTTTTTTTTATTTTTTTTTAACAGAGGTATATATGATTTTAACTTCAACCAAAAATGGTCAGACTTGAAAGTAAGTGCAACTAATACATACGTACATATAACATATTACTTCATCTTGATAGGCTAGCTAATTAACAATAGATTTGAATCACCTCTATGATTTATTTTTAGCATAACTTCATCAAAGGTGGAAACAATGAAAAAATTGTTTAGAAGATATTTGTAATTGGTGTAGAGATACTCCGTAGTATTCTCTAGGGGTGGAGGCATGAAGCATGCTGCATGCATATCATGATGAATCTAATAACCCTATTTATTTCATTCTCAATCCTTTCAATACTTGACTTTTGACCTAATTTTAGTACTAAAATACTTCTCTAGTTCTTTATAGTACTTTGGCATCACATGATTATTTATTACATTTGTCAAAGTGTAAAACCAACGACTAATATATTTGATTATCAATAAATAAAAATTATAAAGAATCGATATATTGAAAGTACACAAAAAAAAAAAAAAAAAAAATCCCACCTAGCTATAAATTAAAAAAGGTAGTTAAATTAGAGAATGAGCATAATAGTCAAACCATGTCAACTACTTATAAAGAGAGAAAGAAGTATAACTAATTTGTGATCTCAGTTTAGATTTTTATTACATCAACTTGTTGCGATTTATAAAAAAAAATAATAATAAATAAATGACGATATTAATTAAATCAAACAATATTTTTAATGATAATGAGTCAAACCTTTAATGAAAATCATACAAGATCAAATCAAATTAGAAATCAAAATAAATGGAAGCAGAATTTTAAAAATTCATATTAAAACATGCACTTTCAATTATTGAAATATAAAGTCTTACAAAACATGTGAAGAAGAAACAAAGTTGACAACCGAATATCTTGCTTTTTTCCCCCCAAACAATATCCAAGAGAAACATTTTAAAAATGGAAAATCCAGAAAAAATAATTCTGTGTGTTTTGAATCACTTAACTTTACCCAAAATCTCCTAATTTTGCTTAATTCAAAATGTATTTTATTAATTACTATCAACGTTTATTCACATAAATTGTACCGCCACCCATCCCATTATCATTTTATTTAGTATTATTTGTTACAATTATCAAATTTGTTTCAAATAAGTAAGAAAGTGGCTTATTATGATAATTCTACATCATTCTCTTTTTTTTTTTTTTTTTTTTTTGACAAAACATCATTCTCTTTTAATCTGTCACAATTAGTCAAAAGATAAGTTTTCTTTAATCATCATTTTAGATAAAAGGTATGTTTCGCTGTAAGCATATTAGATCCACCAATTTAAGATTTTTAGAATTGACAAACTTTACACTAATAACAGCTAAAGTGATTTAAGTGATGATATGAGTCATCTCAAAAATTTGACACACTAATTTAACCAATCACTAAAAATTTTCTATAATTTTAATGCAAGTATGTGCAACATAATACTTCTTTGAATGCGTTACTAATAGTGATCAACAAATAAATTTTGCATTACATTGTAGTTTATTATTAATTGTATGTTATGAGATATATGTCACTATGAGGTTGAAGGTAAGTTATACTTGCTACTCATGAAATGCATGATAAAGTGTCGATTAGTCGATATATGCATTATTGTGGAAGAAGTCATGAGAAATGAATTCATGATATTGATAGGGAATTAGCTAGAGATCCATTTATTCATTCCCTTTAAGTTAGTCCCTTAATTGTACGTCAAGCAAAATCGTGAAAATGATAAATACTTCCTCCGCCACGCATTATGTGCAACAAACCTTGTTGCACGTTTCCCAAGATAAAATTTGTTAATGTTGATTAACTAAATGAAAGGTGTGTGCTTAAGGTTAGGAGAGAGAGTTAATGGCCACCACTACACCACCTGCCAGCAGCAACATCCACCACCACCCCACTCGCCGTTACCACGTAACCACCACCACCCCACTCGTCGTTACCACGTAACCACCACCCCCTTACCTAGGCCTACCCCGTAACCACCACCAACACCACCATGATCCGAAACCCCACCATCCAAATCGCGGAACCCCATCACCTGAGCGAAATTGCGACAACCTGAAACCTCAGTAGCCAATTAATCGCGAAAACCCACCACCTGAGCGACGCAACATCGCGAACCCCACCATCCAGATCTGAAACCCCACCGACGCAACCAAGATCTGAAACCACCGCAACCAATCTCACCCAGTTCGCAACCACCACAAACCACCCTTTACACACTCTCTCACCACCGCAAACCCTAATCAATTTTCAGGATTTCAATTTCCAGAAGGATCGGCGACAATGTCATGGAGGAGGAGGCCGGTGACTCGATCGGCGGTGGATCTCGGCGCAACAGGGGTAGGTTTGGGCGACAGAGGCGACTTGGGGGGGGGGGGGGGTTTCACGAAGACATCAATGGAGGAGAGGTGCTCAGGGGGATTCGGGGTTGGGACTGGGTGGGTGGGTGGGCGATTTCGGCTTGTGTGGATCGAACCGTCGCTGTGAGAGAAGCGCGAGAAAAATGGTGGTGGCGGTGGCAGTGGCGGCTACGAGGCAGGTGAGAGAAAAGTTGGTGATAATGGTTGTGGAGGTGGTTGTGAAGGAGGAGAGAGATTGGGATGGGTTTAGATGATTGATTAATTAATTTTGGTTAATATGTTAATAACATATAATCTTAATCATTTAATATGTGTTAGTAAAGTTAACTAAGGGTACATTGGTCATTTTAAGTAAAAAAATTACTAAAAGGGGAAAGTTTTAGTTTGTTGCAGATAATGTGTAACATCCATTTTTAGAAAATGTTGCACATAATGCGTGGCGGAGGAAGTAAATATGTGGGATTCTTGGATCGTCATGCTAGCTAGTAACAACATTGTCTCGAAACTGAATTATTCAAAAATTAGAAAGCTTTCATAGCTAAATATATATATTTCTCGTATGATAGTTAGGCCCTGATCTTTTGTGTTACTGGAAAAAGTAGAGCAGGGATCAACAAAGTAGAGCAGAATAGATTTCAATAGAGCAGAGCAGCAGAGCCGAGTTTCCAACACACTGCATAGCACAGCAGCTCAAAGGAACAAAGTAGTACTGTAGCATATTGCGTTGCTGACTTTTATCAACCTTGTCATAAAAGAATTATCCCACTACGACAAGCATTAATCAAAACTTGCATAGTGCACACACTACCCATATATAACCTCCTTTTTTTTTCTTTTTTGGGAAACCACCCTATATTAAGTACTATAACATAGTTAAATTAATTACATGGTGGAGAGATTTATCATAATTATCCATTTCTTATTCTTAAAATAAAGATGTAAAGTACCTCATCCAAACTATAAAAGGAACTGTGTGTCAACTTTTTATACATCGAAATCAAATACCTAATTCAGCATTATATTACTTATTTTTACTTCCAATTTACTCTAAACTAATTAATGCGCACTCATCAATCCAGGCTAGATTTTCAAAAGTTATACCACTTTTTACATTTTACTTTATAAATACATAATAAGAATCATTTGCTTACAATTTACATCATTTTTCCATGTATTCTTCCAGCAAAGCAACATCAAATTAAAAACCCAACAACAATAACATTTTTTTTTTTTTTGAATAGCAACAACAATAACATTGCATAAAGGTCAATGCCTATGACAAGCGTGAAACTCTCAACGTTAGTTTGCATATGCAATGACAGTAGGAGTGATCTTTTATCCCCGAGAGCTCGGTACCCTTCAATGCCCAAGTATCCGAAAGGAGTTTCGACGTCGATGAGAGGAAATATGGAAGAAGGGTGTAAGAGTAGTGAATGGAAAGCTTTGTTTAGAGTAATGGGAATGACATGCTCAGCTTGTGCTGCTTCGGTTGAGAAGGCTATTAAACGACTTCCGGGGATTAAAGAGGCTATTGTTGATGTTTTGAATAATAAAGCTCAAGTCATTTTTTATCCAAACTTTGTTAATGTAAGTTCTTTCTGCCTTATCTTTCTATTTTTGTTATTCTCTCTGTTTCATAATATGGCATTGTTTCTTACCATTGTGTAAACTAAAACATTATTATATAGAACTTTGTTAGATTTTTCCAATTCATTGTTTCATGTACTATATATATGAATCGGATTTTATATATAGTATAATTTTTGTATATTTGCAAAAACAAATGTTATGTTTCTTGTGAAAAGGAGGGAGTATTACCAATGTTTTTTGTTTAAGATATCAATATGAAGTTAGTTTTTTTTTTTTTTTTTTTTTTTTTTTTTTTTTTTTTTTTTTAACAGGAATATGAAGTTAGTATATAGTTTTGTTTTTAATTCTTGACACTGTAAATGTGGTTGTTTAATCCCATTGCTTGATTTTTTACAAAAATATAATATGAAAATTAGCTTTCCTGGAATGATCTGTAAAGGGGGAAAGACCATTCTACAGTTCTCTAATTTTTTAAAATTTACTCCGTTAGTAAGAAAAAAGGACTAAGGACCTGTTCAATTCAGCTTAATTTCAGTTCAGTTCAGCTTCTAATTTCCTTCTCTCATAAAATATTCATTTCAGCTCTATTCAGTTCGGTTCAGTTCAACTCCAATTAGTTCAGTTCAGCTCAGTTCAGTTTAGCTCATTTCACTAAATGTGAACAGGCCCTAAGATGAAGAGAAAACAAGCTTTACATAATGGGTGGTCAACTTTAATTTGTTTAATAATTAACAATTTCTTAATAATAATAAGATATATATAGGTTTGATCTTAAAATATGCTTTACATGCAATAATTTTTCTCTTAGTATTGCTAATAATAACTGCTATAATTAAGTTTATTTATAATACGAGTACTTTATAGCTTAAAGGAGGTGATAGCTAGCCAACCTTATCAAGCAAGAATGTAAAAATTGTTATGAACTTATAAAGTATTTAGCTCTCCTCTTTAATTTCTATATTCAATACATTCATTATGCCATACCATACTAATATAAAATAAAATATACGTTCGCTCCCTAGTCATATTTATTACGGGAAACTAAAATAAAATCTAAATAAAATTTTAGTGTAAAATTCCTTTTCATAGCAACAAAAAAATGAAGACATTGATAACTACTGACTAGTGACTTGGTGAGTGACAAATACTAGTATATTGAATTAAAAAAAAGTATGTTAGTTGAAGCCTTGAAGGTACTCCATCTATGATCTATTCAATATACTACGTATTACCAAATTAGGGCATCAAACTATGTTACCAACTTACCACTTCTTTCCAAGAATCACACACAATCTATCTACCATATATACCATTCCCACTAACCGGCACTATGAATACACCATTGGACCCATCTTGGGCACCATCACTAGACCCATCAGGACCCACGGCCTTAGCCACTAGTCCCCCACTAGCATTGTTTTTGATCTTTTGGGAGTACTCAAAAGGTGCAAATGGCATGTTATTCCAAGCAATGCCTCTTATACTCTCTCCGTCCTTTTATTTTTGCCTCATGCTATTTTTGGGTCAAAATTTCATGAAATACCGTCAATCTATAAAAGATAATATAGTCATGAGTGATTTTGTTAGATTCTTTTCATTGTATATTTTATTAATATCACATTTTTATAATTTTTACGTGTATGAATATAATTCCTTCGTTTTTTTTTTTACTTGTATCACTTGGGTTTGCATAAAGTTTAAGGAGAGTAATATAATATTATAAGTGGATAAATAAATTATTATAGTAAAAGTAAAATGGGGACCATGAAAGAGAAGGTATGTGAGAGATGATATATATTTTTAATATATAAGTGGGGACCATGGAAGATAGAGAAATGATAAAATGATTTGAATGAGATTTAAAGTAAGAGAAAGAAATGATAAAATATAATATAAAGTTACCAAATATACAAGTGATGCATTAAAAAACATCCTTAAATAGAAAGTGATGCAAATAAAAAAACGAAGAGAGTAAAGATATAGACGTTTTAAGGGTCTGTTCATTTCAGCTTAATTTCAGTTCAGTTCAGCTCCAATCAGTTCCGTTCATCAGTTGTAATCAGTTCAGTTCAGCTCAATTCAGTAAATGTGAACAGGGACTAAGACGCATCTTGAAGACCGTGCACAGTTAAATGGGGCACAGAAATAGGAAGTGAGGGAGTAATATTGTACTCCCATTATTTCTTTTTATTTTGTCCATTTGGATTATTGACAAGATTCATAAAATGAGATAATCTTCTAAAATACACCCAATATATAAAATATAACATATTCATATTATGTTTTATTTATTGTCTCAACATATACTTTAATTTTCAAATTTCATAGTATTTAATTGTTATATTCTTTTTTTATTAATATGCAACTAAAGATTTCTATTGTCAAAATTGTATTGGCAAACATGTGCTGTTAATAATAAGAACACATCTAGAAATAGAGGGAGTAATAATTTATAGCCATCAAGGCGTTAACAATGAAGTATAACCTATAAAAAGTCCTCCATATGTAATCTATGACTTTAAGCTGCCTGATTTTTAAAATTTGTGTATGATTAAAGAAAAGGCTAGAAAATCCAAGTAGTTTACTTAGAAATTTGGATGCATAATTTTATATTGAGAGAACACAGAACCTGTAATGCCAATTGCATTATTCATTTATATATTTATAAGTGTTAACGACTACTTATCAAACTTATGTATGCTTAAAGAAAATTTTTGCAATAAAATTTCAGATTTTTTCATCTTTTCTGACCAATAAAAAGTGTCATCAATGTTTTATAGGAAGAACGAATCCTTGAAGCCATTGTGGATGCTGGCTTCGAGGCTGAACTGATTGCTGATGATAATATTAACGATGGAAGCAATCAAGTATGCCGGTTAAGGATTAGAGGAATGACATGCACTTCTTGTGCAAATGCCATCGAAACTAGTCTCCTAGGAGTTCGCGGTGTTAATAAGGCACAAGTTGCATTAGCTACTGAAGAAGCAGAGATTCACTATGATCCGAAGCTTGTTAGTTACAATGAGCTACTAGAAGCTGTAGAAGATAGCGGGTTTGAAGCTGTACTTATCGCTACAGGAGAAGATAGATGCAAGGTGCATCTAAAGGTCGATGGGATAAAAACAGAACATTCTTGGAGAATGATTGAGAATTCACTTGAAGCACTCCCCGGTGTTCAAAATATAGACATTGATCTAAAACTTCAGAAAATTTCTGTTTCTTACAAGTCTGAAAATACAGGACCAAGAGACTTTATTGAAGTGATCGAGTCAGCTAGCTCAGGGCATCTCAAGGCGATGATATATCCTGAAGAACATGGAAAAAATTCACATAAACAGGAAGAAATTAAGCAGTATTACAGATCATTGATGTGGAGTTTAATCTTTATGATACCAGTGTTTCTGACATCTATGGTATTCATGTATATTCCGGGTGTTGGAGAAGTATTTGACACCAAAGTTTTGAAGATGCTAACTATTGGTGAGGTAATAAGGTGGGTATTAGCAACCCCTATACAGTTCATTATAGGCCGAAGATTTTATATTGGTTCTTACAATGCATTGAGGCATGGTTCTGCTAATATGGATGTTTTGATTGCGTTGGGAACAAATGCAGCGTACTTCTACTCAGTCTACACAGTGGTTAGAGCTGCTACATCAGAAAAGTTTGAGGGAACAGATTTTTTTGAGACAAGTTCTATGCTTATTACCTTTGTACTTCTAGGGAAGTACCTAGAGATATTGGCGAAGGGAAAGACATCTGCAGCAATTGCCAAGCTAATGGACTTGGCCCCTGAGAGGGCGACATTGTTAACCCTTGATGCAGATGGAAAGATCCTGAAAGAAAAAGAAGTTGACAGCAGATTGATACAAAAGAATGATGTGCTTAAAGTCATTCCCGGGGAAAAGATAGCCTGTGACGGATTTGTAGTTTGGGGCCAAAGCTATGTCAATGAAAGCATGATAACAGGAGAATCGCGGCCAGTACCAAAGAGGAAGGGTGATCTGGTAATAGGAGGGACAGTGAATCAAAATGGGGCACTACATATAAAGGCAACACGCGTTGGATCAGAAAGTGCACTTTCTCAAATTGTACGACTGGTTGAATCAGCACAGATGAACAAAGCACCTGTGCAGAAGCTTGCTGATCATATTTCTAGATATTTTGTACCATTGGTTAGTAAACAACTAAGCATATAATTTCTTTTAAAGCTCGAACTATATTAAGATACTCCAACATTGTTAATTACTTACTGCTTTGATCCCCCAGGTTATCCTATTTGCAATTTCAACTTGGCTTGGATGGTTTTTAGCTGGAAAATTCAACAGTTACCCCGAATCATGGATACCACCATCAATGGACAGTTTTGAGCTTGCGCTACAATTTGGCATATCTGTCATGGTCATAGCCTGCCCGTGTGCTCTGGGTTTAGCAACACCAACTGCAGTTATGGTTGGTACTGGGATTGGTGCTTCTCAAAGTGTACTGATCAAAGGAGGCCAAGCTCTTGAAACTGCTCACAAGGTATGTTGAACTTTTTGTGTCTTGGATTCAATAAGCTTAAAATGGATGGACTATAGTTTAGGGAGACACCCTGGCAGTTATTAATACACTCCAACATTCTAATAAACTTCTGTAGGTTAATTGTATTGTGTTTGATAAGACTGGGACTCTTACAGAGGGCAAGCCAGTAGTTGTCAGCACGCGACTTCTGAGACAAATGGTGCTGCAGGACTTCTATAAACTGGTTGCTGCTGTAGAGGTAGTTCATTTTTCTGCAAACTTGCTGATTCTCAAAATTTCAAAAATACCTATTTTTCTGTTGACAAACCCCAATGTTCTGCTCTATACTTCTGATAGTCCTTTGATGTTAGACTTATTTCAGAACAGATGCAGAGTGTTTTAGTCATTGTTTCTAGAATTGGCCGAGTTATAAAGATGAATGTTCTAGCTCAATACTTGTAATACTCAAATCACGCTTCCTTTTTCTTGACATAATATTAGGGAATGATTTTCAGGTCAATAGTGAGCACCCATTAGCAAAAGCCATCGTCGAGTATGCCAAGAAGTTTAGTGAAGACAAAGAACACCAAACTTGGGCAGAAGCAAGGGAATTCATGGCCATTAGTGGTCATGGTGTCAAGGCCATAGTCAACGATAAGGAGATTCTTATCGGAAATAAGAGCTTGATGTTAAACCAAGGAATCAACATCCCAGCAGAGGCTGAGAAATTGCTTTCAGAAGCCGAAGGTAAGGCAGAAACAGGCATTCTGGTATCCATTAGTCATGAAGTTGCAGGAGTAATAGCAATTTCTGATCCTCTGAAGCCGAGTGCACCTGAAGTCATATCTATTCTTAAGTCCATGAACGTTGAGAGCATTATGGTGACTGGTGACAACAAGGGGACAGCCAACTCCATTGCCGGACAAGTTGGAATTGAGACCGTGATTGCTGAAGCTAAACCTGAGCAAAAAGCAGAGAAAATAAAGGAATTACAGGTCAGATTTTGATTACTCTTCTCTACCCTTTGAGAGAAACTAACAAGCATAATTTAGAAGTTATGGACATATATATGTAGCTCCTCACCTCACTGATGAAGTGATAATAAACACAGGCAGAAGGTTATGTAGTGGCAATGGTTGGAGACGGTATTAATGATTCACCAGCATTAGTAGCTGCTGATGTCGGAATGGCAATTGGTGCAGGAACAGACATAGCCATAGAAGCAGCAGATATTGTTCTGATGAGGAGCAACTTAGAGGATGTCATAACTGCCATCGACCTCTCAAGGAAAACTTTCTCTAGGATAAGATGGAATTATATATGGGCTTTGGGTTACAATATACTTGGTATCCCAATTGCTGCAGGAGCTTTGTTCCCCTCATTGAGATTTCGTTTACCACCATGGATTGCAGGAGCGGCTATGGCTGCTTCATCGGTCAGCGTTGTTTGTTGGTCACTCTTGCTGAAGAATTACAAAAAACCAAAGATATTGGACACCCTTCAAGTTAAGGAAATAAGGGTAGAGTGAAAACGCTACTTAGCTAGTACATGATAAGATGAGCAATCGTGTTAGCTACAATAATTTTGTACATATGTACTGGTAAGCTATCAATAAGCTCAAGGTCTGCTTATACTTGGCTAAATCATGAAATTGTAAATAGGTTCGTAAAGTGGCAAGAAAAGTGCTCCAATTATTTCCCTTCCATGTTGTACACGAAAACATTTGTTCAAGGACCAACTCAACCAAAATGTTAAGGTGATGGTTGAGGCCCAAGAATATATTTTATACTCTATCAATGTTGGTTTAGATCGAAAAACCAACTCTGAACCTTATGGGCGGGAGGGGAGGCTGGAGCAGCAAACAATAAGCTCAATCTGTTGTAGGATCAGGTCAATTTCTTTATAAATCACATAGTAGTATATGTTTACTCTATGCTAGTGTATAAATTTCTCTTGGCATTTGTTGGTGAGTAATTCAGAATGTAAGAAACATAATGTATAGTTATATCTTTCAGCAGCAAACACGCATATTTTTTTTTTTTTTTTTTTTGACAATGAGTACTAATAAAGAAATACATAAAAAGAAAGCAACCAACAACTACACTACACAAACCCAAAAAGACACTTGCGAGCAAACTTTATTCGAGTTAAGTTGGAGTACTTGAAGTCCACACTAGGCCCACGACCACGCTTTGCACCCACACGAACCACTTGACATCCTGCATGTGATATAGGTCGCCCCATCAAAGAACTAATTTTCCTTAAACGAGGGTGATAAATAGATTGACGACGATGAAGTGGTTGCCCCGTGTAGGGAATAATTTCAAGCCTTTAAAATCCCACTAGCTTGAACCCCGCTGTGATCATACACTAAAGTACGGTAGCATCCAAAAGGGAAGAAGATAGAGCAAAAGAGTCGCCAACAAGTTTTTAAGGAACTTGTAAACCGTTCACGAGGTGAAGGTTACACCCCTTAACGATCCAAGAGATCGTCAACTCCATAAGGTCATGAACCAAATAAGGGTTCGGGGATGAAGGTACAAATCCAACCTAAAAGAGATTGAACCTGCCCTAATAATAGGCCTCTACTTTATTCTGATCGTATTCATGTGCGCTTTCTAATTAACATACAATCAATAGGATTAACCCTAAACCTGTTTAATCTATGTTGGTTGAATTTAATGCACAAACAAATCTATTATTGGCGATCACTTGAATTATAATCACATTAACCCTAAACAAGATTATTAATTATCTTATCAAGCGTGATTGCAAATATCAATTCCCTTTAAACATACATAAAAGGTGATCAAGCAATAACAATATACAATAATATGCATATCAAGAAACATAATAAATAATCATCATCAATCATAATCATAAATGTTAGAAAGAACATAGGAAGCATCATACTTTTAATCATACTTGATATTAAAATACCCTAGACATGATACTAGGAATCATAACAATAAACACATGATGTCTACATCATAAAAACAATTAAAATACTTACTTGGATGCCTCGTACCTCTTTCTAATTACAAAATACACACGTTAGTAACTTCAAGGAAAATAATAATCAAAACAAGTAAATTAAATAATTGAAATAGAGATTTGGGACCAAACCCTCAGAAATTAAAACCTTTCACGTCTAGGGCGAAGGCAACTTCGAATATTGCTAGGTGTATCAAGATCTTGTGAATGCGGAATTTTGTATGAAAAAGCAAGAAAGAAAGAATGCTAAAAGATTAATGTTATTGAGAATTGATGAAAGAAAGATGATGAATAAAGAGAATTGGAGAATGTTGATGATAGATTGATTGTAGATGAAGAAAATTGATAATTGGTGATTGGTGAATGAAAACGGAATTTTCTGATACAATATTTATAGAGAAAATCGACCAAAAAAGATAATTTATCAAAACAGAGCTTGAAGATCACAGAAACAACTTGGCGCCGGCCTGGCTCATTGGCGCCAGGACCAGTGGCTAGTGCCAGACGCCAATGGCTGGCGTCTGGCGTCAATCCTGGTTCCAGGCGCCAAGGCCTGGGGTTGGACGCCAAACCGGCTTTTAACACATTTTCGAAACTATGATAATTTTACCGTACTAGAAGATAAAATAATATAATTTCAGTCGAAAATGTTATTTGATCTAATTAAAACTCTAAAGAATCCTAATTGAATTAAGAATGATAAGACCTTCTAGAATGTTCTAGAAGACCAAAACCATTCCTAATTATATTAGGAATGATAAATCATATTAGGCCCTCCCCTAGATCATTGGGCCGTATTTAAAACTCAAACCGGGCCCAGTTTAGTAAATTGGCCATAACTTCCTCACTATTCATTGGAATTGGGCTTATAATATATCGTTGAAAAGGTCTTTGCAAGCCCCATCCAACTACACCATTATTGGACCCATATCATGGACCAACCAAACTGGATTGGCTATTTTCTTAAAATAAAGTTTTCAAAAACAGAGAGAAGAGAAAAGAAAAGAAATAAAACTTTCCGCAACACTAAACCTTTTTACACTTTCGTTTCATTCGATTATGATTCCACGTGAAAGGCACTCATCACTGGGTTTGGTTTTGGGGAGACACAAATGGGTGTCTACACCCCAAAACCTTGGCGCTGAAATGCAAAGTGGAGAACTGATAACTTGGAACACAAACTTTTCCCACAAACTCCTGCGAATTCATCTCTCCCATCTGACTATCAGAATTAGAAAAGGTAGTCATGCACTCCGAATTGTTGTGCATCACAGGAGCACCTGTGGACTGCTGCAAAGTGAGAACCGGCTGAGACTCTAGAATGGGCACCGTCTGCCGATCATCATCACATGAAACCTTTTGTGAAGTAACTGTAGGGAACATCGCTACACTGGACTTCACATTGTGGGAGACCTCTGTCGTAATAGAGGTGATCATCTCCTCCTGATAAGACTTCAAAACCGGAGCATACGTGGACTGCGAAATAGGAGCTTTCAGGAACTCTAAAGTGGACACTGCCTGTTGCTCCAATCCACTAGGGGACTTAGCTGAAGTGGAAATAGAGAACTCTGCTTCCCTAGAAGTTACATCTTGGGGGACCTCGGTCTGGATAGAAGTTTTACTGGGATGAACCCGAATTGACATTAACGTCATAGACTTAGAATGGTAGAACTGAATGACCTTGCCTTGCATAACTTGCTGTAAATTTGAAGGAGAAAGCCGAAGGGATGAACTCGAACCATGTCGAGAAACAAACTCATGCATACAAGGGACTTCAACCCGAGGAGAAGGTGGTAAAGACTCACGATCCATATCATTACCAACTGAATCTGATTGGAAATCACATTCCATATCAGCACTCTCTAAAACTGGTGATGGGAAATTACATTCTTTATTTGTCATCACTAAACGAACTAGGCAATAATACTGGCTCTGAAACAGCTGGACTTAACCCACTACACTAAACCCCAGCAGTTTGAACCACTTCCGCAGAACAACAATCCTTGTTTACCTCACAACCAACTACATAGTCACTAGGAACTTGAAAAGTCGACTCAACTTGGGTAACAGACTTGACCAACTTACCCCTTTGTTTTTTATCGACTAAAGACACATCTTGTAACAAACCTTCAACACAATGCAACTTTGTTAACACGTCTGTATTATTAGGATCACTTTTAGTAGCCTTAACCAGATCCTTTCTAGCGGAACGAAGCTTGCCCAATTCTTGATACGCAGAAGCCCTCCTATAAAGAGCCTTTATATGATCGGAATCAAGCCCTAACACAAAGGAACAAAGCTTAACAACAGCAGAATAATCAAGAAGCTTCAAAGCACAAGCCGCAAGATTAAGATGCAGAGCAAAAGCCAAAGATCGAAACGAAGCAAAAGCTTCCATAAAACACGGCATAGTAAAACATAACAATTTACTAGCCAACTCATACTTGGAAAAGGCAAGTTTAAACTTGTCAGCCTTGAACAAGGAGTTCCCTTGCTCCTTGAACTCCGAGGAACGAACTACGACGTCACTGGGTTTATCCATAGAGGAAAGGAAGTGGATGATACTTTCATCATTAAAATCATCTGGAAGATGAAAAGAAATGAAAGCAGGAAATAACTCCATAATCAAAACTAGAAACAGAGTAAGAGTAGGATATGTACCTAGAAGAACAAATAACAACCAAAGAAAAAAGAGAATTCCACCAAACACACCATCTCACCAGCTACTACAAAGCAAAAGAGACAACACCTTTATTCTTTCAAACGTAAAATATGATTATAGAGCAAAGAACTGATGCCAATTACTCCAAAACTCTAAAACAAAACCAATAGAGATCACACCTTTGAAGGAGAAAAAAACACAAAAGGAAAACAAAATATAAAACCAGAACAACCACAACTAAACTCCTAAAGAAAGTTGCAAGCAGAGAAGGAAAATAAAAGGCATAAAAGGACAAAGAAAGCTAAACCAAAGGAAACGAAAGTAAACGAAAAAGAAAAGAGCAGTAAACAACGGGAAAGGGAACGAAACACCTAGAAACAGAGGATACAACGTTGCTCCGAACGATCACCCTTCTCGTCAGCCGTACTTTGAAAGAGGCGAAGAGAAACAACCAAACAAAGAAACTATAGACAGGCTACTAGCCTCGCCGGCGACAGCTAGGAGAAGGAGCGCCTATCGCCGGCGAGCAAACAGAGAAAGAGACGAGGCGGTGGACGTAGCGGTGGTGAGGCGGTGAGGGTTTTGTAGAGAGAGAAAGTATCCTTGTAACGCCCCGACTTTTATTCTGAATCATGTAATTTATACTCTTCAAAGTTCACCCCCAAAAGTAATTTAGGGGTACATAAACCTAATAAATCGATACCTCTCACTATTCAAACTAGGGATAAAGATTAGGGAATCACCACCTCGAAAGAGCTCATAGTAAATTTTAAAATTCAGGTGACCAAAAACACTTTGACATTTTTCACCAAAAGTACCTATCAGAGCTCATTAATTTTTTCGATCTTTGAGGATTTGAAACGCCAGTAAAAAACTTTGATGTGTTCATTAAATTATTAAATGTGGAAGGGCGTTGATGTTCAAAGCAAATTTGATTATATTAATGACTGTAATTTTTATTTTCATTTCTATTTTGATGTACGAGAACAAAATAGAGAAAACGGAATTTTTTTAATAGTCAAACATATGAATGTGACAAGATTATCTTCATAATTGATCAATTTTTTGTCAAAAAAAAAAAATTGAGTACATTTGTCAAAAAAAAAATACTAATTGATTCTCACTTCGCATTTGTGGCTCTCGGAACAAAAAAAAAATAAAAAAATAAAAAAAAATCCAACCTCCATGATACTTGACAAGTCAACAGTACAACACATTCGCTAATTGTTTGACTTCCGATAACTATCACTCTTCACTAGCATAACTAGAATTTCTAAAGTTAGAACGTTCCGGTTATACAGAAAAATCTTCGCATCGTACTTATAGGTTCGAAAAATCTCATATCCGTACGGATTGCAATCTCCTAAAAAGAAAGACAGAACCCTAAACGTGTCACAAAGCAATTTGACGAATTGTCGACACTCAATCGAAGGCTCTCCACCGCCGCTGACAATTATGCAAGGGTACAAAAGGTGGAATTGGGTGGATATAGATTTTAGGAAAAATTGTCAAAAATAATGCAAACTTTGTGCGGTCCGCTAAAAACAAGTCAAACTTTTAATTATTTCTAAATAATACAAACATTGAGGGATATTCGCTTTAAACAAGTTATTTTACCTACAACTTATTTAGCCGGTTAATTTTTTTATTTATCTTATAAAGTTGTTTAATAGTTTTAAAAATATAATACAATGTCACATGCTATATAACCTATTCACGAGGTAACTAATCGGTTTTAACTTGTTTAAAGCGGATAACCTCAAAGTTTGTATTATTAAAAAATAATTAAAGTTTAATTTGTTTTTGGCGGATTACTCAAAGTTTGTATTATTTTTTACTATTTTCCCTAGATTTTAAAGTATTGCCAACTTTTCAACTATCAAAATGAATAGAGGGGAACAAGACCTTGTTCTACTCTAATAATGCTTGAAAAGTTGATCTTATGCACATAATCAAATATAATAACATCTTCTGAAACCTCTGCATCTGTGGCAACAGATAACAGCTCAATTCATCTACCTTTTAGTCAGTTTAGGCATGCATAAATAAAGATTGTTTTGCGCATGCTTATTGTTAAATTCATAATAGACATCCATAATTGATCTACGGAGCATGAGGTATTTACGAGACTGAGATTGAAAGGTAGTAACCAAAATTTAAACTAGAACACCTATAGATACTTGATTGTGTCTCCCAAAAACCAAACCCAGTGATGAATACCTTTCCCGTCATTGATTATCGAACGATGTGGAGGGTCCATTTATATTTCTAAAGTCATTAGGATTTGTTTAAGTTTTACGTAATTTGTTAATTCACAAATCAGTTTTACGTAATTTGTTAATTATCCTATTTTTGAAAAGAAAATTGATGAATAAAAAGTTATACCGCAAGTGCACGGTATTGACTGAGACTTAGCAAATACGGGTCGAATCCCTATTATATAAACTATTTCGATAAACAAAGAGTGATTTGATGATCAATTAACTAAAGTATGACAATAATAAAAATAAGGTTGTTATCTGATAAATTAAAGTCTAGGGCATAGATTTGGTCCTAAAAGTGCAAACAATCCATTAATAAACAAACTAGGTCGAATAGTTAAAGCACTGTTAATCCTATTGTCGAGAATTAACGCTTTTGAATTAATATATGTAGTTCGGTCGCTAAATAATCAACTCATGATATTAGCCAATTACATAAATCAAACAATAAAGCACAAATCAATTGGAACTAATCAAACTCTAATTCATAAATAAATAAGTATAAATAAAAGGTATAAACATAATTTCCCTCACTTAGATCTAGAAAACGGCTACTCACTCATAATTGAAATAAACAAAACAAAATAGATAAATAAACTATAATTCATAATTAATAAAATAAAGAACGAAAGATTGAATGAAATACCTCAATGATTGAATTACTTACTGAAGAGCAAAATCTAGGGTCTAACAATGGAGGAAGAAAAACTCAAAAGAACGTTCAAGCATAAAATAAAGTATAAGAGACCAAATAAAATCCTCTTAAGTATTTATATTAAAGCCTAATTCTAAGCTAATTAAAATAGAAATAAATACATAAGCTAAAATATTATTGGATGATAAGCAATGACGTGGAACGTGAGAATTCAAGGTTGCTCGTGGCCCATCACCACTCGACCAAACCCGCGGCTGCAGGGTGGTTCTCGTGCCCTGTCAGCAGCGACAGCAGCCTTTGAGTGGTCGCAGGATAGACCCACAGCAAGATCCCGCGGGTGGCTGAATGCATCAATTGGATTTAAACCTTTATAACTTCTGTTCTAGGAAGCTTCTCGATGCGTGTGACCTATCATTGGAAAGCTCTTAATTTTAGTTTCCAACGCAACTTGAATCACTTCAATCCGATCTGTAGAACTCGAGTTATGATCAAAACAGTGAGCAAAGGTCATTTTTGATACCTTGCAAGCCTTCGTTTTTCTCTGTTTCTAACTCAAATTCGTTTCCGAAAGGTCCATAGCGACTCTTGTGGATGATATATTCATTTCCCATGCATAAAATCCTTAAAGCCAACATCCACAAGCATAAATCCCTCGATCAATGAACTCGTCTATCGATTTCCATTCAAATATCATTCAAATCATCTTCAAACACTTCGAAAATATCCAAATGACTATGAAATTGATCACCTGAAACATTAAGAAATACACAAACGAAGCCTAATAGAGCGATAAATGATGACTTATGTAAATATACAAAACAACCCAAAAGACTAAGAAAAAGATATAAAAACTAACATAAATGTAAAAACCCTATATAATTATGATTAAAAAATTTATTTCGAATAAAACAAGTGTTTTAAATATATTTTATACGGATTTAATAAGAATAATTACGAATATTCGACTAACCCAATTTGATTGTAGGTCGGATTCCGCACGAACCCTATCTTCCAAAAATATATCGTTGGGCATTGTTCGGAGATAGAATCATCACGACGCGATACCCCCATCGCACTGGATAACCCTATCGCGCCGCGATGACGCCTGTTTTACTCCGCGTCGGATTTGGATTAAATCCTTATCTTTTCTGTTGGTTTTTCTTTATAAATAGAGTCGATATTCCCCGTTTTCCAAATAACCAACAACCATCTAATTCTCTCCTGGTCAATAGTGAGCACCCATTAGCAAAAGCCATCATCGAGTATGCCAAGAAGTTTAGTGAAGACAAAGAACACCAAACTTGGGCAGAAGCAAGGGAATTCATGGCCATTAGTGGTCATGGTGTTAAGGCCATAGTCAATAACAAAGACATTCTTATCGAAAATAAGAGCTTGATGTTAAACCAAGGAATCACCATCCCAGTAGAGGCAGAGAAGTTGCTTTCAAAAGCCGAAGGTAAGGCTGAAACATGCATACTGGTATCCATTAGTCATGAAGTTAGCAATTTCTGATCCTCTGAAGCCGAGTGCACCTGAAGTCATATCTATTCTTAAGTCCATGAATGTTGAGAGCATTATAGTGACTGGTGACAACAAGGGGACGGCCAACTCCATTGTCGAACAAGTTGGAATTGAGACCGTGATAGCTGAAGCTAAACCTGAGTAGAAAGCAGAGAAAATAAAGGAATTACAGGTCAGATTTTGATTACTCTTCTTTCCTCTATTCAAAAGAGACTAACAAGCATAATTTAGAAGTATTACCTTCATTTAATCCTTTGATATTTGCGATATACTTTGATATTTGCGATATAGTACTTCACTGATAATAAACACGTGTTGAAGGTTATGTAGTGGAAATGGTTAGTTGGAGACGGTATTAATGATTCACCAGCATTAGTAGCTGCTGATGTCGGAGTGGCAATTTGTCAAGAATGTGAATCCTAGGTGTTTTTATTAAGAGTAAGGAGTATATATATACAACTTATGATAGGGCCTAAACGTAAGCCCGATAGCTAACTAATTACAAAGGTTATTTGGTTTAACCCCCCCTCAAGTTGGGGGAGCATGCAAATCACAAATGCCCAACTTGTCTAATAAACACAAAAATTGTCGTTTGCCCAATGCCTTCGTAAATATATCCTCTAGCTGCTCCGTCGTCCGCACATGAAAAGTTTCAATAATACCATCTTGAATGGCATCACGAACATAGTGACAATCGATCTCAATGTGTTTAGTACACTCATGAAACACTGGATTTTGCGCGATGTACAAGGTTGACTGACTATCACAAAATAGACTCATTGCATGAGGATAAGCCACACCCAGACTACCAAAAGTGTCTTCAACCACTTCAACTCATCAGAAGCAGAGGACATAGAACGGTACTCTGCCTCTAATGAAGACTTAGCAACAGTTGGTTGTTTCTTGGTTTTCCAAGAAATCGGAGAGCCACCAAGAAAAATTAACCAACCAGTTATCAACCTCATACGGGTCTGGGCAACACTCGCAAACCAAGAGAGAGAGTCCACTTTACAAGTCCAAAGGAGGTTCCATCCCACAACCATATGGCAATAGGAGGAGTAGCCCATTAGCCTTATAAAGTGTTTAACTCTCTCTTGTTCAACCAATGTGAGACACTTACATGTGGTAATACCTGAGAGGTTTATTATTCAACACTCCCCCTCACATGCAAGGTCTTTTTTAACTCTGTCTCTTGTGATTTATCGGGCTAGAGTGCTTCTTTACTCCACCTCACATGGAAGGGCTATTGGCCCAGTGAACTTTAGCTATTTAAGGTCTCATATCGTGAACTTGGATCTGATACCATGTTAAGAATGTGAATCCTTGGTGTTTCTATTAAGAGTAAGGAGTATATCTATACAACCTATGATTAGAGATGGAAATGGATCGGATCGGGATCGGAGTGGGTGGAGCATCACCCGCATCCATCCACCCCACCCGATCCATCCACCACCCAGTATAACATCCACCCGAATCCATCCATCCATCACCCACGGGTGAAATGGATGGTTCGGGTGATAATCGGACGTATAATATGAGCATTTTAGATTAAAAATTATGTAACATTTAGTGCATCCCAACCGTCATTGACTCATCGAAATATCAAACTATTTAATTATGGGATGATTTTTTAACACATAAACTCATAATTCATAGATATCCAAATTCCAATACCTAAATTAGCAGCAAATTTACATCAACAATTAATTAAACAAGCAGCACCCTAAACACAAGCAGCCAATTAACAAAAAGTTGTAGCAATTCGTGAAAAAAAAGTCTGAAATTTGTGAAAAAATATGATTCATATATATCAACCCTAAAAACAAGCAAAAAATTCGAATTAATTTCGAATTAACAATGCCGAAATTAGCAACAACAATTCAACAACATATGTAATTTAATTTGAATGAACAAAACCCTAAAAACCCTTTAAAAAATCGTATATAATTGTAGACGTGGAGTCGCTGCTACCGTGGAGTTGCTGCTATAGTTGGAGACGTGGAGTTGCTGCTATCGTCGTTTTCCTTGTTGCAGAGGTGCCACCGTGAGAGAGAGGCAAGACAGAGAGGGGTAAGAGAGAGCTCTGGTGGTTTTTTTTTTGTAAGGTTAGGGTTTAGAATATTAGCTTAGGAATAAAAATACTGACTTAGGATATTAGCTAGCTTCAGTTGGGCCTAGCCCATTATAAAGATTTCATAAATTGAAAAAAAGTTTTGTTTTTTTTTTTAAAAAAAATTCGGGTGATGGGTCGGGTTAATGGATCGAGTAATGGGTGAAAATTTTCCACCCGCATCCGTTAATCCATCACCCGCCTATCATCCGTTTAAACCGTGTTTTTCACCCATCCAATAAGACGGGTGGAGCGGATGAGCGGGTGATCCACTGGATATTTCCATCCCAATTGCTGGAGGAGCTTTGTTCCCCTCATTAAGATTCCGCTTACCACCCTGGATTGCAGGAGCAGCTATGGCTGCTCCATCAGTCAGTGTTGTTTGTTGGTCACTCTTGCTGAAGAATTACAAAAAACCAAAGATATTGAACACCCTTCAAGTTAAGGAAATTAAATAAGAGCTGAGTGAAAATGCATATTAGTACATGATATGATGAATGATTAGCTACTACTAGTTTTGTAAATATGTACTGGTAAAAGTATCAATAAGCTGAACGAAGTTCTGCTTATACTTGGCTAAATCATGAAATTGTAAATAGGTTCATAAAGTGCCAAGAAAGTGCTCCAATTCTTTCCCTTCCATGTTGTACACGTAAACGTTGGTTCAGATCGAAATCAAACTCTGAATGTTATGGGCGGGAGGGGAGGCCGGAGCAGCGAACAATAAGCTCAATCAGTTTTATGATCAGGTTACTCTCTTTACAGATCATATATAAGTTTCCTCTATGCATAATGTGTACAACATTCTCTTGGCATTTGTTAGTTTAGCAAAATATGGAGTATTTCAAAATGTGAAACTAACATAATCTATAGTTATTTCTGTCAGCAACAAAGCTAAAAGGAATGATCCACACGCAAATTCTGAATCATGTTCTTCATACTTTTCAAAGTTCACCCCAAAAGTAATTTATAGGGGTACATAGATAAAACCTAATAAATCGATACCTCTCACTATTCAAACTTATTAAAAGTGTAGGAGAAAGGATAAGGGAATCACTGTCTCAAAAGAGCTCATAGTAAATTAAAAAAAATCACGTGACCAAAAGCACTTTGACTTTTTTCACTTAAAGTACTTATCAATCTTTGATGGAAGTAAGCATATTGCTCATAATCTTTCCGATCTTTGAGGACTTGAAACACCAGTTATCTAGAAAAAACCTTTGATATGTTCATTAAAACAACTTTAAATTTTTAAGCAAATTTCATTATATTAACGACTTTAAATTTTATTTTTATTTAGATGTAAAAGAACAAAATAGAGAAACTGGGTTTTGTTTTTATAGTCAAACAAATGAATGTGACAAGATTATCCTCTTAATTGAAAATTTTATATGTAAAATCATTACGGAGTGCAAGATTACAAAACTAAACTCTCTTGGCCTGGTCTTGGTAGCCATTAAAACATCCTCCAAAAAATCACCTGCACTAGAAAACATAAAAAATTCACTTTAAAATAATAAACCGAAGAAACTACTCCTTTGTTCCTAAATAATTTTCAAATGAAACTTTTCTCATTTTCTTAGTGTTTGAATCCAACCTCCATGAGAGTGAGAGATAGGTCAAGTGGATAGAGCTTCCCTTAAGGTTTCAAGCGATCTTGGGTTTGATTCTCACTCTGCCCTTGCAGCTCTCTGAACACCAAAAAGAAAAGAAAAAAAAAATCCAACCCTCGTGATACTTGACAAGTCAACAGTTCATCACATTAGCTAATTGTTTGACTTCGAATAACTATCATCTTCACTGGCATAACTAGAATTTCAAAAGTTTGAACATTCTGGTCATGCAGAAAAATCTTTGCATGCATTTTTAATACTTTCACGGAGTACAAGTTTTTGTCAGCTGTAATTGAAAAACAACAATACATACGGAGCGAGATTTACTTTAGGAGGAAGAGGAGAGTGAGAATCCATGGCAACACCAAAACTCTTCGCGTTACCATGCATACGCAGCAACAGCTGCAGGATAGATTTGTCGCCAGAAACTCAATCCCCTTCGATGCCAAAATCCCTGAAAGGGGTTTCTGTTACAGAAAAGACAGGAGGGTGTGAATCGAAAGCTGTGTTTTCAGTGATGGGAATGACTTCTGCAAGTGCTGCTTCTGTCGAGAAAGCTATTAAGCAACTTCCCGGTATTGTAGAGGCTATCATCGACGTTCCAAATAGCAGGGCACAAGTCCTTTTCAATCCCTCTTTTGTTAATGTGAGCATCATCTGTCTACCTATCTTTTACTTTTTTTTATTAGTTGGTTGAACACTTGAACTGCTTTAGTTCTCTAAATTGGTCGGATACTTAAAGAATATAAGCAGATAATCAAAGCTGCTAAGGCTGTTGACGATATTAATGGTTTAAATGATAACACCTACACCTAGATGTATCGTACACCCAAGACTATTTAAGTCAAACTATCACACCATTGTTAGGAATGCTGGCAAATCGAAATTGTCTGATTCTACAGGAAGAAAAAGCATGTGAATCCATTGCAGATTTAGGCTTCCAGACTGCATTGATTAATGATGAGATTAGTAATGGAAGAAATCAAGTATGTATGGTACACATAAAGGGCATGACATGCATTACTTGTGAAGATGCCATTCAAGGTAATCTTCTGGGAGTTAATGGTGTTAAAAAGGCTCAGATTGCATTAGCAACTGAAGAAGCCGAAATTCATTTTGATCCGGAGCTGGTTGGCTACAATGAGCTGCTTCAAGCTGTGGAAGATAGCGGGTTTGAAGCTGTACTTATCAGCACAGGAGAAGATAGAAGTGAAGTGCACCTAAAGGTTGAAGGTATAGAAACTGACCAATCTTGGAAATTGGTTGAAACCTCACTGGAAGCACTTCCTAGTGTTCAAATTATAGGTATGGATCTGAAACTTCAGAAAATCTCACTTTCCTACAAGTCTGGTATTACAGGACCTAGAAAATTTATTGAAGTGATCGAGTCAACTGGATCAGAGCAATTCAAGGTGATGATATATCCTGAAGAACAGCGAAGGGATTCTCACAAACAGGAACAGATGCAGTATTATCGATCATTCCTGTGGAGTTTAATATTCATGATCCCGGTATTTTTGACATCTATGATCTTTGAGCATATTCCGGGTGTTAAGCATGTACTTGATGCCAAAGTTGTGAAGATGCTTACTGTTGGTGAGATGCTAATGTGGGTGTTAGCAACTCCAGTCCAATACATAATCGGTTGGAGATTTTGTGCTGGGTCATAAGCATTAAGGCATGGTTCTCCTAATATGGATGTTTTGATTACCTTAGGGACTAATGCAGCCTACTTTTATTCGGTCTACACAGTGCTTAGAGCTGCTACCTCTAAGACGTTTACGGGTAAAGATTTCTTTGAGACAAGTTCGATGCTCATTTCCTTTGTACTTCTAGGGAAGTATCTAGAGTCTTTGGCCAGAGGGAAGACATCTGCAGCAATTGCCAAGCTAATGGACTTGGCCCCTGAAACAGCAACATTGTTAACTCTTGATGCAGATGGGAATATCCTAAACGAAAAAGAAATCGATACCAAGTTGACACACAAGAATGATGTGCTCAAAGTCCTTCCCGGGGCTAAAATACCTAGTGATGGTTTAGTAGTTTGGGGGCAGAGCCAGTACAGAAGAGGAAGGGTGATAAAGTAATAGGAGGGACAGTGAATCAAAACGGGGTGTTACATATTAAGGCAACACGCATTGGATCAGAAAGCACACTTTCTCAGATTGTACGCCTTGTTGAGTCAGCACAGATGGCCAAAGCACCTGTGCAGAAGCTTGCAGATCGTATATCAAGATACTTTGTGCCTTTGGTTAGTCAGCAACATTTTAACGATTTTACTTTGTCACCGCCTTCAACTCTAATTTAGAACTTTATTCCCACAGGTCATCCTTCTTGCATTTTCAACTTGGCTGGCATGGTTTCTTGCCGGAAAATTCCACAGCTACCCAAAATCATGGATACCTTCATCCATGGACAGCTTCGAGCTTGCACTACAGTTTGGCATCTCAGTTATAGTTATTGCTTGCCCTTGTGCTCTGGGTTTGGCAACTCCAACTGCAGTTATGGTCGGTACAGGGGTTGGGGCTTCTCAAGGTGTCCTAATCAAAGGAGGCCAAGCTCTTGAAATCGCTCATAAGGTATGTTATAGTCTTATTATGGAATCTGATAACTTAAAACTTGATAACGTATCAAATTTCTAGGCTCCTAGGATAAAAAGAATGATGGCCACTAAAGTACACCCATGCTTAAGATTTATTTGTAACCTCATGCTGTAGGTGAATTGCGTTGTGTTCGATAAGACTGGGATTCTTACAGAGGGTAAACCAGTAGTTGTGAGCACGCGACTTCTGAGACCAATGGTGTTACAAGACTTCTATGAATTGGTAGCTGCTGCTGAGGTAATATTCACTTCATAGAACAAACTAATTCCCAGACCACAATCGTTTTTACTGCTGTGTTAACAAATCACAATGTACGATCAATGTTCATCCTATAAAGTTCATTGGAAATAGTTTTACTTCCTTACCTTTTATCACACTGCTAATCCCAATAATCACTATTCTTTGGGTATAACTGGAAGATCAACAGCGAGCACCCATTAGCAAAGGCCATCGTTGAGAACGCTCGGAAGTTAAAAGCAGATGAAGGAAAACAAACCTGGGAAGAAGCAAGGGACTTTGTTGCCATTAGTGGTCACGGCGTCAAGGCCATAGTTAAGAAGAAAGAGATTATTGTTGGAAACAAGGACTTGATGTTGAACCAGAAAATCAACATTCCGTCTGAGGCAGAGGAAATGCTCGCTGAAGCAGAAAGTATGGCCCAAACAGGCATACTGGTATCTATTAATGGTGAACTGGCAGGGGTAATAACAATTTCTGATGCTCTGAAACCATGTGCACCCGAAGTCATATCGATTCTTAAGACTATGAAAGTCAAGAGCACTATGATGACAGGTGACAACAAGGGAACAGCCTACTCCATTGCTAAACAAGTAGGAATAGAAACTGTGGTTGCTGAAGCCAAGCCTGAGCAAAAGGCAGAAAAGGTGAAGGAATTACTGGTAATCTTGAGCCCCTCTTGTGCTAGAGGAGCTATTACTCAATTTTATTTTAATCCTTTACATTTTGGCCTTGATTTCCATTAATGAAAAAATTTAAGTTACAATTTTCCTTCTTAGCTCTTATTGGCCACGTTCATACCACCTCTGTCACATCATGTTCTACTCACCAAAAACTTACAATCATATGTATTTCACCATCTCACTGATAACATATGTTGCAGGCTAAAGGTTACGCAGTGGCCATGGTTGGAGATGGTATTAATGATTCGCCTGCATTAGTGGCAGCCGATGTCGGAGTGGCTATCGGTGCAGGAACAGACATAGCCATAGAAGCAGCAGACATTGTTCTCATGAGGAGCAACTTAGAGGATGTCATAACTGCCATCGACCTCTGAAGAAAAACTTTCTCTAGGATACATTTGAATTATATTTTTTCATTGGGTTACAACATGATAGGGATCCCAATTGCTGCAGGGGTTTTGTTCCCTTTACTTAAAGTCCGCTTACCACCATGGATTGCAGGAGCAGCAATGGCTGCCTCATCAGTTAGTGTTGTTTGTGGATCTCTATTGCTGAAGAACTACAAAAGACCAAAGATATTGGACAAAGTTGGAGTTACAGATATATGGGTTGAGTAAAAATGCCTATTTATCACTATATGACGAGGGGGCTTGTTGCTACTCATATTAAAGTTGGGTTGATAAGAATCAAACACTGAACTTCATTATTGGGGCTTGAAAAAAGAGTTTCGACCAAATAAACTTTCATCTAATTCTCTTTAGTATTTTTACGTATAGATTACAGCATATACTAGAGTCGAGAATTCTCTTAGCTTCTAGTATTTTGTACACCAAAAGCCAGAATGTAAGGAAGATGTTCTAGAATTAGATTCCTCACATCTTTGATTGCAATGTTGCAATTTCTCTTTGCTTCTGAAATTTTATCTTGGCTTTGTAAAGAATCCCATGAACATCATCAAAATGGGGCTGTGTTGAAGCCTTTGTAGCTTCAATCCACTCTTGAACCTTCTTGTATGGACTAAGTATCCTAGCACGATCCTTTTCATCCAAAACCTAAAACCAAGAAAAACTGAACGTCACACTCTACCTAGCTAACTAGCTTACACTGGCTCCAGAAAGGATCTAAGAATTACTTATAGCCATACCAGCTTTAAGAGCTTCGTTCATGCTTAGAACACCAAAATATACCCATAAAAAGGCACAAATGAGAACTGAAAATTTTGGGTTACATATCAGACAGAATAGACACAATGTCTACGCTTATATAATAAGCAAGTTATCATTTGCTGTTCTTTCTTATATAAATTATATTGAAAGCACAGCAATGCTCAATACAATCTTTATCGGTAATAGTAGCAAACTTTTCTTTATTAAAAATAATAAGAAATATTTGTCCAGATGTACCTGATATATATCATTTCTACCTTAATATTTTTTTCTAAAACAACTATCACCCATTTTTTTTAGAGTAATGTAGCTAACGCTACCTTTAACTGAACATGTAACCAAATTTGACCTTCAAACCATCATTACTTAATCAAAGGCAAAATGGTGATGATCACTGCCCTCTAGACAAAGCTGAATGAATCAATTCAAAGTCAAATTACTTCATTTTCTTTCTTTCTTTTTTTTTTTTTTTTTTTTTTTAAAGACAAATTACTTCATTTTCAATAACAATATAAAGGAAGCATTATTGTAATTAAAAAAAGTTGGTCTAAATTTTAATGAGCAAAATTTTCCCATTAGAGTATCCCCTTTCTACTCAGTTTCCAATTTGAGGTGTTTTTCCCCTTCTCCCCTATTCTATATTTATGTTCTTGGCAAACACCTTTTACCATTTGATTAACCCTAGTTATCCCTTTACCTCATAATACATACACATAACACATTTGCAATCTCTTACTCTATCCAACTTTTCTTCCATCCACCCACCTATTTACTCCATCTATCTTTCTATCTACATTATACGATGAGAATCAGACAGGCATTGTGTATTCCTCTCTAACAAACTGGTCTAAGGAGCATGACGCTAAAAGAGAACCAGACTCTCACTAGAGAAAAGGATTACAACAATTATGTCAACTAAGGATTTATCAACATATGGGGGAAGGATGCTTGCAGAGGGTGAGATAGAGACGTCTAATATGGCCCAGAAGGCAGAAGCGCAGATCCCAAAATAATACCAGCCAATTGTCCACCACCTGACATTTTGAGAGTCAATGCCAATGAAAAAATGGGAAGATATACAGAAAGGGTACGCCTATCAAGAACTCAGAAGAAAGTACATTTTTAGGGCAGGGGCTCAATTTTTGATAAATTTTCCATTGATTGGTAGCGTAGAAAATTTCCTTGAACTTATTTTAATCCCAAACCAAAATTCTTACTTCCTCCATCACAATTCTCGTAGATACCATATGCATCACAGAATCACCACAGGAATTAACCCAAAAAGTTTCAAGAATTTTTTATGCTTGTTAGTTGTTACTATAATTCCAGCTTATTACCAGTTTATTAACTCATTAATTTTGCAAAAAGGACTACTAATTAAGGAAATTTACACCCCACGAAGGAGAGAGGAAAAGGGTGGTAATAAATCTGAAAGGACATAGGGACAAGCAAATGAAATCATTCTTCAAAGCAAGATATTGGGAAGAAGCCCAACTTTTCCTTTCCTAGACCGATCCAAACAATGTAACAGAAAAATGGGGAAAACGATTTTGCAGTACAGCATTGTGCAGTGGACCATATAGAACCTAAGTAGAGAGAGCCAATGTCATCTAGTAACATAAAAATTATGACAAAAAAATCTCATGAATTGCTAAAGATTTATCTGGCTGCACACAAGGAGTCTGCTTTGAAATTTGGCATATGATACAAACAGTGGCGGACCCAGGAATTTCCGACTGGTGAGTCACAATCGATAACCAAATATGTAAAAAAAATTTTTTTACCAAACAACCAAATAATAGTACTAAAAAATACATTCAAAAACCCAGAAACCATATATCCTCTGTTCTTGTACCCTCTTTCTCAGAAGCTAAATAACATTAAAGAACTAAATATTAAGTATATGCAACCAACTAAATATACGAAACTTAGGTCAAAACACTCGCAAAAACAACAACAATGTAAGAAATAGGGCGAAATGCATATGATCTTCAACAAGAGGACACAAAACAGAAGTGTTGTTGATAAGCATTAAGCAAGCAGGACTAGAATCGAAGGCAACAAGAGGACACAAAACAACAGTATGAAGTAATAACTCGTTTGGTTGATAAGGGAAATAATTTTCCATAAGAAGTTGTATTTCACGGGAAATTATTTCCCAAATGAAATTTCTGGGAATTTTCTTATGGCCTGTTTGGATATGCGGATTTCATTTGAAATTCCCATTTGGGCCTGTTTGGATAATACAGTCATTAGGATTTGTATTTGGGTCAAATTCATGCAAATCCAAGCCCTTACAAAATTAAGTCCAGCTCAATTATATCAACATCACAGCAAGAATCAAAGACCCTAACACAAACTGTGGCCATTGAAACTACACGAGGAATACACAAACTGTTAAGGATATTTGCTTCATTTTTTTAAGAGCCAAAGAAAGAAAAGAAGCATGCTAATACTTGAAAAAAAAAACAAGATTATGTTTTGGAAAATGCAGAAAGTAGTGCATAATGAACGATATTCAGATTGGCTCAATAGTTTGGAAAGCAATCTAAAAATTGAGAGACTGACACATTTTGAAATCAGGAGAAGTACTCTTGCTTTTGCAGATAAGCAAGTCTATTTAATATCATTTCATTTCAGGGTATATCAATTTTAGAGCATCACCTAGCACAGTATTCTAATAAAGTAATAATGATGTATATGAAAAGAAGGAAAAAGAAAACAATATATCAAATAAATCCAACTATCTTCTATCTCCTTCGTATCACCTAGCTCCCATGGCCATCCCTGAAATCTCTTCCTCTCAAACTTTCAAATTCCATCTCACATATCGTCTTTTCAAATTCTCACACTTACCCTAATTTTCTCTCTCCTATTCTGTTTCCCTTTCCCGACATTTTCTCTCTCTTCCATTGAAGCAGCTCCAATGTCTCTCTTCCATTGAAGTAGCTCGTGAGCTTGCCCGATATTTTCTCTCTCCTCCATTTAAGCAACTTTTGAGCTTTATCTACTCCATGAAACCCCATTTCCCAGAAACCAATTTTTTTTTTTTTTTTTTTTTTTTTAAATCTTAGATTTTTTTTTGGGCCCTGGTGAGTCACTTGACCCACCAGGCACAAGGCCAGGTCCGCCACTGGATACAAAGCCACAATAAAGGCTAGGGGGCTAGGAAAAAAGGATAGGCTACCAGTGATGTCATGAATCTGTTTCTAGTTTACAGCATATGTGATATTTCATAGTTGTAGATAATATAATTGAATCTAGTTTGTCAAATTTTATGTAGTATAGACACATCAAGAATGGATCTTAACTCTCTTGTTAACATCAGCAGGGTACCTTCAAGTAATAAATATCATCAATCACGAATCGATGCATGAAGAGTAATAGGGTATAGATTGGTGCCAAACAGATAAGTGAAAGAGAATCCAGTATTATGCCAAATAATGAGGCAGATAGTGCAACATCTACAAAAAGAAGATGTTTTATTTATTTGTTGGCATAATCCAGTATTAGTTTATATAATAATTAATCTAAATATCTAATAGTGTGACTTCTACTAAAAGAAGATGATTACTTGAAATGAACTTTATTATATAATTCATAATTTTTGTCAAATCATTTTAGTTTATCCTATCCTTTTGGTTTCATTGGAGGTCTAATAAGTTGTTTAAATATTGACAGTTATTTTTTCCATATTGATTCACTTATTTTTAAAAAAAATAAATAATAAATAATTAAAAAAAAAAAACAAAAAACGTATACAATGAGATTTGGTATGTTTAAAAAATAAAGTAATTTATAGACATTAGACTCAAGTAAATTATAATAAAAAGAAAGAAAGAAAACCTTTTTGTGGGAAAATATTCATCAGAAGATGATATGTGTCATATTGATGTCTCTTATAGTAAAAAGTACATAGATAAAAGAAC
Source organism: Chenopodium quinoa (assembly GCF_001683475.1). Classification (NCBI taxonomy): domain Eukaryota; kingdom Viridiplantae; phylum Streptophyta; class Magnoliopsida; order Caryophyllales; family Amaranthaceae; genus Chenopodium; species Chenopodium quinoa. The sequence goes on along the minus strand of NW_018744693.1, from coordinate 717,752 downwards.
TATTCAGAGGTTCGTGAGGGTAAGGGGATGGACTTACCAATGATCTGCCACTCCAGGAAATGCATAAGCAAGGTACATAAGGATTGCATGACTGGAAATTTTCATGCAAATAGTCAATTAATTTTAATACATAACATAAGATATAAACTGAACGAAGCTAAAAATTATGGCAGTGTACTGACTTCAGATTAAGCATAACAATTAAACAGCATGCTCACATATCTATAGAAAAGCTCTTTAACAACATTAATGATTGCAGATAGATCAACCGAGGACAAGAAATTAACAGGTACTTTTTATTCTAACATCAAAGTTTACCCAATATTACCAGTTTATCACTCCTCACAAAGCGCATTCCAGCAAGATTCCAATATTCTACTTAGCAGTAACTTAATTATGTTATATGGATTTGGAGGATGCAAATATGCAACCAGAGAATATTTCAAAGGCAAGGTAGAACACCAAGTTGAGAAAGATGCTGCATCGACCAGATATTATTTCAAACAACTCAGTGTCCTTATATCTTCAAATTGAGAATTTCCATTTCAGCTTCATACCCAACTACCCAAGACCCAATTATTTAAGTGTTTGAGCATCACATCGTGGTATTTTATGCATAATAACCATTCTAGCAAGAAAATATAAGTCAATCTAATGACTAGCAATAATACGCAAGAAATGAGACACAGATGGCCGGGGCAAATTATGAGAAGAAATCCAAATGTCTCGATAACAGAGACGTGACAATAGCTTCTACCCTCACTATATGATTTGAGAAAGGGAAAAGGTTAAATTGATCTTTTCATGCTTGCTGCTCCAATCAAGAAATATACTATTCACTTTTTTCCGGATGCCCTGAGGCTTAAAGTCTGTGTTTCTTCTTCATAGGGGAATCTATGACAACAGCCTGTCAACCCGTTACGGACCGTAAACCGATAACAAACCAAACTGCTCAAATCCGAACCGAAACAAAACCGAACCGAATGGTTTATAAACCCGTTAATGACCCGAACCGTTTATAAACCGAAACCGTTTAAACCGTAAAAAAAACCGTTTAAACCGAACCATTTGTAACCCGCTAACCGTTTAAACCGACCCGTTTATGAACCGAAACCGTTTAAACCGCTGGAAAAACAATATAAACCGAACCGTTATAATCCGCTAACCGTCTAAACTGAACTGCCATAACCCGTTAAACCGTTAAAATCGAACTGTTTTCGAATCGCAACCTGTTTAAACTGATCCGATTACAAACTGCTTAATTCAAATTGAATTATTTACAACCTAAATGGCTAAATAGTAAATACAATTAATGTTAATAAATGTAGATCTAATCAAACGGCTTAGGTTTATACAAAGGTTTATATCACCTAGATCTAGTCCAACGGCATTATTAATATCGTTTTAGATTACTTATTTATTTTAATTACAAGATATATCATTTGTACCATTTTCATTCCAGTAATAATGCTAGTCCACCCAAATTATCTTCATTGTTCCTTCATAAAGATATTCATGATCATCCAATAACACTCAAAGGTAACATAAGATTGGAGATGTATGAGATTGCGTTACAAAAGTGGCATAAGCATTAGAATATTACTGTACTAGTCAATAAGGCATACAAATGTACAATCATTCACATTATCACTTTATAAAAATTTCTTATACAAGTATTTTGTAAAGGGGGAGGACTAAAATGTTTATAAAACTGCATGAGAATAACTAGATGTCTAGATTTGAAATTTATGGTAGAAGAAAATGGGAAACTTTCCCTTCCTTTACATGATCAAAAATTTTACACCCCTAACAGACGGTAAAAGGAAAGCTAACATACTAGAATACTAGTATACTACTATATCCTAAAAACAAAAGGCAGCAGAATCTTGAAGCAGCAGCACAGCACCCAAGAGCAGAGGAAATAGCAGCAACAAGCAGGAACCAGCTTACGCAATAACAGATCAACAACTTATCAGAAGCAAGGAACAATAAGCAGAAGGGACTCAGCAGGAACTTATTTTTGTTTTTCAAAATTGCTCTCAGATTTACGTTTATCGTATCATCACTGAGCAATGGCTGTTTTAACTTAAAACTTGAAAAATGCTGCCAGCAAGTACATATACATTGAAGTCTCAACATAAATGACAAGGGTAACGATGATTCAAGAAAAATTAAAACAGCAAGCATAAGAAACAGCAGCAGCAACAACTCAGCAGAGACATCAACCAAAAGGCAAAAGCACTACCAGCAGGCAGCAGCTCATAACAAGTTCAAGCAACTTCAAAATTATAGCTTTTGTTTTTTAAAATTGCTCTCAGATTTACATCACTGAGCAATGGTTGTTTTAACAAAAACTTGAGAAATGCTGCCAGCAAGTACCAAAATACATTTAACTATTTAAGTCTCAACATAAATGACAAGGGCAACGATTTTAAAAGTCGTGAAAAATGCTGCCAGCAAGTCTGAAAATAAATGACAAGGGCAACGATTTTAAAAGTCTTGAAAAATGCTGCCAGCAAGTCTGAAAATAAAAGACAAGGGCAACGATTTTTCAAGATAAAATAAACCACAATGAGACACAAATACCAGTTATGCAAATGAAGCACTTTCGGCTTCAATCTCTTTACCAATAAGGAGGACGTCTTCCTCAACATCCGCTTGATAACCACGGCACCAATTTTGGGTGGTAACCAATGCCTCAACATTCTTTGGCAAAAGTTTACCCCTATATTTGTTCAAAATACGACCACCCAAACTAAAAGAAGATTCAGAGGCCACCGATGTAATAGGAATGGCCAAAACATCCCTTGCCATATTAGCTAAAATAGGAAGAGAAGAAGCTTGAGATTCCCAATACTTGAGAACATCAAAATGTTCCCCTTGAATTAATCGCGAACGAGGTCCATTCAAATATGCCTCAAGATCAGCCAGAGGGCATCTAGTTGAATCATCACATTCGTCATCAACCTCACGCAACTGAAACAGATTTTTTATTATAAAAGTTAAATTATGACATTACAAATAAAAATAGAAGACTACCATTAATATTGAGTATATTGTATAACATAAATACCGTAAAAATATTTTGAGATCTCAACGTGCGATTAGAATTTTCAGATTGAGCTGTGTTTGAAGAGGCAGGATTTCTGCAGCTTGTATTAGATGCAGTAGAATAAAATTTATAAAGGTCATAAAAAGCTTCCTTAATCATCATAATCTTTTCGTCGCATGCCTCATCATTATACAACGAGTTCAACATATGTCTCACTCGAAACAACTTATAACGAGGATCAAGAGCAATAGCAACTGAAAGTATCAAACTATAATCCTCCCAATAAGTCTCAAACTTCTCAAGCATAACTGCTGCCATGGGTGCAAGTTTAGGGTCTTTAAAGGCTTGAGTAATAGCGTACTCAATTTTTAAAACACTAACAAAATACAAATTAGAAGTGGGATATTCGGTACCAGAAAATAACACAGTTATATCATTAAATGGCTGAAGGAAATCACAAGATAGCCAAAATACAGACCATCAAAAGTCCACCCTTGCTTTCTGAAACTCATATAAGAAACATGCAAGTGCTTTTATACAACATCAGGACAGACCCCCACTGATCCAAGTAATTGTACAGATCAGCTGCTATAAGAAGATAGCTAGCTTGGAGTGTGAAAACAAACGGCTTAATGTCTCATTGCAAGCAAGATGCATGTTGCATACATGAAAATGCAGTACATTATTGGTTCTAGATACCTGCAGCTTATAACTGCTATTGACTCTCTGCAAGAAAACAGAAAAAAGAAAGGTCTCAATCACTTTGGGACCTTAGACAATCAAATGAATTTGACACCACAGACAAGCAAATAAGAGAGGCAAACAATGGCTTTAGCTAGTTCTCATAGAAGATATAAAGCAAAGGAAATATGCAATCTCTATGAAGATTTATAAGAAGTAAACTCAAACATAGACTAGAAAATAACAACAATAATCAAATACAAAAACAGAAAAACTGTATTAAAAAAACGAAAAGGAAAAAGTAATTACCTTTGAGTAGTCTTTGACGGCTTGAAGGAGATTTGAAGATGGAGAACTGCCTGAACTGGAGATCAAAAGAAAAAATCAAGAACTTGAAGTAAAAAAAAAAACCGAAACGAAAACGAAAAAAATCGAAAAAATTAACAACAAAATTACCTTGAGGTTTGACGACATGAAGGAGAGGAAGAATTGAAAAAAAAAACGAGAATGGAAAAGTCAGAAATAAGAAGTTTAGATCCAAAACAAAAATGAAACGAAAATAAAAACCCTAAATAAAAAAAAGTAAAAAACCGAAACGAAAACGAAAAAAATCAAAACGAAAACAACAAAAATTAACAAAAAATTACCTTGAGGTTTGACGGCTTGAAGGAGAGGAAGACAAAAACAAAAAAACGACAATGAAAAAGTCAGAAATTAGAACTTAGATCCAAAACAAAAATGAAACGAAAACAAAAACCCTAAATAAACAAACCGAAACAAAAACGAAAAAAATCAAAACGAAAACAACAAAAATTAACAAAAAATTACCTTGAGTTTTGAACTTTTGACGGCTTGAAGCCTTCAAATTGAAGGAGAGGAAGATTTGAAAAAACAAAAAAACGAGAATGTAAAGCGAGAAATCAGAAATGTAGATCCAAAACACAAATGAAACGAAAACTAAAACCCTAATTAGGATTTTTAAAAGTTGAGAAGTTGAGCTTGAGATTCTTGAGAATTTCAGAAACGAATGAGTGAGATGAGAACTGAGAAACTGAGAAGTTAGAGAGAGAAACTGAGAGTGAGTAAAACGGCTGAATGGCTGATAGAGTGGGCTTGAGATTCTAGGTTTAGGTTTTACTTGTTCATTTGATCAACCGTCCATATTCAATCTCAAGGATTCTCAACATCTAACCGTTCATTTTTTTTTTTTTTTTTTTGTAGATTCCAGAATTTTTATCTAGATCTAACGGTCTAGATTTTTCTTTGTGCTTTTCTAGGTCTTTTTGACCGTTTTTTTTAATTATTTATTATTATTATTATTTTGAAAGATTATTATTATTATTATTATTGTTAGTATAATTATTTGTTAATATTATTATTATTACTAGTTTACTACTACAGTACTACTATTATAGTATTATTATAATATTATTATAATTATTATTATTATTACTATTATTATTATTATTATTATTATTATTATTATTAGTTTATTACTTATAAGTTATAAATTGTAAGAAACGCAAATGTTTCAAAATTGAAATTGATTCAATACGACATAGTTAATGACTTAATGAGTTAATGCACATCAATATCTGACATCTCTATATGTATATTATATATATCTGTGAGTCTGTGACTGTATATCAGTATATATAATAAACTAATAATAACTTTATAAGTAATAACTAATAAAGTAATGAAAATCTAACCATTGTTTTTCATGGGCATTCAATCTAACCGTTGTATATTTGACTATTCGTACATTAGTATTGCATAATGATTTCATCACCACTTTAATTAGTGATTTCGTGATTTCGTCCATTTAACTTATTAAGTTGTTTGAGTTAGTAATCTAAATAAAGTAACAAACTAAATAACGAATCCATTTAATCTCGTGTAAGTTATAATTTATAAGAAATGCAATGTTTGGAAATGGAAATTGATTCAATACGATATTGTTAATGTATATGTAATTATAGATTAATTATTATGTATATCATATCGTACGAATGTACGGTTGGTATCATTATCATTCTATCATAAGTATCATTGCCTCATTGAATTATTGGTATGTACTATAATCGATAAACATATTTACATATCTGATCATTAAAACTTAAAAGTTTAAAACACTTGTTGATCAATCTAATTGAATACTTGTACATTCTTATTTATAGGCTATTTATTTAAGCATATTTACTAGATCTCTACAGACCTAAAACCAAGTCTCGTCTAGATAGATACGTTAGCCTTTTGTGAGTCACACTCTATATATGCACCCAAAAATGATGGCTTACATGAAGTTGCATGATTTCGCAAACTAGAGCAAGATCGGCAACAGAAGGTTGATCGTTGCCTAGGAGGAACTTGGCGTCGCCTTTAAGCCACAAAGTCTCAACGGTTGAAAGAGATTGAACCAAAATCTGTTCATATTCGGCTGCTACTTGAGGATTTGGCGTTTTACCAAATGTTGGAGCTAATACTGTGTTTATCAGGTATCTTGCTGCGCTCATCCAAGAACAAATTATACGAGAATTAGTAAAAACCAAAATAATACAGCATAATTAAACTATAAAGTACTCTTTCTTGTATATGATCATAAATGACTAGATCAAATAAATAAAAAAATAAAAATAAATAAATAAATAAAAATCAAATTTATACCAGGCCAAATCAGGTAAATTAAATCAAATTAGAAAAATTCAAATCATGGCAAATTAGGTCAGGTAAAGTGAACATAGTCTAAGACTTTAAGTTGAGAAGGGTTATAGAGAGATAGTATTACTTGAACCATAACGTAAAGTTGTCTGGTGCCAATCCAACACGGATTGAACCTTAGCTCTCTTCCGTAGATCAGCAGGATACCTGCAATTTTCAATTCAATTGAAACATGAATACTTGCCCTGGCCTAGATTGGATTTCAAAAAGAAATAGGCGTGAATGATTCAATTTTTGACACGTATAAATTTGATTTTGGCACACTAATTACGAGAGCACAATTTTCTATGATTGCCTCTCAAAGGATGTGCCAAAATCAATACGGAGTATAAGGTGTATCAAAATTAGTTTCCTAATTTGACTAGCGAGGAAAAACATAATAAGCTCACCAATGATCAGGCACTTGATACCAACAAGCAAGGTACGTGAGTATGGCATGGCTGCAAGCAGAGTAAAACATAAGAATCAAAAAATGCTAATTGATAATTTTTTTAAATTGTATTAAATAGATGCATAATTAAAAGCTTTATTCCATGATTGTTAGTAGTTTGTAACATAAGTAATTTTAACAAATTATTTTATGTACTCTATAGGATTACCTTTCAAAGAGAGTAAAATCTCCATCAGCTATTGCTGGGACTTTCTTCAATGGATGAATTGCTGAAAGATTAAACCACAAAATAACTACTGTATTAGAGAAGAAAGAAAGAAAGGGGTAATAATCACAATGCATCGCAAATTCGCAAGCCAATTCAATATAATGTGGTTGATTGGTAGGCATCTTGGCCTATATCAAGCATCTAGGCCGGGTACTTGAGGGTAGGAATTCTTCTTTTACCCTTCCCTTCTACCCTCCCCCCCCCCCCCCCCAATTAAGTGCCAGGCCTCAAATCGTTCACCAAAAAAACCACAAGTATTAAGGTCTAATTAGGTTTTCCCTTACTGTTAAAAAAACACTCGTATATCTCTATCAATCATCTACTAAATTGAGTACTACATTAATTTTACCTTGCGAATGAAACATAAAATTTCTGATTTGACAAAATTAATTAAATTTATATCTTCTAATCAAAGAAACAAAAGCCAAAACTCGTACGAGTACTAATTAATTGTTAAACGAAATATTATTGCTTAGAAAAATGGGTAGCATACTATACCTTGATACTCTGGGGTTTGAACATCAGAAGTGAAGAGTCTTATTTTTACCTCCTCAAATTGGATCCCATTAGCCCTAAATTACAAATATTAATTGGTGTATAATAATTAAGAATTATACATGTAAATCCAAATTATGCCAAGCATCTTTAAAACGATAATTGTATAACATTTTCGATGATCAAAATTGTATGATGTTTTTCAATGATCAATCTTATGGATAAAACAAAATAATTTTTTTTTTTTTAAAATGAAGGGAATAAAGGAAAGAGTAAAATACTTGCAAAAGATCAAGATAGCACGGGTGGGTTGAGACTTGCGATCACCGTAAATCTTGAGCAATTCTGTTGCCATTTCTCTCGCTTTCTCTCAAACTCTTTCTTGTTTTGGCAGTACTCATTATTTGAGTGAATACAAGACCATATAATTATAGATAAAGTTGTAGGACACAATTAACATCTTTTGTCTAATTTACTTTATTCGTTTCTCTTTGTTAAAAGAGGTAGGGTCGGAAGGAGCTTGAGTAGTTGTGGCTTAAAATGACACTAATAAAGCCGATTTGTGATTAGTGTTGTCAATTCGAATGTTCGGATCGAATCTGATAAGGTTAAGTTAATTTTTAAAGTTGAGTCATGTTAAATTAATATATCCATACGAGTCGCGAGTGAGAAATAGCTCAAGTGGTTAGAGCTTCCCTTTCGACTCAAAGAGATCTTGGGTTCGATTATCACCCCTGTCCTTGTGCATAAAATAGCATTATAAATTACAAGATGTGTCGGTCTCAAATTATAGGTTTTTTTTTCTTTTCTTATCTTTCTTTTTCAAAAAGAACTTTTAAAAATTTTGACACGATACATAGGACCTGTTTACTTCAGCTTAATTTTAGTTTAGTTCCTTCAGTTCAGTTTAGTTTAGTTCAGTTCACTTCAGCTCAGTTTAGTAAATGTAAACATGCCCGTAGTATGTGTGAGTGGGCTTAATACGGAGTAAGGCTTAACCGCTTAAGGAATGCCCATAATTATTATATGAACTCATTTTAGCCAGAAAATATAAAGATACTTAAAAATGAAAGAAATTTAAAAATTAAAATTAAAAAATACTCGGTAGTCAATACCCCATACTTCCACTATTCTTTTTTACTTGACCTGTTTCTTTTATCACGCTTGTCAATGTAAAATTTTAACGACCGGTAACTTAAATTTCTCCATAAGTAAAAATTATAAAAGTTATATATTATGATAGTTATTATTGAGACGAATCCAAAAAGATCATACATAAATATATTTTTCCTTACCTATTATTCACAAAAGACAGTCAAGGAGGGGTGGTGAATAATGTAAAAATCAAAGCGGGTCAAGTAATAAAGAACGAAGGAAATATCATTTAATAATTGCATTACACTACTAGTAGTGCATGACGCGACTAGAAACTTCCAAATGCAAGAATACAACAAGTGAACAACTCAAACTCGAAATTTAAAAAAAAAAAAAAAAAAAAAAAAAAAAAAAATATGAGACGTATTAAGGCTGAAAACCTCCTTAATCAATCAAATTGTGAACAAAATTAACACAATAATAGGACATGCTTTTGAAAATTAAGCCTTTTGCTTCAAAGTGGCAATAACATCAAATAAATACTTGTGAACTTCATCAAAATGAGGGTTAGTTGCCTCTTTCACATCCTCAACCCATTGCTGAACTTTCTTGTAAGGGCCTATCAACCTATTCCTTTCTTCATCAGGCAACATCTATACGTACAAGAACAACGTGTTAGTCGTAGAAAACCATTAAAATCGCGCTACTTTACACATTTACTTTGATTTTAACTTAATTGCATGTTTGATTAACAATGAATATGGAGGCATAATATTGATCAATGAGAGGAATTTAACAAAGTTTGCTTAATTATATAAAGTTGCATTATCTCTGAAGCCAAGGAAAGATCAGCAATGGAGGGTTGATCGTTGCCTAGCAAGAACTTGGCATCGTCCTTAAGCCATACTGTCTCAATTGTGGAAAATGATTCAACCAATTTTTTTTCACAATCAGCTGCACAATCATGGTTTGGCAATTTTCCCAAAAATTGTGCTAATATTGTGTTAACCAAGTATCCCACTGCATACACCACAAAATTATATTAGCAAGGTAAAAAATATTGATTATTAATTAAAGTTACGCGTTAGAAAATGTGCTTGTTAAGGCCCTGATCACTTCTCCTTAGAAAAATAATATTAAGTAAAAAAAATTTCAGTTCAGTAAAAATAAGTTCAGTTTATTAAAATTAATTTCAGTTCAATAAAAATAATTTCAGTTCAGTAAAAATAAGTTCAGTTTAGTAAAATTCAGTTTACTTAAAGAAGAATTATAATAGAAAATCAATAAAAATAATTTCAGTTCAGTAAAATTAATTTAAGTTCGGTAAAAAATAAAGTTCAGCAAATATAGTTTTGTTTCAGTAAAAATAATTTCAGTTCAGCAAAAATAAGGTGAAGTGAACGGGGCCTAAATAGTTTTAATTTTGAGAAATCAATACTTGTAACATTACTTAATACTACTCATTAGTAAAAGAAAATGGCAATTCTAGTGTACATGTTGTATATTACTTGAACCATAGCGCAAGTTGGAGTGATGCCAATCCAACAAGGATTGAAGCTTAGCCCTCTTGCAAAGATCAGCTGGATACCTACATGACCAAATTTTAAAAGTTTAGAGCGAGCATGTTTGGTAATAGTGTTTTTTGGATTGGAAACGGATTTATTAAAACCATTATCATTACCAAGTGTTTGTCTAAAAGGTTTAGGGTATATCATTACCTAGCTAGCTTATATTCCGTATTTCAAAAGGCAACATCATCAATAGGCTCCCCATACGATTTAATTGTTCCATTATTTGATTTTAAGACAAATGTTTTTAGTCATTAATTTTACGAATAATGAATAGTTTATACGGAAGTATTATTAAAATACAAAACTGAAATGAATATTACATATATTGGTATTAAAAAAAACAGGTCAAAATTGATGAAATTTGAATCGGGAGAGAAATTAATGAGCTTACCAGTGATCAGGTACATGGTAAGAGCAAGCAAGGTACATGAGGATGGCATGGCTGCGATCGAGCAAGAGTGACAAAAAAAACAATTGATTAGCTACAACTTCTATAATAAGTTGCATTATAAAAAATTTCAAAGCTAATTATTTAAAAAAAAAAAAAACAACTATGATGATGAGCTAAATTACCTCTCAAAGAGTGTAAAATCTCCATGAGCTATTGCTGGGACTTTCTTCATAGGATTTATTGCTGAAAGTTGGGTCATAAATTTTAGTAAATCAACTATTTTGTGTTTGGTTTAGAGGTTTGCACAAATGTCATAACTCATAAGTCATACGTACAAGTATACACGGAAAGAAAATTTAGCTTAGGGAAACCAAATTAAAGACAAGTAATTAGAAAAATTAAGCACCTTGATATTCTGGAGTTTGGAGATCATCGCTAAAGAGCCTTGTTTCCACTTCTTCAAACTCGATATCGTTAACCATAATTACAAATTAATAATTCCAATTAGTGGAAGCATTTAACAAACTTTAAGTCAAATACCAGCTTAAGATTTTTTTTTTTGACATAAGCTTAAACAAACGAACTAAATCACATCAGTTATTCATTAAAACAAGTTTTATTATTACTTGCAGAAAAGTATAATAGCTCGAGTTGGTTGGGACCTCCTATCAGCATAAACCTTGAGAGTTGCCATCTCTTTTATTTTCTTTTTTTTTTTTTCTCTTCCAAATTAAGGACTAATATTTGAGTTTTGCAATATAACGTTTAATGCATAGTAGTAGCTAGGTTTATCATTAATCTTTATTTTATGTGTTTAATTTTAAATGTTATAAGTGATTATGAATGTATCATAAAACGTGGAAGCCAACAACATTATGCAGGAATAGAACGTGAAGCTCATCATATCTCAATACGTTGAATTAGCATAGCTAGTTTAATTCACTTACCATGATCTAATCATTATAAAAATTGTAGTGGTTACCAACCCATATTGGTTCTTTAATTATGATTAATAGATTAAGTTGATAAGGAGAGGAATGAATTTTGGTCAAATTTAATGCCATTTTCTAAGAAATTTTTTTGCTAGAAATCTAAAATTTGACTTTTGTGTTTTTGAGGTAACAACAGCCTAGTAACGTTGGGCATGAGATGTCATCATGTCAAATTGCTAACTTAACTATATTAGACAATCGTCAAGCATTTGTCAAAAGAAAAGTTGGAGTATTAAACGTATATGATTTTGTCGTCATAATCATTCCATATATTACATACCATTAATTATTATATACAAAGTACATAGTACATTATTTTATGATTATCTATAGCTAGCAATATGCATAATGCATGACTTGCCCTAATAACTAAAATATCCCCTAACTTTATTACTCCTAACAGTTACTCCTCAATATTTAAATAAATGAAATGTTTTTCTTTTTCGATCGTGTTTAAATAAATAAAACGTTTCTTTTTTTAGTAACTTCTCTTTTTTTTAATAATATTCTTTTTATTTTTTTATAACATTCTACTAACTAATGGTCCCACAAAACCCCTTACCCTCTTCTCTCTCATAAACTTATCCCCACTACCTATTGATTAGGGGATTTTTATCCACCAAGCGCCGTTTGACAAGTGGACCAACCAGGTTCCGCCACGCGTCCTCCACGGACCACTTAAGACACGCCACGTGTCCACCCATGCCAAATGGGACAACCGGCCATCAAGGCCCATTTCAGTCTAGAAGCCCGATCGGCCCTAGGTTTACCTTAAACCTAGAGAGTTGCACGCTTCCCAAGGCTATAAATACTCGATTAATCCTCATTAATCAAGGGACCGAATAATTAACGGAACGGAGGAGAAACATTACGGAACACACTAATAACCGGCTGATCTCGCTAGCAAAGCAGATTACCTACATTAAATACTCTCACCTAGAGAGACCTTATTACTTTAATTTCTGTATTAATTACTCCTTAATCAGGTACTAACTTGACCGTTGGAGGCGGAGCTCTCAGGAGTCTCCGTTATTTTGCAGGTACAGGCGTCCGGTTCCAGTCTCGGAATTGTAGCTCTCCCGTAGGACATCAGAAAACCCCAAAACATTTGGCGCCGTCTGTGGGGAGAGTACTTCAGAGATGGCATCCAAGTCTGTACCGACCCCAGAAGAGAGGCGTCCCCTAGACGACCCTCAAGTTCAGTCGGACCATGATACCGAAAGTGAATTTGAAGTTGAAACTCATACAGCTCCAGACGGGACCCTAAGGGCCCGCCGTACCCGTCATACTGAAATAAGGGAACGGGAGTATCTTCAAACAGGAAGCGAGCCAGCAGGCGCACCGCTTGCTCGGCAACAGCCGACTGATGGGTCTGCTCCCATCACAAGGAACGAACTCATGACCTTCATGAGGGGATTCAAGGGAGAGATCCAAGAGTTGATCAACAAAAAACCGCCTGCTTCAGTCAAAGAGCAGGCGGCCAAAAAACCTTCCACTTCACTGAAGAGGAAGCCAGTTCAAGGGCGAGAGGCGACTCCCCATCCTAAATCTAAGAAGCGGGAGCCGTCTGCTCTTGATTTCACAAAACTCCGTTATCCTACGGGAAATAGGAAACCGGTTCGTCATATTCAGGCGGACGGGTCAAAGCAAACGTTCACAGATGCTCGGCACCTGCTAGAGCAGAAGAAGAGTGACCGATTATCAGAGTCGGCTTCTACTTCAAATTTTCAGGACAGTTTGCGAAATGCCTCGATGAGGCCAACTCAGTCGTACCATGAGAGTCAGTCAGGCGGCACCTCCCGACAGTCTGGCTTTCATAGTGCGCAGGCGGTACCAAATTTGCCATTTGTGCCGCAACAACAATATTTTATGCAGCCACCTCCATTTGGTGGACCTGCAGCAAAAAACGTCCAACCTATGGACTGGCAGCTACGGCTGCTTAGACTTGGTGAACAGCCGTCGGCCTTCTCCAAGGAAATTACTGAAGCCGCTCAGCCGGCCAAAGTAAAAAATGTTTTAGTAGGCGCCTATGATGGCACTACTAACCCGGAAGACCATCTGATGGCATTCACCAACCTGATGTACCTTCAAGGGTTGGATGATCCCACTTGGTGCAAGTGTTTCCCAGCAACTCTCAAGGGAATTGCACAGCAATGGTTCGGCAACCTGCCGACTGGTTGTGTAAACAGTTTCAGGACGCTTGCTTACTTATTTGCCTCCAACTTTGCAATGAACATCCCTGCGAAGAAAACGACCCTTGATTTGGGAACAATTCAGCAGGGTGAAAAGGAGGGGCTTCGTTCCTACATCAGGCGGTTCAACCTGATGAGAATACAGATTCAAGGGTTACCGGATGAGGTAGCTTATACTGACTTTTTTAGAGGTCTCAAAGACGGGTCTACCTTCAAATTTGATTTAGTTCGAAAAAGGGTGGCGACTCTTCAAGAGGCCTTGATTGAAGCAGAAGCCTATATACAGGCGACTGATCTGTGTACAATGAAACAGTCGGACGGGAAGAGGTTCGACAATAGAGAAGGACGACAGAAACAGTCGTCCAACAAAGATGAAAAAAGAAAAGGGGTCTGGGCGGCTGATTCCTCTAAACAGCCGGCCAAGAAGAAAAAGGAATTCAAACCATACTCCCCAAAGTATGTGTTTAACAAGGATAACCAGTTTATCCTAAAAGAAATAAAGGGACGGCTCTCAATTGAGAAACCGCTCCCCATGAAGGGTTCTGCGAGCAACCGGAACCAAGACAAAATCTGTGCTTATCATGATGACATTGGTCATCACACCAACGACTGCATTAGTCTCATGCGGTACCTAGACCGCTTGGCTGATCAAGGTGATCTTGACACTTATGTCAAGAAATCTACGGGGAATACTTCCTCAAAAAAGCAGTCGGCCAAAAAGAATCAACAGGCCGACAGTTCCGATACAGATGATGCAGTCGTCTACACCATTGCAGGCGGCTTCTCAGGAGGCGGCCCCACTATTAGGGGCAACAAAGATAATATAAGGCGGTTAGATGTAAATTCCGTTCACCAAGAACGACCGTCCAAATATACATTTCCTGAGATTGTCATCACTGAAGAGGATCTAGGAGGAATAAGGGGGCCGCATGACGACCCTCTCGTTATTGAATGTAAAGTGGCCAACCAGAGAGTTGGTCGAATCCTCATAGATACTGGGAGCTCTTCAGATCTCATCAGCAGCAAATGTCTGTCAAAACTGAAATATCAGACGGACTGCATACATCCGGCCTCCCACCCTTTAATAGGGTTTGGAGGAGGAGTCGTCCACCCACTGGGACGAGTTGATCTACCCGTCCGCCTGGGCGAAAAAGGGGAAGGACGACACATGGTAGTCCGATTCCTAGTTGTAGAGGAACTCTCTGCCTACAACATGATTCTGGGTCGCCCAACCCTGAATAGTGCCAAGGCTGTTATAATCCCGTCACTTATGCTGCTTAAGTTTGAAAGGGACAATGGAACAGTCGGCTCCCTAAGGGGAGATCAGAGGATGGCCCGAGAGTGCTATCTCTCGGATGTCAAACCCACTGCTAAGGCCACTGGGTCAAGTGGAGAAAAAACAGACCTTGACAATGTCAAGGAAAGTGCGCCTGTTCAAGAAACAGGCGACAGAAAAAGAAAGGCGTCCCAGACAGAGTCCGCCAGAAAGGCAAGAAAATAGCAATCATTGGCAGAGGACCGGCCGGATGAGTTCCGCCCTCAGCCGGCTGGTGAGCATACGGACCTGATATTAGACGACTCCCGCCCTGACCGAACAGTCAAAGTTGGGACGACTGCTCTGAGAAACCTTGGTGATGACTTTCACAACCTGTTGAAAGAATACAAGGACATCTTTGCATTTGAAGTCCATGAAATGCCAGGCATTAATCCTGATCTGGCAGTACACAAACTCGCTGTGGATCCGAAAAAGAAGCCGGTACGGCAAAAGAAGCGGAACCATGGTGAAGAAAGAGCTCAGGCGGCCGCCGCCGAAGTCAAAAAATTACTTGATGCAGGGTTCATTCGGCAATGTTACTTCCCAGATTGGGTTGCAAATGTGGTACTTGTTAAAAAGCCGAATGGCACCTAGCGAATGTGTGTAGACTACACAGACTTGAACAAGGCGTGCCCCAAAGACAGTTACCCTCTGCCCAAAATTGATAACCTGGTCGACTCAACAGCCGGCCATGCCTTGATGAGTTTTATGGACGCCTATTCTGGTTTTCATCAAATTCCTTTGTGGAAGAAAGATCAGGAGAAGACGGCCTTCGTCACTGATCAGGGATTATACTGTTATACGGTCATGCCGTTTGGTCTTAAGAATGCCCCGGCTACATTCCAACGAATGATAAACACAGTGTTCTTTGATCAGATTGGGAGAAACGTCGAGGCATACATTGATGATATGATTGTTAAGACTAAACTTCAGAAAGATCACCTGACGGACCTCCGAGAAACTTTCGCCACACTCAGGCGGCACCATGTCATGCTCAATCCCAAGAAATGTGTATTTGGAGTTGAGTCTGGGAAATTTCTCGGATTCCTTATCAACCAGAGAGGAATAGAGGCGAACCCTGAGAAGGTACAGGCGGTCATTGACATGCAGTCGCCTCGTACCGTCCGAGAGGTTCAGAAGTTAACAGGTTGTCTGGCGGCCTTGGGAAGATTTCTAAGCCGATCAGGCGACAAATGCCTATACTTTTTCCAGGCAATTAAGAAAAAGGCAAGGTTTGAATGGGGGCCGGATGCTGAGGCCGCCTTCCAGAAATTAAAGGTTCACTTGCATTCCTTGCCAAGGCTGGTCAGCCCTTTGCCCAAAGAAAATCTCTACATGTACCTGGCCGTCTCTGATCATGCGTTAAGCGCGGTGCTCCTTGCTGAAAGGGACGGCTGTCAACTTCCGGTCTACTTTGTCAGTCACGTACTGAAAAATGCCGAGTTGAGGTATCCCCTAGTGGAGAAATTTGGTCTTGCACTCTTCATGGCTGTTAAAAAATTGAAGCCCTACTTTCTGGCACATGCAGTCGTCGTGTATACCGACCAACCGATCAAACGGCCCCTTACCACCATGGAGTCCTCCGGACGAATGATCAAATGGGCCATAGAAATGCAGAGTCTCGAAGTTACTTTCGAGCCTAGAAAAGCAGTGAAGGGGCAAGCCTTTGCTGACTTTATTGTAGAGATGACTCGTCCTCCTGACTCTCAAGTTCCAGACCAAGTCTGGAAGGTATATGTGGACGGAAGCTCTACTTCAAACGGTTGTGGAGCAGGCGTCGTATGTCAATCTCCAGAGGGCGACAGGTTCGAGTATGCTCTACGCTTCAGTTTCCAGGCTTCAAACAATGAGGCAGAATATGAAGCTTTACTAGCCGGGATCCGCATGTGTAAGGCAGCCGGGGCAAGGAAAATAGACGCCTGTTCTGATTCACAACTGATAGTGAGTCAGTACAATGGCGAATACGAAGCAACACATCCGGCCATGATCAAATATTTACAGGCGGTCCGACAAGCAGTCGGCTCCCTTGAGGATTTCCATCTGATCCAAGTACCGAGATCAGAAAACAACCAGGCAGATGCACTCTCGAAATTAGCATCATCCGCCTCCTCCGATACTCCTCGAACTGTGTTTTGGGAAGTAATGGAGAAGAGAAGCATCGAGGAAAATCCTATTGGAATTCTAGACAGAAGCTCAACCTGGATGGATTCAATCAGGGCATATCTGACAAACGGTACACTGCCGGATGATCCTCAACAGGCGGCATCACTGAAAAAACGAGCCTCCTGTTTTGAAATGATACAGGGGGAACTGCACAAGAGGGGGCACCTTCAACCCTTCTTAAAGTGTGTTACTCCTGAAAAGGGACGAGAGATACTAGATGATCTTCACTCTGGTTTCTGTGCTTCCCATATAGGTGGTAGGATGCTTGCTCAAAGGGCAAGGCGGCAGGGCTACTTTTGGCCTACTTTGGAAGCAGATGCAATGGAGATGGTGAAAAAATGTGACAAGTGCCAAAGGTTTGGCAAATTAATTCACCGTCCGGCTACTGACCTCACTACCATTCACAGCCCACTACCGTTTGCTAAGTGGGGCATGGACATTCTGGGTCCATATACGCCTGCTACAGGCGGCAGAAGGTATATACTTGTTGCCGTTGACTACTTCACTAAATGGGTAGAGGCGGAGGCTGTAAAGGGAATCAAGACGAAAGATGTAATTTCATTCATTTGGAAAAACGTCATCACTCGGTTCGGGGTTCCCATGTCTATGGTTTTTGATAATGGTCCCCAATTTGAGACGCCTGTTCTCAAAAGCTGGTTGGGAGACCAAGGAATTGGACATTACTTTGCATCTGTCGGCCGTCCACAAGCAAACGGCCAGGTAGAAGCCTTTAATAAAATCATCTCAGACGGTCTCAAGAAAAAAATTGAACGAGCAGGCGGCCTATGGGCAGATGAACTACCACATGTTCTTTGGGCCATTAGGACGACTGAAAAAGGGGCGACTGGAGAAACTCCATTCCTCCTAACTTATGGTGCAGAAGCTGTTCTTCCAATAGAACACTACGAGCCGACTCTTCGAGTAATGCTATATGACGAAGAGGCAAACTGGGAAGCTATGCGCCTGGCATTAGACTCACTTCCTGAAAAGAGGGGCAATGCTGTTTTGCGCCATGAAATCTACCGCCTGAGAATGACTAGATCATACAACAAAAAAGTGCACAGGCGTCCACTCAAAGTAGGGGACTTTGTACTTAGAAAAATGGAAGCAGTTGGTAGGGCTAACGAGTCTGGCAAACTAACTCCCAACTGGGAAGGACCCTACCGAATCTATGCGGAAGTCAGGGACGGTACCTACCGTCTGGAAACACCAGACGGACAACCGTTGCCTCGAACTTGGAATGTAGATAACCTTAAGAAATATTTCTTTTGAATGATGTAAAGTAAAGAGCCACTTAATAAAGTTGGCACTTACTATTCAATTTTGTATTACGAGGGGCATGCCGTCTGTACCTTTACAGTCGGCTACTCTCCATTGAGTTTCACTCTTTATCTTTACGAGGGGCATGCCGTCTGTACCTTTACAGTCGGCTACTCTCCATTGAGTTTCACTCTTTATCTTTACAGGGGCATGCCGTCTGTTCCATTACAGTCGGCTACTCTCCCTCGAGTATTTTACTCACAATACTTAGCTAAAAAGTTTAGGGCCTGGCCGATCCTGTAACTAACAGGCGGCTACCCTTCTTTTACTTAGCACATACGTTCACCAAGAACATACCAAGGCCACTGGCCGAATGATCAGACCAGGCGCCTAGTCAACTGATCTAACTTTTAAAAACTAATCCGACCTGTCCCAACATTATAGCAGGCGTCCGGCGGCATCCATTCGGATGAAATTCGTCGCAGAGAGCAGCTCCCTTTTGGGTGGAACATTGTTCTATAAAATAATTACACGGCACCTATACGACTGTCCCAAAGGGCAACCACGTAGCCGTTTTTGAGACAAGGATAACTCTATCACTAACCAAACCAGTGGTAGCAGTTGACATCTGAGTCAGATGACCGCCTGTATTACTTGGGATAAATGCAGGGGGTACCTATTGAGTTAATAGCCAACAAACATTGGCGAATCAAGGGGTCTAGCCGGTCTACGCCGCCTGGTACCTCTACTTCTCAAACAAAAGTGACGGAGACTGAGTAACTCCAAAGTTAACTCATAGTCACTCCTTCAAATTTGGTATGGAACCTAAAAAGTTTGAGTCGTCCGCCTGTTTTATACAAACAAGGGCACTCGAACCCCTATTCCTACTGGATAACCTATTGAGTAAATAGCCAACAAACATTGGTAAATCAAGGGGTCTAGCCGGCCTACGCCGCCTGATACCTTTACTACTCAATCAAGATTGCGACGAAGACTAAGTAACTCCTATGTTAACTTAATAGTCACTCAAACTTAGTACTGAGCCTAAAAGGTACGAGTCGTCCACTTGTTTTTAATAAACAAAGGCTCTCAACCAATACTCTTGCTAGGTTAACAAATAACAAATTAGAGGCCAACATTGGCAATAAAGGGAAACAACCGGTACCCGCCGCTTGTTTTCCTACTTAAATTCCTTGGCTACTTGGTAATTCTATTTACTTGGTCAAATTGAATAAAGAGTTCGAATACCGATTGATTAAATGGCCGACTGATCATCTATCCTGGAAACAGACAACCAGTCGTCCAGGGGCATAGGCGGCATACTTACTATTTGTACCTGTCTTAACGTTCGGCCATACACAACAGTCTGTCTAGTGAGCAAATTTCAAATACTTAGACAAATTTGAACAAAAACAAAAAATTTGATTAAAATGAGCCGGCCATAAAAGACCAGCAGAATATTCAAAACCCCGGCCCCCTGGCCGGGTAATTACAAAGCAAACGGCACGCAGGCCGTGAAAAGAAAAAATATACTTAAAGCTTAAGAAGGGGGCAGTTCAGTATCAGCAGCAGCCGCCTGGTCAGCACTCTTCTTGCTGGACTCGGCCTTCGCTGCATCATCTTTTGATGCCTTTCCCCCAAGTGGCACAAGCGCCACAACAGGCTCTTCCTCCTCCAACGCAACGTCCATCGCCTCTTCTTCAGCAGCCGCCAGGATCTGTTGATTATATATTTCCGAACACTGGCGGTACGTTCTTTCCCATGAGGCAAAGTCGGCACTGGGGAACAGTCGTTCCCAGGTCATGCGTTGGATTTGGGCGGAGTCTTCCACCATCTCCCGGACGAGCTCTTGTTTTTCTTGCTCGGCCTTGTCCGAGAGCTCTTGGGTAAGACTCTTCTCCTGGTTCACCAGGCGTTCTTTTACGTTAGCCAAAGATTTCTCCATGGCTTCGTAAGAGTGCATTTTCTGGCGAAGGGGTTTCAGCTCGGCTTTAAATTTGGTGACGGTCCCCTCCAGCTCGTCAACCTTCTTTTGGGCCGCCTCTAGCTGAGCCCGAACAGCGGCGGTCGCCTGCGCCTGATAATAAAGAAGATCAATGGTCAGTACTTCATTTTGGGCAATTTGAAACATTGCTTTATCACAGCTGGAGGCGGCCATAGCCTTTGCGGCCTTTACCTCTTTGTTTTTCCGATCAATCGGCTTGCGAAGGCTGTTGACTCGGAGCAGGGCCTAAGTACAAAGAAAAACAGGCGTCAGTTTCCAATCATAAGGGTTAACAGGCGTCCTGGGACTTCAAAAGGGTATACCTCAGCTAGGATCCCCGAAATTCCATCGAGGTCAAGGGTGCCGGCACCCTTGACCGCCTCCCTGTCAGAGGGAGGAACTACTTTAACCATTGACTTGGCTATCTCAACCAAGTCAAGTCCCTGGGGGCCGGCTGCATTAAGCAAAAGGAAAAACAAGTTAGACCTAATCAAGAAGGAAGCAAGAGTGAGTTTTTACAAGCAAGTGTCCATACATCTAGGCGGCCCCGCCTGGGTTTTTGAAGAAGTGGCCGGCTGCTTCTCAGCCGCCACCGTTTTCCTGGAAGACCCAGGAGAGCTTGCAACAGTCGTTCTCCGGGCCTTGGGGTCCGGCTGTTGCGAGGAAGAAGCCCTTGGAGTGCCAGACTGAAAACAAAAAGAGTTAGTATATGCATAATACAACTTAAAGGGGAAGAGTTTTCAAAGCTTACCAAGGGTGCCTCCTTGCTGGGGGAGTCGGCGTACGACTGCTTCATTAGCGAAACCCGCAGCATGGCCGCCGCAGTCTTAGATGCTGTTATTTTACTCATGGCGTCGGCTGAAAGAAATAAACAGCAAAGTTAGTAAAAATCCCAAGTAAACAAGGCGTGAGAAAACAGAGTATTCGTCAGGCCGGCTACCTCTAGAGCACCGACTGCCGAGGCCACAGGCGGCCAAGAAGTACTCATCATAGAGCCACTTGAAGCTCGGGACGCAGTGTAGGGGTACTTGCTCTCGTACCCCTGAAGTAGAGTTCACCCTAGTCTCTACTTTGAAGAGTCCTTTGTCTAGGATCTCTCTTTTAGCCTTTGGGGGAACAGGCGGCATGCTGCGGCCGCCTGCAAGAAGAGGCGGATCCCTGTTCCACTTGTTAAAACGTTTGTTCAGCTCCGTGTCTGAACTCTCGATAATAAGGAAGGTGTTCCGCCAATCCTTCCATTTGTTTGCCTTACCTCTCGTCATGAGGTAACCCCTGTGGCTTGTTAGTTGATACCAGCCGGTACCTCCCGACTTAGGGGTCCGGCTGAGATAGTTCATGTGGGCGAAAGCCTCAAAACTTGGCTCCACCCCGTTCAGTTCGCACCCGGCCACATAGCCGAGTACGTTTACCCAAGAGTTGGGGGCTAACTGCCATAACCCCAGATCATACCCATCTAAAATCCGCTGAACAGCCGGATGTAATGGGAAGCGCAGACCAGCTTTGATGGCCGCCACATAGCAGCCAAAACAGCCGTCACCATAGCTGGTACCAGCCGGCCAGACGACAGTATCTTCTGGATCCGGCACAAACAGTAAATACTCCGGGCCCATTTTGTGGTTAGCAATAAAGCTCGCCACGTTGTCTCGCATGGTTGCGATCCGGCCCCGGGGC
Organism: Chenopodium quinoa; assembly: GCF_001683475.1. Lineage (NCBI taxonomy): Eukaryota > Viridiplantae > Streptophyta > Magnoliopsida > Caryophyllales > Amaranthaceae > Chenopodium > Chenopodium quinoa. The sequence goes on along the minus strand of NW_018744693.1, from coordinate 695,510 downwards.
ACCCTGCAGTAGTAGGGGGTGTTTTCCTCTCTGTAAGAGGCGGACGGCTCTGCCCAATTATCCCCCTTCTCCACTGCATGGGAACTTCTCGCCTCTTGTAGGCGGTTATGTTTTTCTTCTGAGTCAGAAGAACTATGGTTAGAAGAACTATGGTCAGAAGAGCTGGAATCGGACTCGTCCCCTGACGAGTCCGAAGAGGACGACTCCTCCCCTCTCCTAGAGGGGCCCGCCTCCTCTCCCTTAGAAGGAGCAGAAGGTAAATTGGACATGTCCACGGTTAGATGAGAAGGGAACACCTTGGTCCCTCTCTCAGAACTGTCAGCTTGACAGTCGCCTCGTTCCACATCTGGCGCCTGGTCAGATGTTTCGCTAAGGAGTACCCTTTGGGAGGAGCCGTCTGAGTTTGATATTCTAGCAGTCTTTTTTGTTCTGGCCATCACGTTCTGCATAGACACAGATTCAGTCGGACTTTGTATAAAGGGCAAAGATGGGTCCAGAAAAGGGCAGACGGCACTCCTAGTCCTAGATTCAGCCGTCCCCGGTGACCGGCTGATCACTAACTTAGGGCGTGTCGTGTGCTTCCATGGTGCCATTTCAAAAAAATAAAAAGAAAATTAAGAGTAAGAGAACTGAGTTACCTGAACGGATGACAGTTGATGAAGTCCTGAAAGTTCGGGTCAGTCGGCTTGTCAGAACAGGCGGTAGGCAGAAAAAGTCCGAAAATGTCAGAGCAAGTTCAGGGGTCCGAATGTTCTCGCAAAAATTCTCAAATGTGAAAATGACCGAAGTCAGCACTTCCTTTTATAGGCAAAATGAGAAGGCGAAGGGTCGCTTCCGAATTCAAATTTGGGCGGGAGAGTCTCCCGGCCGTCTGCAAGGTGACACCTGTAACGGGCCGTCGCCTGTCACCGTGCGACGCCTGTCACAGGCGACACGTGACCAGTCGCGTGCCACCTGTGAGGGGCAAATGATTAGGGGATTTTTATCCACCAAGCGCCGTTTGACAAGTGGACCAACCAGGTTCCGCCACGCGTCCTCCACGGACCACTTAAGACACGCCACGTGTCCACCCATGCCAAATGGGACAACCGGCCATCAAGGCCCATTTCAGTCTAGAAGCCCGATCGGCCCTAGGTTTACCTTAAACCTAGAGAGTTGCACGCTTCCCAAGGCTATAAATACTCGATTAATCCTCATTAATCAAGGGACCGAATAATTAACGGAACGGAGGAGAAACATTACGGAACACACTAATAACCGGCTGATCTCGCTAGCAAAGCAGATTACCTACATTAAATACTCTCACCTAGAGAGACCTTATTACTTTAATTTCTGTATTAATTACTCCTTAATCAGGTACTAACTTGACCGTTGGAGGCGGAGCTCTCAGGAGTCTCCGTTATTTTGCAGGTACAGGCGTCCGGTTCCAGTCTCGGAATTGTAGCTCTCCCGTAGGACATCAGAAAACCCCAAAACACGGATAAAGTATAAAAAAATTTTAATAAATTCAACTAATTTTCCTAAAAGTCCGTAAAAGTCAAAACGTTTTATTTATTTAAACACGGATAAAGTATAAAAAAAATGGATGTGACCATTATAATTTAATTTAGACATGTACGTTGTTCAAGGTAATTAGATAACTAAGGTACATATAACTAGGGGTGTTCAAAAAATCCCGACCCGATTGTCCCGACCCGATTTTCCGATGACCCGGTAAATACCCGACGGAAAATTTAGGAGAAAAAACTGTTTTTCGGGTCGGGTACCCGACCCGGGAAAATTGCCTTCTATCCGGGTCGGGACATGGGGCGCTTATTTTCAATATCGGGTACCCGAATACCCGAAATTAAAATTAAAAAAAAAATCGCTAGTATAAGGCAGGTAAGGCAGTAAGCCCAACCCAGTTTGGAAATTAGGGTAATCTTCCTCTATCTCTGTCCGCCGCTCACTATTCCATATTCCTATCTCTCTCTCTCCTCTCTTGCTGTTCATCTCTCTCTCTCTCTCTCTCTTCGTTCCCTCCTAAGTAATTTCTATGTCCATTTCTTCTCCACACTTCACCTTATCTTTCTTCATCCCCATTTTTCAACAACAATGTCTGACAACAACCAAACTCCCCTAATTGACCAACCCCCTCGACAACAACATAAAAAAGAACAACAAGAAGATGACCCAGATGAATCCGCTAACGAAGATGACTCAAACTCATAAGATTCAGACTCCGACTACGAACCCGACGAAATTGACGGCAAAAACACCGACGAACCCACCCAAATTGTGGAATTGAGGATCAAATAAGAATATCGAGGAAGAAAGATTTGGGGCATCTTCAAACTTTTCCAGAAATTTAACTCACTCCTTTGCTTGATAAGATGTTAACATATGACAATGTTATCGGTAGTAAGCTGAAACTAAAAGGAAAAGCCTTGGATGTGAAGACTGGCGGTATAAAGAAGAAGAAACAAAAGAAACAGTATGATGAAGTCTCAGGAAAAAAAAAAAAAAAAAGATCCGGGTACCCTATGTCCGACCCGAATAATTCGGGCACCCGGGTTCGGGTCGGGACATGGGAAAAATTAAGAAGTACCCGAAACTCCGGATACCCGGATTTGAACACCCCTACATATAACTACAAGTACTTTTACATTTACAGGTAGAATTTTACCGAAACTCTTGTGATTAGTGTCATCGCTTTCCACTTTCTTAGGGAGACTAGCTAGGGATCAAAGTATGTTTTGTGGTGAGAATGGTGGAGAGGAGGCGTCATAAACATTGATGAGTTAGGGCATGTTCTGATTTACTGAACTGAACTGATTAGAGCTAAAATAAATTGAAATGAATACTTTATAAGAGAAGGAAATTAGGAACTGTACTGAACTGATTGGAGCTGGACTGAACTGAATTGAGCTTAATTGATTGGAGCTGAACTGAATCCTGCTATTAGTTCTACAAAGCCGAAAGGTGGAGATTAGAGTTTCATTGGCTAGTTGGCTAGGCAATATTGGACCCCTTTGGTAACTATAGAGTGGGTTAGTGGGATTGGCCTAATAGAGAAAGGATTCATAACTCTCATTGTTTGAAAAGTTAGACATCTGAAATCAAAGTTGGCTGATCGATTGCCTGATTATGATGCTTAAATCACTAGTCAATAATGCTATGCGATGCTATGCAATTAGGGCTGAGCAAAACTACCCGAAAAACTGAAAACCCGAAAACCCGTTTCGTTATCGTTCTGAAAATTAGGGTACCCGATCCGATAACCATAACGGTTCGGGTACCCATTCTGATAATTTGTTATCGGGTATGGTTTTTGGGTATCATTTTAAAATTAACGGTTTCCCGTTCCGTTCCGATAAGCAATTATTTTGTTTTTTTTTCCTACTTAAATCTATCTTTTCAATATTTAAACTCTTACATTACTTCGTAATCACTATATAATATCAATAATTAGTAATGTTATTAATAATTTGGTCAAGATCATGTGGTATTGTTATTAATTAGTGTTAAAAAATATCATAATAACTAATTTTTTAAGTTTTATTATCACTATTGGATACTTTATTGGGTACTCGATAACCGTTTCGAAAATCTGGGTACCCGAACTTATCGGTTTGGGTTATGGATATCACTTTTAGTGATATTGGTTATCGGGTAGCCGAACCGTTAGTACTAATGGTACGGGTACCCGTCCCATGCTCACCCCTATATGCAATGCAAAAGTTAAGAAGACATTGCCTGGGCTTGCAGTGCAAAGGTAAATGTGGAAGTGGGTCGGGTTGGCCAGTGCCACAACTTGGCCCAGCACGAAAAAGTACAACACAATACATTATTATACTTCTCTAGTTGTGGGTCACATTATTTTTGAAGAAGCACATAATTAGGGATGAGATAACAAGATCTGGCATAACAAAACATGTTAATTTACTAGTTTATCAATAGGGCTGCAAACGATCCGAGTCGAGCCGAGTTTTAGTCTATTCGAACAAAGCTTGGTAAGAAAAATTAGTGTTCGAGCTATTTCGAGCTTGAACGATCTTTCAAAAATCTTGTTCGAGCTTGGCTTGCTAAGGATTTGACATGTTCGAGCTTTGTTCGCGAACATGCTCGTTTGTGTTTCGAGCTTAAGGTCAAGCTTCAACGAGCTTTATTCAATAAGCGAGCCAAGTTTTATCGTTAAACTTATAAATTTTAATGCATCTACTTAATTTTATATGAGAAGTTTCCATTCTTTCTATGGTAAAAAGGTAATCCAAAGTTTTCATGCCTATATAAGATGTAATAATTTGCAATTTTACAAATAAGTATAAGTAAATAAAGATATATAAATATACTAAAGTAGTTTTTAATATTTCTTTCAAAAAAAAAAAAGTAGTTTTAATATAATAGATATTTTTTGAGCTTGAGCAAGTTTTGACCGAGTTATAATCGAGCGTGAACAAACTTATGAATATGCATAAACGAGTTGTTCACAAGCATTTTCGAGTCGAACATAATGTTGTTCGAGCTTTGTTCATTTATCTGACGTGCTTAAAATTTTTGTTCAAGCTTGTTTGTTACTTAATAAACGAGTCTTGACCGAGCTTTGACCGAGTTTGTTCACGGGTATTTCATGAACGTATCGGCTCATTTACACCCCTATTTATCAACACAAGCATGACATGACAAAATATATTGTTAAATGATTTTAGACCTTGTGTTGGGCTTTTGTTTAAGTTTTCGTCATAGATGACTCGTTACATAACTAGTTAGTATGAATCTTAGAAGTCCTTAGAGCACTTACAGCAGAGATAAAATTCTCCTCTAAAATCACCCCCCCCCCCCAAAAAAAAGTACCCCACCACGAACAAAATTTCTCAAAAAAAGTCTAAAAAAATTGGAAATTTTATCTCTTGGAGAAAACTTTCTCGACTTTCATCATAATTTATGGCCTAACTAACATTTTGTGTGCGGCCCACAAAAAAAATAACATACAATAATTTTTTGGTTTGTTGTTGGTGGGATGAAAAAAATTCTTTGTTTAAAAATCTCATGTGGAGGAGAGGGAAAGTTAAAGAGAGAGTGAAGATGGATTTTTTTTTTCCTGTGCTGATAGTGCTCTTATACAATACATCATATTTTTTTTGTAGCTTTTTATTATGCCATAAATTGTAAAAGGCAAGTTCTTTAAAAGCGAAAAAGTGAAGTTATATAACACCTTATCTATATCTTTCTTATTACCGTGGCAAATCTTTATGATCAGTTACACTTAATATTTTATCTATTAGTCACACTTTTTTTTCCCTATTATTTTGACAAAATTCTTCTTGCTTAAATTCCACTTACCAAGTACATAATCGGATAAACCTTATAAACACTCTATTTAGTGGTGGTTTGTTATTGGACAAATATACCAATGGATATATCCATGTAAGGTTGAGTTTGATGTAAAGGGTTTTTATTAGATATTATATGTACTCATTTGATTTAAAATTTAGATCGCAATAAATTTTCTCATTATCCTCCTGTCTTTTTCCTTGCTTATTTACTAGCCCTTCAAAAATCTAGCTTCTTGCAATCCGCATTGACATGACCATCATTTGGCCCTCTACAAGATGATTTGTTAGTTAATGACCCACACATATTTGATCTAACCCGCCCAATAATCAGATCTAACTCTATCTTTTGTTATTTTTCACACATGTTGTCCTTTTCTACTCTCCCTCATTTTCCTTGATTATGTCTCTTACAATTATCATGACCATCATTTATGTGATTGAGATTATTGATCAAAATGGAATGTCTTTTAACTTTTTGTCCAGGGAATCTATTATGCCCTTGTATAGGAACCAATAAATATTGGTGGTACTTCTAATACGAGGAAGTACTAATGTAGGTTTGATATGTATGTGCAAATACATATCAAACATTAAAATATTGAAAAGTATTGTAAAGCACATGGGGGTGGGAGAAAAGGAGGAGAGAGATGGGCATGTGGGACCAGTTTTAAATGTACCACTGAAAGCTTATATAATATCATTGACTATGTAGTGATTCTATTTCTACACGTAGTTAGTACCACTAAATGAATATACAGTACCATTGAATGAATATATAGTACCACTGAATGTTCAATGATACTATATGATCATCTAGTGATACTATTAATCACCCAGTGGTACACTTAAATTCAGCACATGGGGGTGAGAGAAAGGAGGAGATAAATGGGTAAATTTCATGTGAAATGTCTCTTATGCCCCTTGATATGTATGTCCAGGTACCTATCAAACCTCCCTTTGGAAGGCCTCAAATACTAATAAGTAGCAATGGGCCAATTTAGTGGGGTCAACAAGAAACCAATAAATAGACAACGTGGGATACCATCCTTACAAATAAATGAGGGCTTCCAAAGGGAGGTCTGACGTGCAAATACATATCAAAGGGTAAATTTGTCAATTCGCTTGGAATTTGAAAATTTTGACTCAGCAGCCCCGTTCTGCAACTCGATTTCCCGTTTTGTACTATTTTAATTTTTTATTGTCTTGTTTGTCTCGATCTCATCTCTGTCCTCCTTCCTCTCTCTCCTCATTTCAAATTAGTTTTTTGGTTTTCCCCTTCTCTTTCTCTCTCCTCATTTCAATGTTGTTTTTTGTTTCGTCTTCTTCACCCATAGTTGTGTTAAATTGAGATTTTCGAAACTTCTATTCCACAAATAAGTTAAAAAATAATTATTTGAAGGCGATTTTATTTTATGCGTGGTGGTTGAAGTTGTTCGGCGTTGTATCTTGGTCGGCGTTGTATCGAGTTCCCCAGAGTCTGCGAGTCGTTGTGTTTGAAGCCTTATTTTGTGTTAATCAAGGTTAGTTCAATTTATGGGTTCAATTGAATTGTGCATGTTTAATTTTTATTGGGTTCAATTAAACTACCATGTTAATGGCGAAGATTAGGGTTCAGTATAAGGTAATTGTTATCCTCTTGAATTAGGCTTAATTGTTTATGAATGTGTGTTTTGTAATCGTAATCGCAATTTATTGAAGTTTGATTTTTGGGTATTTGTTATCCTCTTGTATTAGGTGTTATAATAAGGTCGAATATCAGGAGTATAAGGTCGAATTTGAAGAGGTTAGAAGTTGTAATTTGGGTATGAATATGGTAGTTTAAAAGGGTTGAATTTGAAGAATTGAATAGTTCGATATTTGGTGTTTATTTTTGTGTGTATGTAAAAAAGGTCGAATATGTAGAGGTTTGAAGTTCAAAATGTGGGTGGTTATGTATTCTGGCTATTTTTAAAATGGTTGAACTTGTAGAATAGAATTGTTTAAAAGGTTTGATTTATGTATGTGAGAGGTTTATTGTGTAAAAGTGGTTGAATTTTGGGTATGTATGTGTATTTGATTAAAGCATGTGAGCAAAATTTGAGCAAAATTTGTCTCTGTATTTAGTGTTAAATTTGTTTTGTTTTACATGTTTTGGGACTTTTTTATATGATAGAAAGAGGAATAAAGGGATGAGGAAGTCAGTAGTGAGAGCAATCGGCTGGAAGAAGGGATTGGTGAGTTGTTTATCTGTGTATCATTTTAATTATGTCATATGTGAAAGGTTGTTTGTTTTGATCTTCTAAAATTGTGGTGTTGTCTGTTGTCAAGGGTCCTTCAAAGTGTAATTCTGCTGCTGTAAAGAGTGGTGCGCGTAAGGGTGGTGGTGTAAAGGGTGGTGGTGTAAAGGCTGTTAATAAATCCCAGGTGGTTGATAGGAAAGTGAAAGGTAAAGAAAGGCAGGAAGTAAGTGATGATGATGAGGACTATCAAGTTGAGGATGAAGATGATGAAGTTATGGAGGAAGATGATTACTGTGATGAAGAAGGACAGTCAGCAAGTAGTGGTGATTTTATGGAGAATCTGATGATGGAGTACATGAAGTTGAAGTCTAGGAAGAGGAAAGGGAAATTGGAACAAAGTGTGTACAGGAAGCAGAAGCAAAAGGTAAAATATATTAGGGGTTATTTTTATATGTGATTAGTTCTGTTTTAAGGTAAAGGTAAGCTTGTGATTTATGGGTGGTGTGTGTTGTTTTTGATTTCTTTGTTAGGTACCAAAACTTGAAGGGCATAAAGTTTTGAGTAAAGGGGAGGTTCTAAAGACTCACCATGACAATGTAGGGAAGGTAATGGATCTTGAATTTGGTTGTTTAATAGTGTGTTATTTGGTATTTGGATTTTGTGAATAGAAAGTGTCGACCCTTTATTTTTCTTGTTTGGATGTTCCTTTTTTAAGTATTATTTGTTACATGTGAACAGTATCCGAACATTGTCTGCCGTGTTGAATCATTTTGTGATTCTGTGAAGTTGTTTGATTCGAGGAGGAAACAATTAGTAGAGCAAATGGGGTTTGGTGGATTTCTTGAGTTGGATATGGATAATATCCCTCGGCAGTTCTGCTACTGGCTTATGGCTAGAATACTTGAAGATGGGACAATGGTGTTTGGTGAAGGGGAAGTGTTGCCGTTATGTGCGAGTCAAGTTAGAGCGGTGTTAGGCATTCCGATGGGTTCGAAACCTGTGCCAATGGACATAGGTGAGGATGAAGACAAGATAATGTTGGTTAAATCCTTGTATGATGTGTATGGTGTGGGGCCGAAGCAAGAAACCATATCTTTGAAAAGGGTGTCTGAGGTTTTGTGCCCTGTTGATAGTGAGAACAATCCTGTTCCTCTGGTGACAGAAAGTGATGAGGAGGAGTTTATGGTAGCTTTCTTGATTGTTGTCCTAGGAAAAATTCTATGCACAACGACGAACTCGTCAAATTTGGCTGCCTCTCTTATTCCGTCGTTGACAGTGGCAACACAAGCTAGTGAATATGATTGGTGCACATTCACTATGGACTGGCTTTGTGACTCTGCGCACCGTTTTCAAGCAAAGTTTCTGCGTGATGGGTTTAGGTCTGGATCAGGAGGTAGCTTTCTTTTTGTGATGGTGAGTTTGTAGGTTTTGTTTATCTATTATAATTATGTGTTTATGATTATGATTATAGTTGATGTTGAGTATGAACACAACTGTCTCTGTTTTTGTAGATATTCTATCTAGATCATTTGCATAGGAGACCCTTGCAATGGGGGGTGTTCCCTAAGGTGAAGGTGTGGAATTCTTCTCAGATAAAGGCTGCCTTGATGGAAGACAAGATTAGCCGCGATGAATATGGAAAGTTGCTGGTATAATGTCCCATTTATTAATAGTTTAATGAATATCTTTATTATTTTTAATTATGAGGTCATTATGTCATGAACTTGTGTTTTGCGTAGGCCTTGGACATAGCTTATGGAGAGGAGCATCCTCTTGATCCAAGGGATAAAGAGTGTATGAGAAGACCTGTGACTGCCGGAACTGCAACACTGGCAAGTCATAATCAGGAAAAGGAAAGGGAAAAGGTGGATGATGTTGTGGCAGTAGTGTTGGATAAGGTATAAATTTGTTTAACAATCAGCAAACATGCTTTAGCGACGTGTTTTTGAATTATATTAGCTTTTATTGGTTGTAATGTTGGTTGTAATGTTGTAGGTGATGGAGAAGTTGACCCCAAGGTTGGAGACCTTTGTAGAGGGTGTAGTAGGAAGAGCTTTCAGTTCCTTTGTCACGAAAATGACTACACAGCACAATGTCGGAAATGGTACTGTTGATTTTTGTTCAACTGATAGCCACTTAGCTACGGGGAGTACAGGTGGTGTGATTCCTCCAAATCGGAAACATGCTGAGAAAATAGTACCGGCTGCTTGCACGGGTGACAATATGGAGGTGGAGGATGAACAAAGGACATGCAAGCTAACTGTGCAGGACAAGAGGGTGCTGAACTTTGTTCGCGGGTGGAAGGAGTTGAAGAATGAAAATGCGTGAGTGTTACAATGTAATGGAATTAATTTATTGAATGCATGTTATTTATAGTATTTAGTTATTTGTGGTTAATTTTGCAGGGTCGGTCCTTCGATAATTGAGTGTGATGGCATGGATGCATCACAAAGGGATTGTTACCGTGTTCTATCCCCGAGGAGCCGGGTTGGAAACCAGTATGTGAGGATGGCATCTGTGTTGTATACCAAAACCTGGTCAGAACAACACACTATGAAGAGGGTTCTCCTTGATCCATCGTACTCGGTGAGGAAAGGTGACAGTGTATGTGTGTCATTGTTGATGGAGTGTCTATTTCTCATTCTTTCGTAACATTTGTGTTTCGCAGCATTTTGTGTGCCTTGGACAAGGTGATTTCAAGGAGTTGGGGCAGAAGTACGCAAAGTTCCTTCTAAGCTTTGAACTAAGCCAAATTCAAAGTGTTAATTGCTTTTTGCCTCTGTTTGTAGTGTAGTTTTAGTGTATTAGTGTAGTTTTAGTGTCTTATGGTTGTTTGTATTATGGGGAAATGTATTATGGTTGTTTGTCCCTGTTCTTGTAGGTTGTTAATTAGGTTTATTTGGCAACAGGTGTTTGTCCCTGTCCTAGATACAAAGGAGAAAGATGCGGAACACTGGTTTTGTCTTGCTTTGGATATGAAAGGTCAGCGTATTTGGATGATTGATTCAATGCACGATGATGCGTACGAAAGACATGAAAAGAATGTGAATAAGCTGGTAATTGTTGTGTTTGTTGTTTTCATATATTGTTGTCTTAGTTTATGTTGGTTAAACTACTAGTTTTTAATACTTCTGTTTTCCTTCTCTGCATATTGAGGCTTTAGGGGAACTGTTCCAACTTAGTGGTCTCACCTGGGAGGAGGGGACAATTTCTACTTGGGGCCGGGATTCTTTCCCCGTAACACAACCTGACACGTATGTAATCTTAGAAGTTGTGGTATGATTTGGTAACTTTAACTAGTGTTAGCCTTATTGATGTTGGCATTTCATTAGGTGCTCGTGTGGTGCAATTATGCTAGTTGCTATCAAACACTGTGTAAGAAGCTTTGATGTTGCCTTTCACATGGTGAGTGTTGTGGGTTATGATTTCAGGAGTATGTAACCCGTCTGTTTTCCTAATCAAATAATATGTGCTATTATTTCAGGACAAGATTCACACCTTGAGGAAGAACTTGTTTCTGTCTGATGTGAACAATGATCTGAACCAGATGAAGCCAAAGTTGGAGGATGTTCTGCCTAAAGAACGTCGAGGGAGTCGTAGGGGCGGTTCGCACATGACCAACTAGTGTTTTTAGGCGTTTGATTTCAAATTTTCTGAAAAATATTGGTTAACCTGAATTGTGTTTTGGTTACTCAGAATTTGGTACTGAAAATACTGTGCTAGGCAGTAGCAGTGTTTTGCTTAATTAACTATGCAAACGAGAACATCATGTATTATTCTTAATTTTGAACATACTAGCATTCCTACCACTTTTCTACTACTGAATTCAAAAGAAATTAGAACACAACATAGTTATATGCTATATTAGATAATACCCCTAAAGTTTATTCAACAGAACTCGAAACTTGATTCCGAGGTCCATCCAAACCCTTCTTCTGAGGTATCAGTGTTTGAGTTGGTTTCGAACAGGTATTGGGCATGCTGAATGCGGTTCACATAGGCACTGGGGTAGTCGGTGTATTGAAATGGTCGAGCTATATTAATAGACATGTTTTCATCTTCTTGTAATCCATTTTCAGCTAGCATTGTCCTTCTGAACCAAACCAATTGCTCGGTATCATTCGCCATTTTCTTAAGGGGGTCTTCTTTTGAGTATTGCAGCCACTTCCAAGTAACTTTGATGTCACCCCCCTTTGGTGTTGTAAATTTTTTCCCAAGTAGAACAATTCCCCATTCCTCTTCCTTTCCCACAGCTTCATCAACCTCCAGCCACCAATCTTCTAGGTAAGCAAAAAACTCGAAAAACTTTTTAAGGTAGATGTGGTAATTAGGGAATGCATATGACTCTGCTAATGATCTTCTTAAAGTGCGCAAGTTGAAACAGACGGCTATCTTTGCCACATCTACCAAATAATACATGAAACAATACGCTTCTTTTCGAAAGTACCTAGCCCGCCCTACTCTAAACAATGTTAGGAAAGGGTATTCGGGGTGGAAATCTATTCCCTTAACAGGGTCGTGTAAACCCCCTCTAGCAATGGTTGCCAACCGATGACTGAACATCAATTCCTTGCTACGCCTAGGCATATACATATCCCGAATGATACCATTGGGATCTTGATGTCCAGCGTTTTTCAACTTGCGTACTTTCCTTAGCACTCTCTTACGTCGTCTTTCAGATTCTCTATTACCTGCATGACCAACAGACACTTCAATCAATTATTGTAGTAGGACTACACTCTTCTAATAGTACTTTATATTCATGCAAATTTTCATGTCATTGAGAGGACAATAACTCTTGCTCACACATAAATATATCACGCATGGTGACATTAGAATTGGTGACAATACAAACAGAATAGTAGTTGAAGCATTAGAATCGCTAATAGAATTCACTTACAATGATTTTAGTTTCGCTGGGAATTGTGTGTTGTACTAAGATTACTACTCATTAGTTTAGAACAAATAATTTCATCAGTTTTGAACAAATAAAGCGTTAGCAATAACAAATAGAAAGTAAACAGTCAAAAGGAATACACACAAAAACTTAATTTCATGAGTTAACTATGATACCTCTATTCGCCATTACCAATGGTGCTGGGTGGAGACCTTTTAGTTTAGTTTATGGGGGAATTGGTGATTTAATTTCAGTGTGTCGTTGACTATTATATAACAACCCAACACCAATGGTTGCATTTACTTTGATAGTGCAATTCAACTGTAACATAAATGAGTCTTACCTTCCTAAATGTGTTCAACTAATGTGAGAAATGCATTGAGCCCAACACCAAATTTGTACTGTCATTGCAGGTGTATTGTCTTGTCAATAAGAAACTTTGCTTCTGAAGTTGAACAAAACTAGCTTCGTAGATGTACTTCCTTTCTTTATTTTATATTTAAAATTAGAAGTCCTCTGTGATTGAAGATCTCATGGGATTTTTTTCCCCTTTTTTCCCAGTATTAATTATGTTATTGTGGATTGAATTTTAAACTACTCCTTCCTCTCATTTGTTCCTAAGTCCTTCCTTTACAGTCCTTCCTTTACAGTCACCATGTCAAGCTCGCAAAACTTATCAAGAAGGGCTTGGGGAAGGCCGGTATTACCACACCCCACCACACCTGTCATGTACTTCCGGCCATTCGCCACCACTACCACCCCTGAACTTGATTTCAACTCCACTCCATACTTTGCTACCCATGAGTACTACACAGACGGAATATGTATGCCTTCTGCCTTTCTTCGTGATCAACTATCCACCTCTCTTGACTTAATGACAACCACTTACATTCCAAAAAGTTTTATGCAACTTTCTTTGAAATCCCTCTCCCCTATATTTGAAGAGAGCACAAAAATCTGTGGGCGGGAAAGTATTACCAAAACTCCCGCCTTTATAAATCAAAATTAATTGCAGTTGTATACCTCCAGTAGTACTTTAACTACAACCAATGGTACTATAATTACTCTGAATAAGTAACATTGGTACAACCCCTAACTGTACATAAACAGATTACAACAGTTTATATTTACTAGCAGTGGTACTAATATTGTGACAACTGTAGTTAATAAGTAAGACAAATGATCTTAGGACAATGGACAAAGTATGCTCTACAACGGTTTATATTTACTTTCAGTGGTACTAATATCTAATATTGTGACAACTGCAGTTAATAAGTAAGACAAATGATCTTAGGACAATGGACAAAGTATGCTCTACAACGGTTTATATTTACTTGCAGTGGTACTAATATTGTGACAACTGTAGTTAATAAGTACGACAAATGATCTTAGGACAATGGACAAAGTATGCTCTACAACGGTTTATATTTACTTGCAGTGGTACTAATATTGTGACAACTGTAGTTAATAAGTACGACAAATGATCTTACGACAATGGACAATGTATGCACTATAAGAAATTGGGTGTAACACCAACCTTCATGCATGGGAAGATGTATTGATATGGTGTTAAGGCATTTAGAAATGGTATATCTTATTAAGAAATGCGGTTAATAGAAAATGGATCTCCGATAAAGACGGTTAATAGAAAATCAAGCTACAATTGGAGTTCTCTGCTAATGATGGTATTACGATTAACAAAAAATGACAAACTATTTTCGGTATATGTGCATCACAAAATCACTACCTAACAAAGATAAACCTAACTACACAACTACTATGTAGACGGACAAGCAAGGGTCGGATCCCAAGAACATATGGTTCAACCAATTAAATAGTCCCAAGAACATATGGTTCAACCAAGTAACAAAATAAAATGAATGAGAATCAATAACTAAAGAACTAATTAAAACGATTAAATGAAAACAATATGACAAATCAATGCTAAAAACATCCAAGATCAAGCTTCACCACGAATACAATTAATGCAATAGTCATTCAGGCGCAATGTAAGACTTATCATTTCACAACAAAATTAGAAGTCAGTTCTCCAATAAACATGATAGTTTTCATCATCAAATGGAACGCGAACATAATTTGGTATCTGGATATTTTGTATTTTTAGGGACTTTCAAATTGGGGTAAAATCATCTCAAGTAATGCCAATAATTTACTACAACACAGCAACACAACACAGCTAGAGATGGAGAAGCATGAATATAGTTCTAGTAGTACCCTACAAAGTTTTAATGGACTACATGACTATTCCAGTTCATAGTTAAAATCAATACAAGTTGGATTTTTTGGTATTCCAGTGGTTCTTTTCCTCTCCCCAGCGTACTTGTGTAACTTATGAAAATAAAACCCTAAACCCTAACCAACCCTAAACCCTAAACCCTAGACCCTAACCCATAACCCTAAACAGAGTAATAGTACCCTACATGCAGTTAACGATACTTTTGTTATATACAGATAAACATTTACCTAGTGAAAGCTTTGTAACTGTAGTGGTATAACTGTAAATTATAGTAATGTTAAAATAAGCCCAGTAACATATGGATGAATTGCTCATATAAGTATATAACAAGACAAAAAAACGCGAAATAGGTTTGAATGGGTACAATACCTTCACAATAACTACATAATATGTCCTAAATGTTAGATTTAAATTAGTTTGTAAATCAGTTAGGTTGTAACGGAAATACAATTATGTAATAATGAACAAATACAATATATGTTAGTATAAACAACAAGTGCAAATACAAACAACAAGTGCAAATACAAACAAACACTATATTTGAGTATCAATTTCTCAGGTGTAAAATTGTTAAAATCATTTCTTTGGTACTAATCAGTTAGTCCCCATAACTAAGTGTACAAGTACTAATCCAAAGGAAGCCAAAAGGTTATTTATTAACATCCACTATATAAGGTGAGTATAATTAGTAACACAATCAAATGGTACCCTTCTCAATCTCAGTTGAACCCTTCGTCATGGTAGTATAACTTACAAAGGTTATTTACATTAATAGTAAACTTAATTAAATAATACCCTTCTCAATATCAGTTGAACCTTTTACCGTCTGTATATTCAGGTGGTACCAATTTCCTTTTCAGTTGTACCCTCTGCATGTAAAGCAGGACAGGTATATGACAAATATTTTTCCATGATAGTTTACTATAACAATAGTTTATTCCGTTTCCATGCTAGTGGTACCCTTCTCCTTTTCAGTTGTACTCTTTGGTGGTTTAGTATAACAAAAGTTTATTCCATGCTAAGTGGTACCCTTTTCTGTTCCGGTTGAACCCTTTGCATTTTCAGTACAACCGATTTTATTCATTGCAACTGTAATCTTTTTCTCGAATGTAAATAT
Organism: Chenopodium quinoa; assembly: GCF_001683475.1. Lineage (NCBI taxonomy): Eukaryota > Viridiplantae > Streptophyta > Magnoliopsida > Caryophyllales > Amaranthaceae > Chenopodium > Chenopodium quinoa. Next base: position 679,705 of record NW_018744693.1, on the reverse strand, counting down.
ACACGATCAACATAATGTGCACACACACACCCTCGCAAAAAAAAAAGGCTTTGATCTTTTAGATAAAAAAAGAAATAAATGTTAGACAATTCTTACACCCAATTTTATCCATTTCGAGGCACCGATTTTATTCATATAGTTAGAGGGTTTGATCTTTTACATCAAAAAACAACTAAATGTGCACACACACACCCTCGCAAAAAAGGGGATCAATGTACTACAGATCACAAATACATAATGTCATCCTCCAAAAAAATACCCCAGGTGCTAACATAAAAGTTCTATTACACATGAGCAAAATAATTACACCATTTTCTTCATGTATTGCATTTCATCATTACGATTTCACTACTTTGCAGACATCGTCACTTGGGTATTGGCTGTACCATTAGCGTGTTGGTTAGTGCCGTTAGGACGAATACGGAGTTCATGAGGATGCTGGTTTGGATGTAGATATTGATGGTGGTAAGCCTGAACATACTGCTGATGGTGGTAAGGACCAAAGGGTAGGAACACAGGCTTAGGAGCAATGGGTCTGTAATTTCCGGAAGCAGGTGGTGTTGCAGAATTAGGGGTACTAGGGGTCGCCACCGCCTCTGTACATGGAATGACTGGTCTGTAGTGATGATGGTAAACAGATTGTCCATCAGTCCCCGACATGTTGGCTGATGGAGTATGGGGGGTATTCGCACCTGACACACCAGAGAAATACCCTATTGATCCATCAGCATCCACCATCTGGATGCCTCCTATAGAGTGGGGGCTGTAAGGAAACACAAAACCGTGTGGTGGACCCATCTACAATAGACAAAACAAGACACACCAACAAAACACACCATAAAACACAAACCCATTGCAAACTATCAAACAACCATAAAAAAAAACTTAAAATACTAAACGAAAGATAACCTGAGAATATGAAGGTGTAGCATATGAAGGTGTACACTGTGAATCATTTTCAACCTGTGAGGATTTTTTTGTATTTCTCTTGTTGTTTGTCTTACCCCCTTTTGTAGACTTCTCAACACAAGAAGGGAATCTCACAGCAGTTGTTCTGTGAGCAGGCCTCTTCGGCATTGGGGGATCCTTTGGTACCTCAGAGCAGCTACCTTGTCTCTGTGTGGAAGGGGTAACAGGAGTTCCCTTCTCCCCTCGTCCTTCTCCTTGTGCATTACTACCATTGATCATCGATAGCTTTTCATCCACTTGAATTTCTAATAATTGCAGGCTTTGGATCACTAGATCAGTTGTGGTTTTATAAACACAGGCCTTCGTGCTAAGTGAACCAAACTTGACCATCATTTTATCATACCTACAAACCTCGTCAGTCTTGTTTGGGTCATGGTAAGCAACCTTAACCCTTGTGTGCTTCCTAATCACATCTTTCCTCCAACGCCTAAGAATGAATTTGTCAGGTATCTCATAGTGATCATTCAGCTTGTAAACCTTGATGATGTGACGACAAATAATATCGTGGCATTCAAAGTGCTTGCAGTTGCAACTAGCTTCTTTAGAAACACAATCGAAGGTTATTTTGTATCTCCGCTTCCGCTTTGAAGGTTTCTCCTTCGTACAGTTTTTCGGCTTGTACCAAACTCTATCCTCAACAACATGCTCAATGATACTCTCAGAAACAAGTCCTTTTTCAATTGGACTAACATAAAGGGACCGGCTACATTCACGCTGGACTTCTTTAAATTTTGCATCGGTATAGATCTTCTGGAATATAAGCTCAGCTGGGAAGTCACTGTAAGCCTTCCTCACATATCTCGCATTGTTATCATCAACTTTCTTTTCAGCTGTAGCTCTAACCTCAAGAGCCTCAACGTAACGCTCAACAAATTCATGCAGCAGGGTGTGTCTACTTAGATATCCATCAAAGAAGCTGTGAATGCTTTCCACTCTCTGCGTGGTCCTCATCCCAGCCCAAAACAAATGCTTGACAAACGCTGGAACCCACATTGCTCGTTCTTCATACAAGCCTGACAAACAGCAATTATAATTACTAAAATTACATTAAAACCAGACATACTTGCTGCAAAATTGATGACTCCAAAAATTAAAAATATAAAAACGACAAAATCAGCATTTCATATTACAAAACACCAACACAAACATTTTGCTCGAAGACAGCATTTCAAAATACAAAACACCAACACAAAACTAAACTAGAATCAAAATATGTCTCCAATTCAACTAAATTTTAACAGATGAACTAAGCTTAGTTTGCAAATACATTCACATTTACTTACATGCCAACCATTCATCATCTTCAACTTCGAATTTCTTGATAACGTCACGCCAACGTTCTTCATATTCCTCACAATCAAGACTATCATAAATAGCATGCTTCAGCGCCTCCTTCAGCTCCTGGTACTTCACATGCTTGCCTAACTTCTTTCCAAACTTGTTAATGATGTGCCAAATGCACCATCTATGGGTTGTTCCTTTCATAACAACCTTCAGAGCTTTCCTCATTGCCGGATCCTGGTCAGTAAGGATCCCAATAGGTTCTTTGTCGCCCATGCATCGAAGCCAATTTGAGAACACCCATTCAAAAGTCTCAGCATTCTCACGGGTGACAAGCGCACATCCAAAAAGAATGGTTTGCCCATGATGGTTCACTCCTACAAAGTTGCAAAAAGGAAGTTTGTATTCATTAGTCAAATAAGTGGAATCAAATACAACTACATCCCCAAACTCTTCGTAAGCCACCCTACTCCTTGCGTCTACCCACAACACATCCTTAAGCCTTCCTTCTTCATCAACTCGATATGTGTGAAAGAAATTTGAATTGTCATCTACCATTCTCTTAAAGTAAGAAAACATGGCTTTTGCATCACCTTCTTCAAATACCCTTTTCCTTTCCTTAGACACTTCATCATGTAAGTCTTTTTGCTCAAACTGCATCCCCTCCAACCCATTCCTGTGCCGAGCCATACTTTTGTAAATAGTAGAAACTGGCACCCCTGCCCTTCTTTCTTGAAATAGCTGCTTCACAATATGGGGATTTTCCACCAAAAACTTCTTCCGAAATTTACTTATACTCTTCGCTTTACTAGGGGTTGGACTATGCCCATCATGTTCCATTTTTGCCTTTGTTATCTCCCACTGACCTACACCATTCACATGTGCATATACAAACACAGGGCATTCACATTTTTTTGACTTTCGCTTAGGACACAACTCTTCATCCTCACTGATTTGAGCATCTGTGACTAAACCCACTTCACTCTTTTTCCTCTTTCGACCAGGCCTTCCATAACTTTCACATGTCCACCTACAATTCCTCTTTGCCCCTTTTCCATTATTTGCACCGCTTGCACGCACAACACCAAACCCATTCTGCTGCCCATATTCCCTGAAATACTTATCCACTTCTATCATGGACTCAAAAACCATTCCAATGGATGGAGGTGGCAAAGCAACATCCATCTCCACTTCACCAGCCTCCTCAATCTGAATACTGATGGAGACATTGCCCTTCCCTTTCGTTGGAGTCTTAAAGGACTCCTCCCCTACAATTACCTAGTACACCATAACATAATACATTCACCTCACAAAGGTCAGCATTAAACATTAGGTCTAAAAATTTTGAGCACTTAACAATAACATATACTCACACAACTAGTCGGAATAAGTAAAACGAAAAGTACATGATCATCTAACAGAGAGCACTGACTACAGGGAGGACGATGCAATTCTGAGCAATTACATGACATACCAATACAACCAATCAAGTTACATGTATATATTGCAAATTTCTCATACAATTGCGCAGCACAACGAAGTCAATTATGCAACTTTTCATACGATTGTAAATTTACAAACCCTAATTTCCCCTTCCCCCCAATTTTCAGACAAACCCAGAATTACATATCCAAATTTAAGCAATTAAACAGTCACCTGATTTAAAAGCAACTCCAATGCCGCTGCGCAGTCCACTTCTCCACAGTCGTCATCTACGGCCTCTGGGATGCTCGGACCTAACTCACCACCGCTGTTGTACCGCTCGATATCCTCAGTTGTTTCCAACAAATACTCCATTACACTCCAACTGAGAATACTGTAACTTTTTCTTTATTTTTTAAACTCCATTTTTAAGGTTTTTTGGAGCTCAACAATGGAAGAAAAGTTGGTCAGCTTTTCGACATTAACTTTTGGAGGAAGAAGCTTCTTTTTTTCAAAATTACAGTGGGTCTCTCTCTCAGGAAGTACAACTGGTGGGGAAGGGTGAATTGTTTTTTTTTTAATCAGCTATGGGTCCCACACCGTTACAAGTTTTTTACTATTCCGTTCACCTTTTCCCTCCATTTCCACAAACCGTTACAATAAAGTGGCTCTTTATTTACAATTTTGCCATGTTATGCACTTGCATATACATATCAAACCTCATTTAGTACTTCCTCCAAATAAATAGGATGAACCAATACATGATGTACTTCGTTCTCCCATGATAATATTGTTTTATTTGAAAAAAAAAACTCTTTGTATAATCTCCGTAATTAAATGAAGCAATTTCAATGGGACGGAGGAAGCATGCATAAGACATGGACTGTGGAGTTACTAGTGAGTAATGAATATGGACTACGTTGTATGAAAAAGACCTCTCCATTTATTAGAACAAATGGTATCTGGATGGGATCAGTGCAGAGCACTTGTTATAGTCGGTGCTCCCAATCTCCCACTGTACCAAATGCATCGCAATTACCAATAATTTATCTAAACCACCATTGTTTATTAATATTATATTTGAAATACTTTGAGATGAACATGTACCTAAAGAATTATACAGAAAATAAAGCTAGATGTATATATACTTCGTTTTTATTTTTTAATCAGATATATAGCACTACAAATACAACTCTTTAATAAGGAGTACTTACATTTTGTTCATCTTTATTTGTCTTGAATAAGATCATTTTACACTAATTTATTATGTGAAATTAGGCAATTTTCTCTTAAGAAATGAAAAGTATTCATCAAGGAAAAAAAAAGTCTCCTTGTTTTTCGTATTATATATGCTACTTCATATCACTATTACAAAATTATAGGAGTGTTGTACACATATTAATTGAATCAAATAAAAATATTTTTCTACGAAAATTCAATTGTTGTATACGGAGCACTCTTCAATTGCTGATTTATCAATAAGTTGAAGCTGTAAAGTTGTTTTACATGTACTTAATTTGCTTTTAATCTATAATATATACTACCTCTGTTAAATGTTATGTGCAAATTTGAAATAATAGTACCCAAATTGATTCTATAACGTATGGTTGTATACATATGTTTTTTTTAAACCAAGATATACGTATGTTTGTAACTCTGGCTTTCTTGTATACAAAAAAAAGTAATTTGTAACTCTGGTAAGATACAATCCTTTATAATTGGACATACATTACAAAAGCAAAATGATCACTAAAGAGCAAAATTAGTTATCTATTACTCCTTCCGTCCCTAAATTACATTCATGTTTGGAAATTTACACGGGAATTAAGGAGGAAAGAATAAGACAAATAACAATAATTAGATAATGCAATTGGAAGTACAAAACATTAGATAATATTTTTGAGTAAAACAAAGATAGATTAGTGATTACTATGACATGTCATCAATCCTTTGCAAAAAAAAAGGACCAATCACATGCTCCTAATTGAAATTTTTTAACCAATCATATTCATTGTAATTTGGTACAAGGATTATAAAAATTAAAGGCTGAAAAATTACATTAGTCAACCAAACATTAAAAGTGGAATGTAAATACATTAATTTTACATTAAAAGTACAACCGAAAAAGAGAGCGTATTTGGAATATTTAGAATAAAAAACTTACTAAAAATAAAAAGGTGAAATGTAATTTTAGAATACCCAAAATAGAAAGGAGGAATGTAATTTAGGGACGGAGAGAGTATCATATTATTCATATACAATTTAGGTGGCAATTTTAATGGGACAAAGGATAATAGTTCCTACGTTCTGTTAATATTGCAACAAGGAGGAAATTACGCATCCCAAAACACACTTTATATGCTAAATATCTATAATTGTGTAAGAGTTAAAATTATAAAAAATTAATATTGTGAAAGTATTTTATGAGACGAATCCAACAAGATCCCGCTTGACTATATTTTGCTTAACGTATAACTCATATTATATGGTCAAACAAGAGTGATAAATAGTGCTAAAAATCCATTATTGCAATATTAATAAAATGAAGGAAGTATTGTAAGTGAGTGACAATCCTCCCATTCTCACTCCACTCCTGAATCCCTCACATGACATGGCGTAAGATATGGTTTTAAGTCTTTTAACATTACATGACTCGCACACGTATTAATTGTCTTAATTCCACCACTTTTTGCCATATACTTCTACTTGCAAATTCCAATTCGAATTCTACGAATTCTAAAATACTTGTACAGTTGTACCAGTAAACATCCCGTTTTTTCTCAGCTTTATAACCCTCTCTTTCTCTCCCCTTAAACTCATCATCTACTCGGCAAACATGGCAGATTAGAAGTAATTCACCCAAATTACTCAGGTACTTTCTTATAACTGTGTTTTAATCTTTGTTTTGGTTGTCTAACATTATACATTCTCATTTTGATTTTATAATTGTATGTTTTTTTGAGAAAACTTCTTCCTATTTGTTTGTAGTATTTTGTTTATGATTTGTACAAATCACTGTGATTTGATAAGGAATTTTCAATGTTACTGGGGTTGAATTGATGGGAAAATTCAAATATTACTGGGGTTTTAAGATTAAACATCAAAGTTTAGAATTATTGGGATTTGAAGAGAAAATTAGAAGTTGTTTACATTTTTTATTATTTAATTTGGATTTTCTGGTACCTTTTTTATCAGGAAAAAAGGTAAAAGGATTTGATTGAGATACTAAAATGGATCCCAAATTATTGTTGGAATATGCAATATACATAAGTAGTTTTGGATAATGACTTTTCTACCCTTTTCGCAAATGTGTGGTTTTTGAGATTCCATAGAAAGTAGTCAATGTATTTATTTAATTTTGTTGAATTTGCTAAACAGATCATGTGTAATTAGCGTGCTTTTAGGACACTTAATTAAACCTTTATTTATTTGAATATTAGAACACTTAACCCCTTTTTAAAATGAAGATTAGGAACCTTAAACCTTTTTTTTATATGAAGATTAAGACACTAAAACACTACGAGTATTTTTTTTAAAAAAAAATGAAGGTTAGGATCCTTAAACCTTTATTTATATGAAGATTAAGACACTTAAACACTACAGAGTATTTTTTTTTAAATGAAAATTAGGATCCTTAAACCTTTATTTATATGAAGATTAAGACACTTAAACACCCTTCTTTTTTTAAATGAAGATTAGGATCCTTAAACCTTTATTTATATGAAGAATAAGACACTTAAACACCCACTTTTTATTTTTTTTTTAAATTTTTTTAAATGAAGATTAGGATCCTTAATTTTTTTTATTTATACTAATATTGAAGATTAGGACCCTTAAACTTTGTATTCATTTGTTTTTATTAGTGAAGATTAGGACCCTTAAACCCCCCCCCCCCCCCCCCCTCCCTCTTTTTTTTTTTTTTAGTGAAAATTAGGATCCCTAAACCTTTTTTTTCAAAATTTGGACCACCCTTTTTTATGTTAGTTTTTTTTTATTAATGAAGATTAGGACCCTTGAACTTATTATTCATTTATTTCTATTAATTAAGATTTGGAGTGTAGGACTCTTTTTACGTAATCAAGTGTATTTTTTTTATTAATTTATCATTTTAAATGAAGATTAAGACCCTTAGACCTTAAATTATTAAATTTATAAGAGTACCTTCTACATGTATGTGTATAATCTATAATATATTAAAGTTACTAGTACTTTGAGATCTCCTAGAATTTAGACCATGCACATGCTTGAGAAAGTGTTGACTTGTTGCCTACTTCCTAAATCTCACTTTTGTAAGTTCCCATCATTCCAAAAATGTTAACTTTCATTTTCAATCTGTCCAAAAAAAGAAATACAATAATCTTAGATTGTATACTTTAGAGCTAATACTATTGGCATTATGAGCTTTTGTTACAAGAAAGGATTCAATATCAACTTTTGGCTTACCTAAACAGTTTCTTAGAATCTGAAGTGAAAAAAACAAGCTGAAAGGAATAAACAAAGTCTTGAATCTTGATCAATTTACTTACCATCAGGTTACTTCTAACTTTTTTTGAAGTTCAGCAACTCTTATTTCATCTACTGCTTTCTGAATCCGCTTTACGTGGATGAAATTTTGGATTTAGTTGTTAGTTCGTTAGGATAGTGTGACAACGACCATACCACATGATTTAATTTGTTTTTATGCATGTAATATTTGCAATGAACCTTCTTTTATTGTGCTGAATTTTTCTTTTTCTGATCCATGGCATTTTGTAAAACTGTGTTAATGTTCAGTAAAACTTTTTTCCAGCTTGACTAGAAAGTATGAACACTCTATCAAGGGATCCTGTTTACACTGGCTCAAGAACATTTATTTCTTGCAAGTTTGCTAGTCCCCCCCACCCAAGATCTGCTGGAGAAAAGTCTCCACTCTTCTCTATTAGACCTGCAGGACTATCTGCATCCAGCTCTTGAACTCTTGGATTTGACTTAATTTTTAAAAACTTCAAATAAGACAAAACAACCAAGCTCTTCAAAGTAACTCGGTCCAACCCTTAGATGCACAGGCCACAACTCCAAGTAACATGAGCCCTGTTGTTCATGTGGTTCATTTTGCTTGCTGTTATGACCTGAGTTTCTGAAATGGTTTTACAAGATCTGGAATTTTTTATCTTGATTTTTGTTAAACTGTGACACCACTATCATAGTGTTAGCGGACAGTGTCCTCCCTGTATTATGCTGACCATCAATACATTAGACTATGACTACGTATTTGCTTTTAATTAGACCGCACAAGATAATTTTTGGGGAGTACATAGGAACATAACATCTCTATATCACTTGAAGAAGAAAGCTTATATTTTCTTTTAATCATTGGCTTGATGTGTTATTTCCCCTTACTGATATTATTTTCTAATTTATTTGTATAACTACCCTACCATACCGTTTCTCCAACGCTTCTAACCAAGCTCCTGCCCATGGTGGGATGAATGGATTAGACTGCCTGTTTCAATGCCTGTGGCCTCAAGTCCTTAACCCTAGAATTGCAAAGAGGTTATTTCTTATTATTTCTCAATCTAAATGGCAATTGACCAGACCACAAAACAGTAATATAAAGTTGAATATTCCATTTATTATTATGTCATCCATTTATATTGCAATATCTCCAAATATTAATTGTTATCTTCTTAATTTTAGGTATTGCAAACTTGCAAGCCAATTTGTCATCCGCACCCAGCTAGCAGCATTGCCCATCGGCCAACCTAACCATGAACAATTTGAAACTGGGAGTACATGTGGTTAGTGCACATGATCTTATGCCAAAAGATGGCCAAGGATCATCAAGTGCATTTGCTGAGCTTCATTTTGATGGACAGAAATTCCGAACCACTGTCAAGGAAAAGGATCTCAGCCCAGTTTGGGACGAGACCTTCTATTTCAATATATCTGATCCATCTGTCCTACCTCATCTAGCTCTTGATGTTTATGTATACAATCATAACAGAGCCACAAACTCAAGGTCATTTCTTGGTAAGGTCTCTCTTAGTGGGACTTCATTTGTTCCCCACTCTGATGCAGTTGTCTTGCATTACCCTCTGGAAAAGCGTGGCATCTTCTCTCGCATCAAAGGAGAGCTTGGTCTCAAAGTTTTTATCACAAATGATCCAACCATTAAGTCGTCCACTCCTGCTGCTGAAACTAATGTAATACACAACCATGCTCAGGCTCCAAAATCTGAAGTCAGACACACTTTCCGTCATTTACCTAACACCAGCCATTCTCATTCTCATGATCATTCCCATTCCCATTCTCATTCTCATCCGCAGCCTCATCCTCATCAAGACCATCAACATAATCATGGTGGTCCTGTGAACACTTCTCGTGAGGCAACTTATCAAGAAGTTGAAGAAATGAAAATGAAAGCTCAAGCACCACCGCCCAAGATTGTCAGGATGCACTCTGCTTCTGCCGCACAACCAGTTGACTTTGCTCTCAAAGAGACCAGCCCATACCTTGGAGGGGGACGAGTAATTGGGGGACGTATTGTTCATGCTGATAAAACTTCAAGCACATATGATCTTGTGGAACGGATGCAGTTCCTTTATGTCAGAGTTGTTAAAGCCCATGATCTTCCTAATATGGATCTTACTGGTAGTATTGACCCTTTTGTGGAGGTGAGAATAGGAAACTATAAAGGTGTGACCAAGCACCTAGATAAGAATGATCATCCGGAATGGAATGTGGTGTTTGCCTTTTCAAAGGATCGTTTGCAGGCCTCAGTTCTTGAAGTAAAGGTCAAGGACAAGGATTTAATTAAAGATGATTTCGTTGGCATTGTAAGATTTGATTTGCATGAGGTGCCAAGCAGGGTTCCCCCAGATAGTCCATTAGCTCCTCAATGGTACCGTCTTGAGGATAAGAAGGGTGAAAAGGTAAAAGGTGAATTAATGCTTGCTGTCTGGCTTGGTACTCAAGCTGATGAAGCATATTCAGAAGCATGGCATTCAGATACAGCTGGTATTGATATTCAGTCTTCTGCTGCTTCAGCACTTCTGCGCTCAAAGGTTTATCATGCCCCAAGGCTGTGGTATGTACGTGTTAATGTTATTGAAGCACAGGATTTGATACCTAATGAAAAAAACCGATTTCCTGAAGTTTTCTGCAAGGCACAGATTGGTCACCAAATTATGAAGACTAAACCTGTTCAGGCTCGTACACTGAACTCCCTTTGGAATGAGGATCTACTGTTTGTTGCAGCAGAGCCCTTTGATGACCATCTGGTTCTCACTGTTGAGGATCGTGTGGCTCCTGGTAAAGATGAGATCATTGGAAGAGTTATCATCCCCTTGACTCAAGTCGATAGGCGTGCAGATGACCGGCTCATTCCTTCTCGGTGGTTTCATCTTGAGAAGCCGGTTGCTGTGGATATTGACCAACTGAAGAAAGAGAAGTTTGCGAGCCGGCTTCATATTCGTGTGTGTTTAGATGGAGGTTACCATGTTCTTGATGAGTCCACTCATTACAGCAGTGATCTTCGCCCCACAGCAAAACAGCTCTGGAAGCCTACTATAGGTGTCTTAGAATTGGGCATATTAAGTGCTGAAGGACTCCACCCGATGAAAACAAGGGATGGGAGAGGTACATCAGATACGTATTGTGTTGCGAAGTATGGTCATAAGTGGGTCAGAACAAGAACACTGGTTGACAGCCTCTCTCCAAAATACAATGAGCAGTATACTTGGGAAGTTTTTGACCCTGCAACCGTTATAACAGTGGGTGTGTTTGACAACTGTCAAATTGGAGGGAAGGAATCAAGTGGAGTGCACAAGGACGTCAAGATAGGGAAGGTACGGATACGTATCTCTACCCTTGAAACTGGCCGTATCTATACACATTCATATCCCTTGCTTGTTCTTCAACCAAACGGAGTTAAAAAGATGGGGGAGCTGCATTTGGCTCTTAGGTATTCCTGCACTTCATTTGCGAACATGATGTATCAGTATTCACGTCCCCTCTTACCAAAAATGCACTATGTTAGACCCTTCACAGTAATGCAGCAGGACATGCTACGTTTTCAAGCCATGAATATAGTTGCTATGAGGCTTGGCCGAGCAGAACCTCCACTCCGAAAGGAGGTGGTGGAGTACATGTCTGATGTGGATGCCCATCTCTGGAGCATGCGGAGAAGCAAGGCAAATTTCTTCCGCCTCATGTCAGTCTTCTCAGGATTATTTGCTGTTGGTAAATGGTTTGGTGATGTATGCATGTGGAGAAATCCTATAACCACAGTCCTCGTGCACATTCTCTTTCTTATGCTCGTTTGCTTTCCCGAGCTGATCTTGCCTACAGTCTTCCTCTACATGTTTTTGATCGGGATTTGGAACTATAGGTACCGCCCTAGGTACCCTCCACATATGAATATTAAGATCTCACAGGCTGATACTTCCCTTCCTGATGAACTTGATGAGGAGTTTGACACTTTCCCAACTAGCAAGAGTCCGGAGCTTGTGAGAATGAGGTATGATCGGCTGAGGAGTGTGGCTGGAAGGATTCAAACCGTGGTTGGTGATGTTGCAACTCAAGGTGAGCGGTTCCAGGCTCTCTTAAGCTGGCGGGATCCACGTGCTACAGCCATCTTTGTGACGTTCTGTCTTGTTGCTGCTATTGTGCTGTATGTTACTCCATTTCAAGTGATTGCTGCTTTAGCTGGGTTCTACGCCCTGAGACATCCTAGGTTTCGTTATCGCTTGCCTTCAGTGCCCATCAACTTCTTCCGTCGTCTGCCTGCTAGGACTGACAGTATGCTGTAGATTTGAGGTCAGATTATTTAAGGCATGTCCTAGATCTTGCTTTAACTTTTGATTTTTAAGTTTTTGTGTAGTTTTTTTTAGTGGTTTGCCTTTACAGCAAGCATTTTGTACAATAATAAACCGTACAACCATATGAGTAAATTAACTATGAAGTGCTTGTGGGTTTCCTTTCTGAAGTGTTGTCTACCCTAACAGAATAGATTGGAAATTTGTGCTAGTTTTCTTTTCTTTTGTTTTGTTCTGTTTTTCTAGTCCCTGCCCATACGGTGTAAATTGGAATACGGACATAACTAAGTACGCGTTGTGCTTTAAGACTGCGTACGCGTACATAGATGACCAGATGAGAGGCCTTTAATCAAGGGTTACAGAGTACCCAAAAAAAAATATACTCTGTAACAATTTTGACAACTACCAAACCAGATGGTATACCGTAGCTAATCTTGATTATTAGGAAACAATCCTAACTTACGTACTGAATACTGATTACTGAATCTTTAGATGTTCTGGGGTATTCTCTAAATCAAAACCTAATTTATGTAAAATACTTCGTAATATTTATACTCCGTAATTTAATTTTCAAATATATCAAAATCTTACTTGATCAAAACTAGACAGTATGTAAAATATACCACAATATTTATAATTTCCCAAATTTCAAAATCTCACTTAATCAGAACCTTATAAGTTATAACAGTATTAAAAATATACCACAATATTTATAATTTCCCAAATCTCAAATAATTTCAAAATCTCAATAAATCAAAACCTTATAAAAACGATATGTAAAAGATACCACAATATTTATAATTTCCCAAATCTCAAATATTTCAAAACTTACTTAATCAAAACCTTATAACAGTATGTAAAATATACCACAGTATTTATTATCTCCCTAATCTCAAATATTTCAAATCTCCTAACAGTAATGAATATTATTTTATTTTATTTTTTAAATAACATAACAGTAATGAATATTATAATTGTAATCAATATATAATTTGACTAATTAAAGGTCATAATTTAAATTTGAAAAGCAAAAGGGATTAAAGTGAACAATCAACACCTCACCAGGCCACCACCTCATAAAGAATATTCTTACTTGAACACCTAAAACTAGTCAAATTAAACGCGTTTAAAATACTTAACAACCAATAATAAAACGAAAGCAAAGAGTATCAAACTTGTATTCATACAAATTAATGACCCACTTTACATTAATCCAGTAACAATGAAAAAGAAATGAGATATTAAAATAAGGCAAGTGTAATTAGCAAGGAAAGTTAAAAAGCCTTAAACTAATGATATTAGGGGAGAAATCATATCAAAGTATAATCATCATTCTTCTACTATTTTAACAGCCACCATCAAATAAACAAATACAACCAGCAGAGATTATTAATCCAACCACCGGAGTCGGCGTCGAACGCGGTAACCTTAGAGGTAAGCATGTCATTTTAAGGAGGAGTTAAATACAAGTATGACAAAGGTTTAAATCAATAGATGGTCCAATATTATTCCTTGATAATTTTTGTTTTATAACAACAGACTATGCACGTGTATAAGCTGTTTCCGACCCTTTTGCCTATTAGAGGGGTTGTAACAGATTGGAGGGACCAGATCCTGTGTTCTCTGATCTTATATTATACGATGTAATGTTATACTTTGAAATATAAACATGGGAATTTCAAGTTAATGATTACTTAATCGTTAATATATTATGATATAATGGTTGTTACCAACAACTTGTCATGATGGTCGTGACTGCGACGTCTAGCCGGCTGTTGTTTTACTCCAATTAAAATGGAAATATTTATCTGATCGCGTAGTTTTTTATGTGTTTAAGTCTCTCTATAAGTAATGTTTTTATACGATTTGGGCAGTGCTCATGTACAGGCTTGCAAGTTATAAACGTGCCTGCCAACTTTTCGAGGATTACCGTTGAAGTTATAAAGGCAGGAGATTAGCCGAGAGGTTTAGCTTTGTATAGAGAGCTCACAAAAAAATGGAGAGGAAAAAATCAGAGGAGCAGTGCTTCTTTGATCCGTGTCTGTTCAGAAATCTCAAGAGAATTTCCACGGTTGTTTGTCTTCTTTTGATACTTTTTATCTGGTGTTCGTCTACCATACTTATATCAGGTTCGATTTTTCATGTTTGTGTAAGGTCTAGGAAGCTTAACGACCCCAACTGTATTTCTTTTGGTGGTCCTGGTATATCCACAAATTCCGGTTTTACTCTTTCTTTGATTAATGAAAGTTCTGAAAGTCCTGTTTACCAAAGTAACACCCAGATAAACCCTGTTTTTTCATCTGTTAGTCCTTCAACTGCAGCTGAAAACAACACAAGTTTTGCTGCAGAAGATGAGATTAAGGAGGATGTAAATATAACCCAAAATTCTGTAGTTTCTTCTTCTGTCAGCCCTGTAACCACCCCGGTTTCAGATATTGGGGATAGCCCTGATATCCGACTTTCTGTAAGTAGCAAGAGCCAAACTAGTGATGAAAGTGCGGAAGATGAGCTGATGATACCATCACCAGCGTTGGGAGATTCTGTGTTTACAAAGCCAGTTATCCGGAAGGGCATAGACAAGGCTAAGGCAGAGGAGACAGCGAACTCTAGGTTGGCTGTGGAGGGGCAATTAGCGATCTTGCGATCCTACACTGCAAAGTCAAAGCCCTCCAGCTGTGAGGGACGAGGGATATATGTGTATGACTTGCCTCCTAAGTTCAACACGGATTTGCTAGCTAAGTGCAATGAGATGATGGCGTGGATTGACTTCTGTAAATACTTCACAAATGAAGCAATGGGTGAGCCTATACCAGCATTGGGGAAAGGATGGTATAACAGCCATCAGTTTTCGCTAGAGCCAATATTCCACAATCGTATCCTGAAGCATCCTTGCAGAGTTCAGGAGGCAGAGAAGGCCAAGGTTTTCTATGTTCCTTTCTATGGTGCAATAGATATGATAAGATGTCATTTTAGTAAGGATGGCAGCGGCATGAATGATTCAGATGTTCTCTCTAAGGAAATCGTTGAGTGGCTCAAGCAGCAGATGATGTGGAAGAGAAACTCTGGGTTAGATCATGTGTTTGTTCTAGGGAAAATCTCTTGGGATTTCAGGAGGACGGAGAATGTGTCATGGGGGAGCCCCCTATTAGAGCTCGAGGAGCTCCAAAACCCAATGAAGCTTTTAATTGAACGACAACCTTGGAATATCAACGAGGTTGGTGTCCCATACCCAACATACTTCCATCCTAGATCAGATGAAGAGATCATTGCATGGCAGGAGAAAACCAGGAAGCTGAAAAGAAAGTACTTAATCAGCTTTGCCGGGACTCCACACAAGCGCTGGGAGAGCATAAGATCGATTCTCATTGAGCAGTGCACTGCTGCCCCCAAGGCGTGCAACTTCTTGAATTGTATAGGAGAATCATGTGTTGAATCAGCACCTGTTGAGAAACTTTTCATGGCAACAGAGTTTTGCCTGCAGCCTCCCGGGGATAGTCCTACAAGAAAGTCGATGTTTGATTCTCTCATTGCTGGCTGCATCCCTGTGGTCTTTGATCCTTTCACGGCACACTACCAATATCCGTGGCATTTTCCTGAGGATCACAGGAAGTATTCGGTGTATATAGACCAAGATGAGGTAAAGTTGTCAGGAGTAAATGTAATAGAGAAGCTTGTGAAGATCCCTCTGAAAGAGAGGCAACAGATGAGGAAGTATATCATTGATGAGTTGATGCCTAGGTTGGTTTATGCACAAGCTGACGCCAAGTTAGAAAAATTCGAAGATGCATTCACTCTAGCTGTGAATAATCTGCTTGAAAGGGCGATTATCAAATTCCCTTGAGTAGGAAATTAAAGGTTGTTTTATTCTTTTTAGAAACTAAGCTAGATTTTTTTTCTTTTTTCATTGGTTAGAAAAAATTGTCGTTAATAGAAAGTCATACAGTATTTACAAATTACAACAACAATTGCAAATTTGCTAAGCATTGAAGCAAAATTGAAGACAATTTTTGCAATCCATTTTTTTTTTTTATTATTAAGATTTTTGTTTTTGTAAAGATTTTTTATAAAGATGATTCTTTGGCACATGTACAACTCCAAGTCTTTAGCTGCAGATCTGTATATGAGGCATCTTAGGTTTCGTCATAGGTTTGCCTTTAATGCCCCCTCAACTTATGCTGTCTTCTGCTTTGCTAACACATATAGTATTCTGAAATTTTAAGGTTAAATTATTCCTGTTATATTAGAGATCTCATTTTCAACCTTTGACTGAAATTATTGTGTAGTTTTCCACTTGTTCTGCTGAGCACTTTGTTAATAATGCTGTGTGCAGATAACAATATATAGCTGAGCCATATCAGAAGTTAATACGACGTAGTTGCAATTATTATTGTTGTACAGAGGAGTTGTTACGTGTTAAAAATTGTAAGTATTACCTAGACGACTCATTCAGTACTGGAACATATATGTCGTAGGAGTCTTAGTTGGAAATCGTTCCTACATCTTAACAAGGTTTTTGCATATGCAGGGTAAGGGCAGGCGCAGGGGCGTACATGCATTGTCTTAATCCTATGGTAAGTAGCAAATTCTAGCCAATGTTTAAAATAATGAGTTTAAACAATTAACATCTGCTACTTTACTGTATATACAAGTATTTTAAGTGTTGACCATTGGTGCAATTAAGATCATTAGATTCTTCAAGGTAAAGAATATTAGAATAATGAATATAAGAGTTAATTGTAATTTAGCTCCCTTGGAAAAGGACAGCTTAACTATCACATGATACAGGATGATAGTTAAAATATCAAAGGTCAGAAGAATACAAATTTTATTTGGAGTATTGAAGTATGAAAGAACATGACATTATGGTAGCCTAGCTGGGCTTCATCAAGTTTAAGTGGAGCTCGCTCGTTTCGTGACCTTGTTCCGGTAACCAACAGCTGATTCCGAAAAACTAGCTGTCAAATATTTTGATTACGTGAAGCCGAATAAAAGGTTCGTGCCAAAGATGAAGGAAATCAGTTGAGTAGAATCACAAGCAATGACCAGATCCTGAAAATTGTCATCATTGACTTATAATATAATCATACATTAGCTTTTGATTTATTGTTGAATGCCAACGACTAACATATCATATGGTCATGAAATTTGGTAATTTAGTGTCAATTATTTGTTGTTAGATCATTATGATGAAATCATATAGCACGTCGATCAGTGAGGAGCTTATGACAGGTTTCTGCTTCAATATGCTGACCAATTTATAATAAATTAAGACCAATAATACTATTGTATTCTAACATGTTTATGCTTCTATGATATGTCACCTTGGATTGCACATTATATTGTTAGCTGAAGGACGTGCAGGTCTGTAAGTTTTCGACGTGCCATCAGTTACTGCAGACTACTCTTAGAACTTTTTCGTCGTACAAAACTAGGAGCTAACATGGCTAAGAGTAATAACATCAGATATCTTCCAAATGGCAGTCTCATTGTCTAAGAAGAAATCAAAGAAATCATACAAGAAAGAGGAAGAGCGCGGCTTAATTAAGTCATGTCTGTTTAATTTTCTGAGCAGAATTCCTGTGACTTTACTTTTTATTATTATCATCTTCATATGGTCTTCTTCCACCACTATAATTTCCGGTTCTATTTTCCATGTTTGTGTAACGTCTAGGAAACTTAACAACCTCTACTGTCTTTCTGCTGGTGCTCAACCTTCCGGCTTTGATATTCCTTTGATTAGCAATAGCTCTGAATTTTCAGCTGTTCAAAGAAGCACAAATTTAGTCCTGAATAACAGCCAGAAAGCGCCTGTGTTTTCGCCTGTTAGCCTTTTAACTGCAGCTGAAAACACCAAAAACTCTGCTTCTGAAGAAAAGACTGAAGGGGCTGTACAATTAACCCGAAACACAGCAGTTATTAATCCAATCAGGGACAGCATTGATATTCAACTGCCTGTAGTAAATGATGGAAGTACAAAAGAGTTAATGATATCATCCCAATCGTCGAGCTTGTATCAGTTTTCAAAGCCAGTCCTCCGGAAGGGCATAGGTAAGGAAAAGGCAGAGGAGATAGCAAATGCTAGGAAGAACGTCGAAGAACAACTAGCAACCTTGCGAACCTACATTGCAAAGGAAAAGCCCTTAAATTGTGAGGGAAGAGGTATATATGTGTATGACCTGCCTTCCAAGTTCAACAAGGATTTGTTAGCCAAGTGCAATGAGATGATGTCGTGGCTCGACTTTTGTAAGTACTTCACCAACGGTGCAATGGGTGAGCCTATGCCAGAGCTAGGGGAAGGGTGGTATAACACCTACCAGTATTCCCTGGAGCCAATATTCCACAATCGCGTACTCAAACACCCTTGTAGAGTCCACAATGCAGAGGAGGCCAAGCTTTTTTTTGTGCCCTTCTACGGTGGGATGGATATATTAAGGTGGCACTTTAATAAGGCCCCTATTAACGTGAAGGATTCACTCTCTGAGGAGCTTGTAGAGTGGCTTGAACCGTATGAGACGTGGAGGAGAAACTTTGGGTTGGATCATGTGTTTGTCCTAGGAAAAATCTCTTGGGATTTCAGGAGGTGGGAGAATGTCTCCTGGGGGAGCCGCCTCTTAGAGCTAGATGAGCTCCAAAACCCGATGAAGCTCTTGATAGAACGACAACCTTGGCATCCCAACGACGTGGGAATCCCACACCCAACCAACTTCCACCCAAAGTCAGATGAAGAGATCATAGCATGGCAGGAGAAAATCAAGCAGATGAATCGGATGAACTTGATCAGCTTTGCAGGTGCACCGCGCAGGGCCTTGGGGAGCATAAGATCAGTCCTAATCGAGCAATGCGCTTCTGCCCCTAGAGTGTGCAACTTCTTAGACTGTGGAGAACAGAAATGTGCTGATTCTGCAGCTGTAATGAAACTTTTCATGGAATCAGAATTCTGCCTGCAGCCTGCAGGGGATAGTCCAACAAGAAAATCAGTGTTTGATGCCCTCATTGCTGGCTGTATTCCGGTTGTCTTTGATCCTTTCACAGCACACTACCAATATCCCTGGCATTTGCCCGAGGATCACAGGAAGTATTCAGTGTATTTAGACCAAGAGGAGGTAAAGATGTCCGAGATGAACGTGGTAAACGAGCTTCTGAAAATCCCTCTAGTGGAAAGGCAACAGATGAGGAACTATATAATCGAGGAACTGATGCCTCGGTTGGTTTATGCACATGAAGACGCTAAGCTAACACGATTTGATGATGCATTTACATTATCTGTAAATAATCTGCTTGAAAGGGCTGTTAGCAGATTATCTTAATAGGAATTAAAAGGCTTAATTTTATTTTTATTACTATAGTTATTCAAAGATGAGAGAATTGTTTCATCTTGCATTGTCAAAGATGCTGCTATTTCTGATTCTTTTGTTAAAGATGAGGAGTTGTATATATAAATATACAATGCTCAATTCTGAGGGACAAATGATGAAGTACAACATTACAGTTTTGGAATTTTGGCTTGTTACATTGAACTATAAGGTGGTGCAAGCCAGCAATTGTATAACTGTATGTTTACTTACAGTTACATGCACTTTCAGGCTCTATTTTTTTTTTTTTTTTTAAAAAAAAAGAACTTTTAGGGTCTAATAATAAAAAAAGGAACTTTTAGGCTCTAATAATAATAATAAAAAAAAAAGGAACCTTTAGGCTCTAATAATATTTGGGAAGCTCTGTTTTTTTATTTTGATTTTTTTTTATTATTTTATTAAACATGTTTTTGATGCTTATGAAAGTTGGAGTAGGAAATTGGGAATGGTCACTTGAATTAGTTGCAAAATCCATATGACTAAGGGCCTGTTCTAATTGACTGAATTGAGCTGAACTGAACTGAACTTATTAGAGCTGAACTGAACTTAACTTAACTTAACTTAACTTATTAGAGTTGAGCTGAACTGAACTGAACTGGATATTTTATAAGAGAAGGAAATTAGGAGCTGAACTGAACTTATTAGAGCTGAACTGAACTGAACTGAATTGAAAATAATCGTATCAGAACATGCTCTAACTGGTTTTGACATTAAAATATCTTATTAGAGCTGAACTGAACTGAACTAAACTGAAAATAATCGTATCAGAACAGGGCCTAACTGGTTTTGACATTGGAATATAATATAGCAGAGTAGCAAACCATTAATACATAATTTTCTCTATGGAAGAATGAGATTGGAAAATAATTAGCTCAATCAGCAAAATATAACGCTAGATAACTATTATTTCGTATAACTTAGGATGACAGCATGTCACTTTAACTTTCAAGGCTAATCAAGTCTAATTCGGATTGATTAGGTCCTATGTGATGTAATGATAGTGTGATACTACTACTATACGGCAATACATCCGTATGCTTTAAGTAATTTTTTTTTTTTTGAAACATTATAATTGATCATAATATACTCCGTAATAAGAACGATATGTAGTGGAGCACTGAGTTAATTGATTATCTCAAAAGTAGTACTCGTACTTATAATATATATGGAGTCTTAAGGGTTGCATATAAGAAGCTAAAAGTGAAAAGAATTGACAATAATTATACAATTATTACACCAATTTACTCGTGAATTGTTGATAAATTCCCAATTTAATACTAAAAAAAAGAAAGATATTAAATGCTTATATACAACCCTAAAGGCGGCTGCATATAGCATTACCCTTTTTATTAATTTGAATGCTAAAAAACTAATATTCTGTAAATGATTAGAGGGAGGCAAGTCAGGCAACAGCGTCAGCAGAGACGTGAATGTTTGTACGTAGATTGTAAAGTTGACCATCATGTCGTAGTCAAATGAGTCGTGCCTCATTTCCTTATTTTTATAAGTCCAACTAGTTCCGATAATTGTTCCGATAATTATTTCGTCATTCCCCCTTTACTTTGTTCACAGTTTCACACTATTTTTTATTTTTTTCTTTTTAATATTCTCGAAGCAAGAGACCTAACGGAATATATTAAAAAAAAAAAAAAACTACGGTTTGTTATGATAATATCTAAATATGGATGACTATTATTCCATGTACAATCTAAAATATTCTAGAGTTGGGTATTTGGTCTTATCCATTGATGGAACCCTAGGAAATGTACATTATATATATCCCGTACTAGATGGAATATGAAATACAACGTAACAATCTTCCCTCGTCTCTCTTTATTTTCTATTCCATATTTAACACGTTATCAGCACCATTGCTAGTCAACTGAGTAGGATTACCAAATATTTATCTAGAATCCATATTATTATTATCATGTAAGTATGATCGCAGCCCATAACAATTATAATTTAACATTTATCTACTTTTGCATGCTTATTTATTGGAATATCAACATATATAACGAATACAGAGCATGATATATAATTTAAGGTTCCATTTTTATTTTTCTCCATGCTAACATTCTCCCCTTCTATTTCGTTCTTATTTATGCATGATTTGTATCAGGTTTATTTATGCATGATTATAACGTTTAATACATATTTTTGAATACTATTTATATATACTTATCTTTTAATATTATTTTGTATAGTGAAAAATGTCGAACCTAGCTCGAATTTGTGGCCCTTGATATTACCGGAAAGAATTATTTATCATGGGTGTTAGATGCTGAAATACACCTAGATGCTAAAGGGCTTGGTGAAACAATAAAAGAGGCTAATATGGCAACACCTCAAGATAAGGCTAAAGTCATGATTTTTCTTCGCCATCACCTCCATGAAGGGCTCAAAAATGAATATTTAACTGTGAAAGACCCACAAATTCTTTGGAGTAATCTAAAGGAAAGGTATGACCACCAAAAAACAGTGATACTCCCTAGAGCTCGTTATGAATGGTTAAATTTGAGATTGCAAGATTTTAAATCTGTTAGTGAATATAACTCAGCTATGTTTAAAATAACTTCTCAATTGAAATTATGTGGAGAAAATATTATTGATGCAGAAATGCTTGAAAAGACATACTCCACTTTCCATGCTAATAATATTGTCCTGCAGATACAATATAGAGAAAAAGGTTTTAAAAAATATTCTGAATTAATATCCTGTCTTCTTGTGGCTGAGCAAAATAACGAGCTGTTAATGAAAAATCATGAATCACGTCCTACTGACTCTACTCCATTTCCTGAAGCGAATGTGACAACCCATAACAGGAAAGAAACTAAAAACAGGGACCATTCCAGCAGTAGAGGTCGAGGTAGAGGTCGTGGTCGTGGCCAATGACGCGGCCGGGGTCGTGGACGTGGATATGGTAGAGGTCGTGGAGGTCATTTCACAAACTCACATTCCCACCAGATGTGGGAACGTAGGGATGAAAAAGAGAAAAGTGATAACAATATATGTTACTGTTGTGGAGGAAAAGGTCATTGGTCTCGGGTTTATAGAACTCCAAAGCATCTTATTGAACTTTACCAAGAATCATTGAAGAAAGGAAAGAAAGTTGAGGCAAACCTTGTTCTTGAAGATGGTGAAGGTGATTTTGATTTTGGCAATGCCAATCAATTTGATGTTGGTGATTTCCTTACTTCCCCGGAAGGGAATAATTTTGATTTTGACAGTACAACTCATTTAGAAGTTGCCGATTTCTTCACTGCCCCAGAAGGGAATAATTAAAATTATATTGTATTATGTCAGTTTTAAGTATTAGACTTATGTTTGCTTATTCTAGTAATTTATTTAAGTTTATTTCTTTCGTTGTAATAAGGATTTTTGCTTTATAAATTTATGAACTATTTGAGTGTTTTTATTGATTTATTTGTTTTATCATTTTTATTTTTATGCTTAATATTTTGACATGTATTTTATTTCATGAAGAACATGGATATTACTCAAGTTCAATTTGCTATGAATGGTGAATAATTATGTCTTGCTGACAGTGCAACTACACATACAATACTTAAAAATAAAAAATATTTCTCTCATTTGATGATGAAAAGGATTAATGTAAGTACCATATCGGGTAGTACAAATATCATTGAGGGCTCCGGAAGAGCCACTATAAAGTTGCCTTGGGGAATTGAAATTAAAATAATTGATGCTTTATACTCCCCATTGTCTCAAAGAAATTTATTAAGTTTTAAGGATATTCGCAATAATGGTTATCATATTGAGACAATCAATGAAGAAAATAACAAATTCCTTCAAATCACAAATATAACTCAAGGCTCAAAACATGTTTTGGAGAAACTACCTACATTCTCTAGTGGTTTGTACTACACAAAAATCAATGTTATTGAAGCTCATGCTATAGTAAACCAGAAGTTTACTAATGATTTTGTTGTTTGGCATGACCGGTTAGGCCATCCCGGTTCAATAATGATGCGAAAAATAATTACGAATTCATGTGGACATTCTTTGAAGAGCCAGCAGATTCTTCATAATAATTTTTCATGTGCTGCTTGCTCGGAAGGCAAGTTGATTATTCGCCCATCACCAGCTAAAATTAATTTTGAATCAATTAGTTTTCTGGAACGTATACAAGGAGATATTTGTGGGCCCATACATCCCCCATGTGGACCATTTAGATATTTTATGGTTTTAATTGATGCATCAACTAGATGGTCACATGTGTCTTTGTTATCAACTCGTAACCTGGCGTTTGCGAGACTACTTGCCCAATTGATTAAGTTACGGACACATTTTCCAGATACTCCCATTAAGACTATTCGGCTTGACAATGCTGGTGAATTTACATCTCAAGCTTTTAATGATTATTGCATGTCCATTGGGATAAATGTTGAACATCCTGTAGCACATGTTCATACACAAAACGGTCTAGCAGAGTCATTAATAAAATGTATTCAGTTAATTGCTAGACCATTGCTTATGAAATCCAATCTCCCAATTTCTGCTTGGGGACATGCTATATTACATGCAACAACACTAATTCGCATTAGGCCAACAAGTTATCACAAGTTCTCCCCATTACAATTGGTTTATGGTCAGGAACCAAATATTTCCCATCTAAGAATTTTTGGATGTGCGGTTTATGTTCCAATAGCTCCACCACAACGCACTAAGATGGGTCCTCAAAGGAGGATGGGGATATATGTTGGGTTTAAATCCCCGTCAATAATTAAATATCTTGAGCCTACAACAGGGGATTTATTTACGGCTTGTTTTGCAGATTGTCATTTTAACGAGTCACTTTTCCCAAGATTAGGGGGAGAAAAGAGAGAGCTGGAAAATGAAATTAAATGGAATGAATTATCATTATCCTATCTTGATCCTCGAACTAAACAATGTGAACTGGAAGTTCAAAAGATAATTCATTTACAAAGTTTAGCGAATCAATTGCCAGACTCGTTTGCTGACCCAAAAAGAGTGACCAAGTCGCATATTCCAGCTGTTAATGCTCCATTTAAAATAGATGTCCCGGAAGGACAAAATAAAATTGCTAATGAGTCTAAACCACGCCAAAAACGTGGAAGACCAATAGGTTCCAAAGATAAGAATCCTCGGAAAAGAAAAGGAGCATTGATTGATGATGGTCAAATTGAAGAAAAAATTTCCGAAGGATCTCCAGAAGAGACTTTAGACATGATACAAGAAGAAATTCAGGTACCTGATAATGAAGAAATTTCAATAAATTATATCATGTCTGGAATTACATGGAACCGAAATCAAATCGACGTCGATGATGTTTTTGCATGCAATGTAGCATTAGATGTTATGGATAATAATGAGGATCATGAACCAAAATCTATTGAAGAATGTAGACAAAGAAATGATTGGCCAAAATGGAAAGAAGCAATTGAAGCAGAATTAAAATATCTTGGAAAAAGAGAAGTATTCGGACCAGTAGTCCGTACACCTGAAGGTGTAAAGCCAGTGGGATATAAATGGGTCTTTGTGCGAAAGAGAAATGAAAAGGGTGAAGTTGTAAGATATAAGGCACGCTTAGTTGCACAAGGATTCTCACAAAGACCTGATATTGATTATGAGGAGACATATTCTCCTGTGGTGGATGCAACTACTTTTAGATTTTTGATTAGTCTGGCAATAAGAGAAGGACTTGACTTACGTTTGATGGATGTAGTCACAGCTTATTTATATGGCCCACTGGATAATGACATTTACATGAAAATCCCAGAAGGATTCAAGCTGCCGGAAGCAGCAAAATCTAGTTCTCGAGAACATTTCTGTATTAAATTGAACAAATCTCTTTATGGATTGAAACAATCTGGGCGTATGTGATATAACCGTCTAAGTGAGTATTTGTTGAAAGAAGGTTACAAGAATGATCCTATCAGCCCATGTATTTTTATAAAGAAATTTGGATCAGGATTTGTTATAATTGCAGTGTATGTTGATGATTTGAATATCATTGGAACTCCTGAAGAGATTTCAGTGACTGTCAATTATTTAAAGAAAGAGTTCGAAATGAAAGATCTAGGAAAGACAAAATTCTGCTTGGGGTTACAAATAGAGCACCTAGAGAATGGAATCCTTGTGCATCAATCAACATACATAGAAAAGGTTCTTAAAAGATTTTCTTTGGATACAGCACATCCATTGAGCAGCCCTATGGTTGTAAGATCACTTGAAGTAGAGAAAGATCCATTCCGACCTCGGGAAAATGATGAAGAAATTCTTGGTCCTGAAGTACCGTATCTTAGTGCAATTGGAGCACTAATGTACCTTGTAAGTCATACACGACCTGATATATCATTTTCAGTTAATTTATTAGCAAGGTTTAGTTCATGTCCAACCCGAAGGCATTGGAATGGGATTAAACATTTACTTCGTTACCTTCAAGGTACGAAGGATATGGGTTTATTTTTCCCAAAGTTGTCCAAAGAAAATTTGATTGGTTTTGCAGATGCATGTTATTTATCTGATCCTCATAATGGTCGGTCACAAACTGGATATGTGTTCACATATGGTGGTACTGCCATTTCTTGGCGTTCCATGAAACAAACCATTGCAGCTACTTCTTCCAATCATTCTGAGATTTTAGCAATTCACGAGGCTAGTCGTGAATGTGTATGGTTAAGGTCGGTAGTTCAACATATAAAAGAAGTTTGTGGTTTATCATCTGGGAAAGAGGCACCAACAACTTTATATGAGGATAACGCTGCTTGTATTGCTCAACTTAAGGAAGGATACATCAAAGGCGACAGAACAAAGCACATCTTACCCAAATTTTTCTTCACTCATGATCTTCAGAAGAATGGAGATATAAATGTATTGCAGATTCGTTCAAGTGAGAATTTAGCAGACTTATTTACTAAGGCTCTTCCGACAGCAACATTCAAAAAGTTAGCTTACGGCATTGGATTGCGTCGTCTTAAAGATCTCAAGTGATGTAGTCATGAGGGGGAGTTAATGCGCGCTGCACTCTTTTTTCCTTAACCATGGTTTTTTCCCACTGGGTTTTCCTGGTAAGGTTTTTAACGAGGCAGCATCTTATGCGCATTATTGTATTATTTTGTACAGGTTTTGTAGTAAATGTTAGTTATTGTTTTATTCAATATATAGTCATCCAAGGGGGAGTGTTATGATAATATCTAAATATGGATGACTATTATCCCATGTACAATCTAGAATATTCTAGAGTTGGGTATTTGGTCTTATCCATTGATGGAACCCTAGAAAATGTACATTATATATGTCCCGTACTAGATGGAATATGAAATACAACGTAACAATCTTCCCTCATATCTCTTTATTTTCTATTCTATATTTAACACGGTTAATGATTTTAATATTCTCGAAGCAAGAGACCTAACGGAAAACTAACCATGGTTTAAGATTTTTTTTTTTTTTTTTTTTTTTTTTTGTTTTTTGAGAAAGGTTAAGGATTTTAACTAAAACTGTTATTATCATTGATATTCAATAATATGAAGTACTGTACAGTACTACAGTGTTATCAAATATAATACTCCTAGGTGGTTTCAAAAAAAAAAAAAAAAAAAGATTTTTTTATACAATTCCCCATACAGAAAAATAAAAAATTAGATGTTAGCAAAGAAAATTTCCCTTTTTATTTCCTACAAAAATTGTTTTGCTTTGTATGTTGAAGTATTACATTTAGTAATACTACGTATTTCATTCTGTCATGTGCATAAGAGAAGGGTGGAATATTATAATTGAGTGCTAACGTGAACATGGTATAATCAAATATAAAAAAATAATAAAGTAATTAAGATGTTGGGAGCATTAGGTTCCCTTTTACTTGTACTCCCTCCATTTTTAATTACTCGTACTTATTTCATTTTCCATGCGTGGAATTTTAGGAGAAACAAGAGAAATTAATAAAATATGGAGGTAGTGGGGTATGTGGAAGAATAAAAAATTGTAAAAAGCTAAAAGTAGTGGAGAGATAATATGAAGTAAACAAAATACGTAATACGAAGTATGATATATGTTGAATCCACTTTGGGAGAAATGAATTAAATATAGTAAAAGCTTTCAAATCAGGAAATAGAGCAAGTATTTAAAAACGGCCGCAAATGAAAACTGGAGCAAGTATTTGGGTTTATATTTTTTTAATTAATGTCAGCTTGTTATATAATCTTGGATTTTTTTTTTAAAAAAAAATAATTATTTACAACAAAAGGATATATTATGTCAGACAAAAAAAAATTATTTGTTGTAAATATAAAGAAATGAAGAAAGTATATACTACCTCCGTTATATATTATTTACAACGATTAGACCTTTAACCTCTCTCCTTTATGAAATCGTTACAAATAATATGTAACGGAGGTAGTATATCTAAATTAATAGACAAATGTCAAAAAAAATAGACAAATGTCAAAGTTATTACGTAGTTTTACGATATGTTGTATAAAGTAAATTTCTTTACAAAAAGTGAAAATAGTATAGTGCACCATGTGCATGGTGGCATGGTGCACCCGAAAAGAACATTAGACATTTTAAAGAACATGCTAGTGTTTGAAAAAGAACATACATGTGTTTGACAAAAGAACATGTTTGTGTTTGATAAGAACATGACATTACAAAGAACTTAAAGTTTTTACAAAAGAACATGTTATTTTACATGATTACTCGGGTGGTTGAACGTGTTTGAAAAGTACATTATATTTGACAAAAAGAACATGTTTGTGTTTGACAAAGATAGAGGTGATTATTAGGCTGGTCAGGCCAAGGTTAAAAAATTAGCTCACTTCTCGGGTTGTGCCAAGTTTTGGGCCGAAGTTTTTGTGCCCAAACCCGCCCAAAATGGTCCGGTCATGCAGGCTTTTCGAGTCGAGTAAAAAAAATCAACTAAAATGTATAAAAACGCATTCCCAAACCCGCCCAAATTAAAAAATTAAATTTACGAGCCGGGTCCAACCCGATTTGTAGGGCGAAAAAATTCTGCCCAAAACCCGTCCAAAATTGGGCCGTGCCGGTCTAACTTTGATCACCTCTAGCCAAAGAACATAAAGTCTTTACAAAAAGAACATGATAATACATTAAAGATCCTGGTTACTCGGGTGATTGATATTTTTTTTTATATACATACATTAAAGAACATGTTGTATAATGTAAAGAGCATATATTTCAAACTCAAAGAACATAATAATCAAACTTAAAGAACATATTATGCTTGCGTTCTTTATAAATATCTACAATGTTCTTTTTTTTCGCCCATATTCTTTTAAATATACCTAATGTTCTTTCCGGATGCACCAACCATACATTATACTCCCTCCGTTTTTTTTAGGGATTTGTTAAACATCGCCCGCGTTTTTCTACATAAAGCCCACATTTTTTAAAAATGTTGACATTATTGCCCTTGTTTTAATTTTTACCGAAAATAAAATTTTTCACTCATAAAAAATGTGGAGCAGGACTGGATCGCCGAGTGAAACCGAAGAGCCCTCAACGTCGGGTAGATGCACCGGAGAGACGCCGTTGACGCCGGAAAAGGAGGTACGAAGCCATCTAAAACCACGAATTGGCGGCTGGCGTCCTGCCGGGACGCCGTGACCGTAGTGGTGGCGCCTAGCCAGGACGCCGCCACCGTGGCTCTGGCGCCTGGCCAGGACGCCGCCACCGTGGCTCTGGCGCCTGGCCAGGCGCCACCGCCACCGACTATTTTTTTTTTTTTTTTTTTTTTTAATTTAATTTAAAATTTGTTTATTTTTTTTTTTTGTGTTACAATTTTTTTCTTTTTTTTTTGGTTTTTTTTTGTTTTGTTTTTAATTGTTTTAATTTGTTTTTGTTTTTAATTTATTTATTTTTTATTTTTTTTTTTACAATTTTTTTCGTTTTATGTTTTTTTTTTTGTTTTTATTTTTTTGGTTTATTTTTATTTATTTAATCTAAAGTTTTGTTTATGTTTTTTATTTTTGTGTTTTGTTTTTTTTTTTTTTGAATACTTTTTGTTTATTTCTTTGTTTGTTGTTTATAATTTATTATTGTTTTTGCTTTTGTGCTAATGTTGTGTCAAATGTATTAATTTAATCTACTCTTATGTGATTATATTTATATGTTATTGTTGCAGGATTATGGTGGAGACGGAAATGATTATAGTGGGATTTTTGTACACGATGGTCTGTTCGAAGATGCTCAACAAGCGGTTGATTGGGCGAAACAGGTTGCAATTAGATCAGGTTTTTGTTTAGTAGTAGCAACTCATAAATCTCAACGGGATGGTAGAATGGATCGCATTTTGAGATGCGACCGTTATCGCAAAAGGGAGGAACGAGATTTCAGTCAAGCGATTCGGTTTGATACAAAGCGGAAAGGTTGTGGGTGTCAGTTCAGAGTAAAGGTTCGACAACAGCAAAGGGGTGACGGTTGGGAAGTGAAGAGTTACGGTAAATGGGGGTATCACAACCATGAGATGATCGCATATGAAGTGGGTCATCGACAGTTAAGTGGCCTAAGTCCTGCTGCGAAACTAATTGTAAAAGAAATGAGTGATGCTCAAGTGAAGCCTGCTAAAATATTAGCATCTGTGTTGGAGAAATTTCCTGAAGACCAGCCAAACCGAAGACACATCTACAACGTCAGACATAAATTGAGGTTTGAACGGTCAGAGGGAAGGAACCCTATACAGCAGCTTCTACACCAGGCACAAGCACGTGGTTACCTGTACTGGTTTGAATCTGATGAAGACACATCGGAGGTGACTCATTTGTTCCTTGTGCATCCTGATTGTGCTGATATGATTTCGTCTTGGCCATCTGTGATTCTGATCGATTCAACGTACAAGACAAACAAGTATAAGTTTCCACTGGTTGAGATGGTTGGGATGACTCCAACGAACCAGAACTTTTTGATTGGTTATGCAGTTATGAAGGATGAGACGGTTGCGAGTTACCGTTGGGTGTTGGAGAAGTTGAGAAATTACATCGGCCCAAGTGTTCAGCCATCGGCCATCGTCAGCGATTGTGAGGGAGGTCTCTTTGCCCCTATAGCGGAGCTGTTTCCGGAGTCGAGTCATTTACTGTGCACATGGCACATCAACAAATGCGTGAAAGTCAAAGCCTACAACCTTTTCAACAAGAACTTAGATTCAGCAGAGAGATTGGTAAATGGTAAGTGGCGGAAGATCCTGCAAGCTACCACGGAGGCAGAGTACGACCGAGCCTTGGATAACTTCAAGGATGCATACCAATGGTGCCCGGCAATCGTAGACTATGTGATGCAGCAGTGGGTGCCTCAGAGGGAAAAGTTTGTCAAATATTGGACAAACCAAGTTCTTCATTTTGGAAACACTACTACATGTAGAGTTGAGAGCGCTCATAGAGCTCTGAAGGACTGGATTGATTCTTCCACCTCTGCTCTGGATACACTGTTCGAGAGAATAAACAAGGCTATTGATACTCAGAGGAACGGCATCAAGAACTCTCTCGAGGACTCCAGACGGCGACATGGCACGATGTATAGCCATTTCATATTTAAGATTCTCCATGGTCGTGTGTCACACTACTGCTTGGGGTTGATTCTGAGCGAGCACACCAGGATGAGGGAGTTGGGTGATGAAGTGGCTATTCGGTGCGGATGTGCTATATCGGTGACTCATGGACTACCTTGTGCATGCACCATTCACCGCGTAATTACGCAAGATAGGGCGTCGTTACATGTTGATCAGGTTCATACATTCTGGCGGACGCTCGTTATCGGAGAGCATGCTGTTCCACAGACAGTCAACCGTGAACAGGAGGAGTTGGAGCAGTTTCGTTCGATGTTTGACCAAGTGTCCTCCAGCCACCCTTCAGTCATTCGTAGTGCTACCCACGTACTTCATGACATGTTCAACTCGTCGTGCTTGGATCATGAGGAACCTGAGGGGGTCGAGCGACCACGGGGCCGACAACCACGGCGGGAAAGGAGTGCGTTTGAGTACATTCGTGGTCGTGGTCGTGGTCGTGGCCGTGGTCGTACATCGTCATCAAGTGGTAGTCAAACATCTTCGTCGGTGAATATGCCCGGCACCGGTACGGTACTTTAGTTTAATTTACTTTTTAGAGTGTTTGTTTAGTTTTCTGCTAACTTGTTAATTGTGTTTTTTGATGTGTGCAACAGGCAGAATGGACATTGAACATTTTCCATATAAAGACAGGATCCCTAACATCATGATGCCGTTCCTGGACGGGTGGAATGATGTGGTTGCAGATGGTAACTGTGGATTTCGGGTTGTGGCTGATGTGTTTCAGATGGGTGAAGACAACTACGGTTTAGTGCGTCAGTTGATGTACAGTGAAATCGCCTCAAACCGAGCTGTTTATCGCCACGTGTACGGACAGGACTTGGATAGGTCTCTGCAGCGTATCCGGTGGGGAGGAGGACGTTGCGGTCAAAATCATTGGTTCGACGCGCCCCTTGATCTCTTCGCCGTTGCAAACATCTACAAGTGTGCAGTGATGCATTTCGGCCTTGGTTTGCATGGTCGAGCTTACTATCCGTGTACCACGGTTCTGCCTTGGTGTTCGCGTGAGACCGTCACCAGACCGGTAAGAGAGGTTGCTATTGGATTTCTGGGGCCGTCATACAGACATTTCATCCGACTGGACCTGTCACCCGATTTTCCGGTCCCACCGATTATACCAACGTGGTACACCATTCGTACAGCAAGCGTAGAGGGCTGGGATGCGTTATATCATGACCGGGTGCAGCAGTGGAACAATCTAGTTGCCTTTTCTATGTGACCTAATATTGCTATTGCTATGTTTTTCCCATTTATTTAATTTTCGGATTCTAATTTTCGTATTTAGTTTTCCCATTTAAATGTGAACCTGTATTTTGTTTTCGTATGCCCACTAATTACAACTTAAAATAAAAGTTATAAAAACTAAAAATATAATGTCAAATTCTAAGAACTTAAAATAATAATTATAAGAACAGATAATGTTAACTTTTACAAACAACTAGGAAAATGTTTTATAAATGCACTGCCGACATATCAATAATCTCTCTGTGACGCCCACTGCCACTGCTCAAGGGCCCGTTCCAGTTCATCAATAACAGCTCTGCCTGTTGCAGTCGTCATGTTGTCCCTCTCCTCAAAAAGTCTGTGTCCCAACTGCGTCATCTTTCCCATCCACTACACATAACAAAACACATAAAATTCAATAACGACGTATTATGAGACGTATTATATGAAAAAAAACACAACTACAAATGTTTTATGAGACGTACCGCATCCACGGCAGTGGGCGGTGGCACATCATCATCATCGGCGTCGTCGCCGTGGTGGACGTCTCTGATCAACCTCGGGTGCGAGTGCCGGTTGTACCACTCCATGTAGTGCTGGTCACACATGGCAGCCACCCCAGTTGGCGGCCGCTGCAACTGCTCAATCCATATGCGGGCAACCATCGGAAACTGCTCCCACGTGCCAATCATGCTTGCCGGCCATTGGACGACGTACTCCTTCAACGACGCAGATCGGACGGCCTTACTGGTGCCATGCTGGTGGAGGAGGAACAACTTGGACATATCCAAGCTGGCGAAGACAGCGCTGCGGCATGTACGCCTCTACGATCTCACGATACTGAATCAGTCCCGTGTAGAGGGTCCTGGGTACCCTATTACTAGGGTTCTGGCCGAAAGGCATCCAGTTCACCTGCACATTTTTTAAAATTAGTAAGATTCATACAATAAACACATCAAACTATAAAAGTAGAAATAATTTAAACACTTTACCTCTAATGGGGACATCCTGTCAAGCAATAACCGTATCGATCGCAGGCGGTCAATGGACTTCTTCTCGACACGCGGACTCCACGCACAGGCACGTGGCTGGCCATCCCCAATAGGAACCGGGTCGCGGTGTGGTCGAAACGCCGGGAAATACTCGTATATCCACGTCTGTAACAACGTCATACATCCAGTGATACCTGCCGCATCAGCCCGGCTCGAGAATCCTAACTGGCGATACATGTACGCTAATGTAGCCGACCCCCAAGAAAACTGGCCTACTCTGTCGGGCTCACACGCGTCAACTATGTCGCGTGGCCTGAGCTTGTTTCCGCTCTTATCCGGAAACAAGGTACACCCGAGAAGAAGAAAAACATATGCAGCCAGCTGTGTGTCCTGCGTCCTACGTGAAGTGGGGTGCAAACATCGCTGCAAAACTGCTGCGATCTTAACACCGCCGTGATCCCACACACCAAGTGCCGCTGTGTACAGCGCAGCCCTATCCTCTCATGCATGGTGGCAGGAAGGTGGCTCACTCTAGTGGCCCTCAATCGGCCGACCATCTCGCTCTCCTCCGGCCAAGCCTCAGCCCAACTACACAAGAAGTTACAAGTCCTCTCCCGGGTTTGGCATTTCAAAATGCCGCTATCCAAAGCCCGCTCTTGGTCCTCCCAAATACGGGTAGCGATGTGTCCTAGAAAGCTAGGAATCACACTCCCGTCTATAGGTCCCCCAGCCACCTCGCCCCTCACCACCCAAGAATCATTAACGGCCCTCGACCGTTTTCTGCTAACCGCAGACACAGTGGACGCAGATGATGTGCCAGATCTACTAACAAATCTACCATCTCTACCCTTACGCACGTCTACCCTACGCGTCTCATACACATCATCAAGCCTCTGACTGAATGGACCGTAATCATCATATGGTCCACTCTGATCGTCCACATCCTCATCTGCATCCTCCTCCTCCTCCTCCTCCTCATCACCATCATCATCTTCATCATCCTCAGAATAGTGCACCCGTTCTCTACGAGCCGAGGCCGAAATACCACGGGATCTAACGTGTCTGGGCCCCGAGCTCTCCATTGAGTTCATCGTACTTCTCATAATGTCCATACTCTTCCCAGCCCCAGAACGAAAATACGATGCCTAACACAAAATAACAAAACATGTAATATGCAATATAAACATGTAATATAAACATAAAAAAAGTAATTAAAATAAATAAATAAAACAATATACATATGATGGAAAATAAATTAAAAACATTACAAAATATTAACAACCTAAAAATAAAAAAATTAATAACCTAATAAATAAATAAATAAAAAATTGGAAAAAACAAAGCAAAAAAAAAAATTACCCAAAAAAAACAAATTGGAAAAAACAAAGTGAAAAATATAAAATTATAAAAACTTAAAAAAAGAAGAACATCAAAATTTTAAAAAAAATTTATAACAAAAAAAAGGGAACATAAAATTTTTTTTAAGTAAAAAAACTAATTCAAAAAAAAAAAAACAAGAACAATAAACAAGAACATAAAATTAAAAATTAAAAAAAAAAAAGAGGAACATAAAATTTTTTTAAAAAAAACCAACAAAATTTAAAACAAAATAAAAAAAAAATCAGAAACATAAAATTTAAAATTAAAAAAAAGAAAAACAAATTTAAAAAAAAATCAAAAAAAAAATAATTATTTTCGAAAATTAAATTTCAAATTTAAAACCAAAAAAAAATTTAAAAAAAAAATAAAAAGGCGGCGGCGCCTAGGCCAGACGCCGTGACGGTGGCGGCGGCGTCTAGCCCAGACGCCACTACCACGGCGGCGGCGCCTAGGCCAGACGCCGGTGCCGTGGTTCTGGCGCCTGGGCCAGACGCCACCGCCACCGTCACGGCGTCTGGCCTAGGCGCCGCCGCCGTGGTAGTGGCGTCTGGGCTAGACGCCGCCGCCGTGGTGGTGGCGTCTGGCCTAGGCGCCACCACCGCCTCCGACCTTTTTTTTTTTAATTTTTAAACACAAAATTAATAAAAAATACCTTCTCGCCGGAAAACCGCTGTCCACCCGCCGCCTGTGCCGCCACTTCCTTGCCGGGCCGCCTCGACATCGCTCGGAAAGTTTTTTAGAGAGAGAAAGTGGAAGTAGAGAATTGAGAGAAGAAATTGTGTTTTTTACTTTGAGGGCAAAAGTGACAATTCACTCTAATTTTGTGGGCTTTATGTGGAGATTCGCGGGCGATGTTTAGCAATTGAGTTTTTTTATATGCATCACTTTCCTTTTATGGGTGTTTTTTTTATATGCATCACTTCTAAATTTGGTAAAGTTATACTATATTTTATTATTTCTCTCTCTTACTTTAAACCCCACTCAAATTATTTTATCATTTCTCTCTCTTCTATGTCCCCACTTAAATAATAAAATATCTATTCTATTTCACATACTTTCTCTTTCATGGTCCCCATCATACTTTTATTATAATAATTTATTCATTCACTCACAATATTATATTTATCTCCTAAGACTATGTGCATTCCCAAGTGATGCATATAAAAAAAACGGAGGGAGTACATATCTATGAAATATCATAATTACATTCATACCGAGTATAAAATATTGGATGAGTCCATTCTATGGTAACTATGTAAGTTCACCCATCTGATACATAAAATTAAATAATGATATGTCTAATAATAACTTAGGAAATTATAAAAACTTATTCCATATAGAAAATGTCCAATAGCTCCCGTGAAAAAGGAAAAAAAAGTCCAACAGCTAATACCTGTCTTACCGTGAGTGTAAAATCATACAATACTTTCTCATGAATCATATGTTGGGTTTGGCAAAGTGTGGAAAACGGTTCAAGACATAATTATGCATTTATGCATAGTTTAGGAGTTTAAGGTATGGACTATTGCTTGGTGTTAAGTAATGGCGGAAGGCAAAGGGT
The DNA here is from genome assembly GCF_001683475.1 of Chenopodium quinoa. NCBI lineage: Eukaryota > Viridiplantae > Streptophyta > Magnoliopsida > Caryophyllales > Amaranthaceae > Chenopodium > Chenopodium quinoa. The sequence continues at coordinate 643,166 of NW_018744693.1, read as the reverse complement.
TGACTTCGTATGAAGATATTTCAAAATCTAGAGATGATTTTGAGTTGATTCAAGTTGGAGGTGATAGCTCGTCTCAAGAGCTTTCCAACGACTGGTCATAAGCTTGATTTGGTCAAGAATTGAGGAAGTTATGGCCGTTTTTACAAAGTGTTGTCAAGCCGGCCAGATTTGCGTGTCTGTGCAAGCTATGAGTGTGCGTCCGCGCGAAAAGGGGATAAAAATGCGTGTTTTGATGGGAGTCAGAAGACTTTGCTTGTCCGCGCAAGAGAAGCATCGCGCGTCCGGGCAAGCATAGCGCGCCCGAGCAAGGTGCTGGTGTAGCCCGATTTCTGCCACGCGTTATATTATTGGCCGTTGATGTTTCAATTCATTTATGTTCGGGAGTATATATGCTCATAGCCATCATGCATTAGATGAAAGAGTAAAAAAAATGTAAAGAGAGAAAAGAGCCTCAATGTAAAATCCAAACACTTATGGTTTGAGTGTTTGAGAGGGTGAGTTTGGGATGGGAGTTTTCATGGTGTTTGAAAGCGTGTAATCTACATTGTAATTCCTCAAAGTCGATTGGTGGATTTTTATCTTGGTTCTTGGATATTCCACGGTGATTCTCATTGTCTCATTTATTACTTGTTTTTCCGTCTAAGTTGTTGTTAATTGTCGTTAATCGCAAACTAGCTAGCACAATCGTTAATCCTTTCATCATATACTCATTTCAATCTTTAGTCTTTAATTCTTTGTCAATGAATATGTTTTTTTTTTTTCAATAAGTAATTAAATACAAAGTGCATTATATACTAATACAATACTAATGGTTAAAGGTTTGATGGGAGATTGTGAAAAAATGTACTCCATAGCAAAAATAAAAGAGTTAAGTAAAAGCGAGAAAATAGCAGATGTGTATACTTGTTTATTGATAAAATTCAAAACTAAGATAATGTGGTTTGAAAATTTATATTCTTTTTTAATAAAGTCAAAACAAAAATAAAAATCCAGCAAGCACAAGATAAATTAGGATTAATGCCAACTTAAAATGTGCAACAGACAAAGAAAGATAAATTCGGATTATTACAACTCAAAATGTGATGTACAGGAAAAAGAATGACAAATTTATCTATCTTGCATTCTAACCCCTTTTCCTTCTAATGTCATTTAAATATCCTTTTCACTTGACAAATGCTTGACAAATTGGGTATCCAATCTACTATCTTTCTTTAATTTGAGTGGGAAATCAAAAGGCAGAGTTAATTTTTCAGGATGCCTCTAAAAAACAAATTCAGCAAGAGAAAATAGTATGTTTTACAATCATTTTTGCTTTCAAATTTCCCTTGTTTTTTTTTTTTTTTTATTTATTTTATTTATTTTTATTCTTGAGACTTTTTTTTACTCAATAATTGGATGAGGTTTTGTTTTGGGTCTTGAAATTTGTTATTTAGGATAAGACACGGGATGATATCATTTTTATTAGCGACTCTTAAATACGTAGTATATTATATCTGCATCTTTGATTGAAAATTAAATAATACAATTATTTTTTTAACAACTAATTCCTCATATAAAGAAAACATTAGAAAACCCTACTAATTTACAATTAATATTTATATTATTGGTGCTAATTTTGTAGAGGATAAATAACTTTTAAACAACATTGAGGATGAGAAAATTACATATAGCTTAAATGTGAGATTAAGCAATAGAACACACATGAATCGATGCATGTCTTGTTTCACAAAGTTTCATATACTGCTGGCCGTACGGTGCGGCCAGCCATATATATTTTTTAATTCTTCTTCTCTTTTCTCTTTTCTTTTTCCATCACCATTACCTACATCAATACCTTGCCGACGTTCATACTTTCCGGCGACTCTCGACCTCTTCATTAATGGTGTCGTCTTCTTAGCCCAAATTTCTTCAAACTTCATTAATGGTTTACTATTGGAAATTTATTTTCTACGAAATTTATGTTGAATTCAAGCTTATTTGCTGAAGATTTTGATTATATAACTTGTAAGTTGTTCAATTTTATCGCCTAATTTTTTGTTTAATTGAAGAACGAAGAACAAATTGTTTTCGTGGATAGTGGTGATTTCGTGAGTGCAGGTGGGTAGTGGTGGTTTAATTTGGTGGTTTTGGGTTCTAGATTTAGTTTCGTTGGTGGTTTAGGTTGGTAGTGGTTCATTGATAGTTTAGGTTGGTAGTGGCTCATTGGTGGTGGTTGTTGGTGGTAGTTTTTTGTTGGTGATGGGTAAGGGGTTACTAGATCCGGTCAAGGGTTACTAGGTGGTCCGGTCAGGGGTTATTAGGTCGGCGGTCAGGGGTTACTAGGTTGGTTAGGGGTTTAATTGGGGTTACTAGGTCGGGGGTTACTAGGTCGGTTAGGGCTTAGGGGTTACTAAGGGTTATTTGGTCAAGGGTTACTAAGTCAGTCAGGGGTTACTTTTGTCTTGGGGTTACTTTGTTATTTGCTGATTTGGCACCCTGCCACATGGTGCGGCCAGCCGCACTAGAAACGCACTGGTCTTATTTATATCATTAATTATCATGAATTTTGCACGGCAGCTACTTGATTTTGGTTAATATGAAATTAAAGTAGGTAGCTAGTTTGTACTCTTAATTAAGTAAAATAAAAATCTAACAAAAATTAAAAAAGCAAGAAGAAGACTATACATTTGAGAGAAGAGGGGGAGGATAAGAGAATCCCCTTGCTTCTAAACATATGTATAGTTCGTTGGAGGTGGGTTTTCCACCAACTCTACTGAGCTTACTGGATTGATCATTAGTACAATTAAAATAATGTAAATTGACACTAATTTAAATTTATTTGTATACGTATCTCCCTCATTACCAAAAGTTCGAATTATGTACTTCAATTCGTAATGTACTTATATTTGTTTTTGTATAAATTTTGTAAATAGTAAAAGGTAGGCTAAGATAGATAGAAGGAATTTGTCAAATCGGACTAATTAAAAAATTAGGTTAAATTTATAAATTACTTAAAATACAAAAAGTGAGTCGAACTTTTTAATTCTAGTAGCGAGAACCTTTTATATATAACCGTGTGTACATAAAAGTAGATGCATCTAAATGTTTTAATTTTTAATATAACTAGGTTAGGCCTGTGCCATGCACAATTATTGACAAAAAAAATTATGTATGTATATACTTATCAGTAATCATATAATGTATATATCTCGTTTTTAGTCATTAACTTTTGTCTATCTCAATTGTATCCTTGAAACGGATATTATGTTTGCCACATAAAAACTTATAGTAGAAGATTGTATTTTTTAAAAATATTTACAAAGATTATATTTTGCTATTCTATTTTCCATATTAATTAGTAAATTGAATGTGAATATAGAAAGAAGGTAAATATCATTTCTATTTATATAGTAATTAAATTTTACAAATAATTTCCTTAAATAAATTTTCTATTAAATATTTTTTTTTTAAAAAAATTACTAAAGAGACACCAGAAATTGACATGCGGTGTGTCTTTTAGAGTATATATAGTTATTGATTGATTTTATGAACAAAATACAATTAAATGTTCGGTACACCCAGGTGTATATAATACTTGCATAGCAATAACATGATGATTATGCCAACAAAAAAAAATAAAACTTCCATACGTATACTCCTTTGCTTTCATATCTACCACATTTTTCATTGTTCTTATTCAATTTCATGTTGACTTTTCTTATTCGATTGCTCCAATTTACACCCTGTTCATATTTGCCGCAATTAGTAACTTGATTTCCCTCCATACTTTATATGGTTTCCTTCAATTTATTACAGATTACACTATAAATACCATCCATACCTTATTCTGTACATTTCCAATTCTTTGGTTAAAAATCTTTCATATAATCAATTTTCTTCAATTTCAAAGCCAATTCATTTGATATCTTTCATTAAATTTGGATAATTTGTATTCTGGGTATTTAGTTAATCCCCTGTTCTCAAAGTTCTAGGTCACACAAATCAATGGCAGCTGACTCTTCTCAACCTAGATCAGTCCACGAATTTGTTGTCAAGGTTAGTTATAATTTTTTTTTTTTTGAAATTTTTCCTATCTTCAGCTTTAATTGTATTTTTTTGAATTAAATTCTCAAAATTCCCAATTTTGCTCTAATTACTTTTAGTTGAATTTTTACAATGTTGGTTTTCTGTTCTGAATTTCATGGTTGTTGAATTGATATATTGATGAAAGGTATATTGGTGAAATTATTGAATTATTAAATGTATAATTGAGAAAAGGGTTTTATATAATTGAACATGGGGATTTGGTGTTGCTGTATTTTTTTTTGCAAAATTTAATATTTAACAATTAAGTATCATTTCTAGGCTGAACAATTTTACAAGTTTGAAACTTGATGGTATTAGTGTTAATTTGAGAAGAGGGGTTTGTTGCTGGAAAACTAAACTAAATCATGTGGTATTAAATACTGTTTTATATAGTTAACATGCTGCAAGTTTAGACCACAGTATCTTGGGGGTAATTAGTTCAAGAATGAGTTAGCTCATTGCATTTGCCATTGAGTTTTACTATTGTGATTGCCTTATTGGAGTTCTATCTGATTCTCATTTTCATTTCTCGGGCGGTAAGGAACGGATATTAGAGGATAGAGGAATCAGATTTGGCTTTGTTCGCGGTGTTAATAGATGTTAATGTAGTTTAAGTTTCTATGTGAGGCTATGATCACAGTAGTTTAGTCGGAAATGAAGAATTCGAGTAACATAATTTTCTGTTGTTTTGACCATGATTAGCTAATGTCATTAATAAGGTTATATCCAATGAGTTATGGGGGTAATATAAAGTCTTTGTGCTAAAGATTAACTAATGTCATTAATAAGGTTACTTAGCAAAAACTGTAGGATGACATTGCTGATTAAGAGACACGGCTGTTGTTACATTGCAGAATGTATAGTGGTTTCCCATCCCTTTTTAAAAGGGAAATGAAGGTAATTTGCAAAACGTCCTATGAAGTTTTGGACTTCCTAGTTTGACATCAATTGGTCATATGCAGGATGCAAGTGGAAACGATGTTGATCTCAGCATTTACAAAGGGAAGGTGCTGTTGATTCTCAACGTTGCATCACTATGGTATGATATGGCTTGTACTGTCACTTTAATACATTTCTTTTGTGAATTTTAATGATTTAGGGCCTGTTCACATTTACTTAATTTCAGTTCAGTTCAGCTCCAATCAGTTCAGCTCAGTTCAGTTCAGCTCAGCTCCAATCAGTTCAGTTCAGTTCAGCTCTTAATTTCCCTCTCTCATAAAATATTCATTTCAGCTCAATTCAGTTCAGTTCAGCTCCAATCAGTTCAGTTCAGCTCCAATCAGTTCAGTTCAGCTCCAATCAGTTCAGTGAATGTGAACAGACCCTTAGTTATCCGTGGCTTTTACAACTTAGGCTTTTAAAATTAGTCTTAATTACTTAGACACGATAATATGGTACACTGCCATATTATCTGATAAGTTCTATCTTTCGTATTAAGGCTATATACTTGATGGACCAAATTATGTTGTGGAATTTATGTCAACCCTTAACTATTAACGTCGAGAGATAATTTGATGCACATTAAAGGTCCACTGAGCATTCACCTTTCACCCCTATAGCTCCAAAGAACAACTTCAATTGTCATGCCTGCTTTGAGAATGCATGTGTTGATGTGTCTATCACAGTCAGCAGTTGCGGCACATGTTGTGCATAGGCTGAATGCAACTCTCTGGAACAGGGTGCCGTGCTTGGATATGTGATTGCAATTGAACTTTCAAATCTTACAGTGATCAATATTTCTTAATGTGACAAAATACCAATCACACACCAAACTTATGAATGTGGGATTGTGGGGCTAATATTTGTATGGAGGGATAAACTACTAGGATTAGAAGTATGAAGCCATGGTTTATAAAGCGTGGGAGCATGGAATTGACATAGTTGTACCTTTGTTTACGAGACTCCAGTTGCTCTGTTGGAGCTTTGAATCGAAGGAAATTGCCATTACCATTTGTGCTTAACTCAGCTGACTTTCTCTTTTCGATGCAGTGGTCTTTCCAATACAAACTACACAGAGCTGACTCAATTGTATGATAAGTACAAGGGCCTAGGTAGCTTCTTGTTCTTCCTTTCCTTTTTGTTAGTTGTTATATGGAAGGTTGGAGTTATAATTGTGCTAAATTGCTGCAGGTTTGGAAATCTTGGCATTTCCATGTAACCAGTTTCATAACCAAGAGCCAGGAACTAATGAGGAGATCGTGGAGTTAGCATGCACAAAATTCAAAGCCGAATTCCCCATTTTTGACAAGGTGTTTTGTTCAATCATTTACAAATCACCATAATACTCCATTTGTTCATATGTTAGATAAGCTGGTTTTAGCAACTTCATAAAGTTGTGAAGTGTGATCTGGATAGAATGTGAAACCTTCTAAGAAGCAAAAGTATTCGATCAAAAGACTCAAAAGAAATGGCCTTGTAGCTTTCATAAATTTTCCTAAACATTTTGCCTTGTTTTTTTTTTTTTTTTTTTTTTTTTTTTTTTCACACAGATTGAAGTGAATGGTAGTAATGCTGCCCCAATCTTTAAGTACTTAAAATCAAACAAAAGCGGGTTTTTGGGAGATGGAATCAAGTGGAACTTTACTAAGTTTCTTGTTGATAGAGATGGTGTCGTTGTTGACCGTTACTCACCATTTACTTCCCCAAAGAGCATTGAGGTAAAAATTAAGCTCGACTTGTTATGGTACAAAGAAAACAACAGGGGTGGCGTATTAGATTGCTGATAATAACCGTTTAATCTTCTTTTTGCAGAAGGACTTGAAGAAACTGTTGGGCATCCCAAAATAAGGGTAGGCTTATAAGGAGGCATCTTGGCCATGATATGATACTTGTGAATAAGAGTGACTATATATTAACGTCATTTTCGTATTTCATTTGTGTTCGCTATCACCTGTTATTATGATTCCCATTAGCATAAAGGCTGTTCTTTGGCAATGTATGTACTGTTTGTCAACCTTCCAATATTTGATAATGTAAATTATGCTCAAGTTTTTATTTCTTCATTCTTTAAGAGAATTTATGACCAAATTATAAATAGGTAAAAAATGGTGAATTAAATCTCAATCAACAGTATAATGTAAAAGAAGCAAGCTCGACATTAATTAGTAATAAGTATCAGGATATTTTACCGCCATCCCAGTCTCATCACAAATCAAGAGGGAGTCCACTTCATAAAACCAAACGAGGTTCGATCCCAAAATCATATATACGGTGATAAGAGGAGTAACCTCTAGTGTTTAACTCTCTCTTCTTTTCTCAATGTGTGACACTTATATGTGTTACATGGTAGGATATATTTCAACACTAACCATGCTAAGTGGAGAGAGTTCGTTTCTTTTGAAGGAAGGTCTTGAGGAATCTTAAATGAGTAGCTTCATTTAGAGTCTTCAAGAAATGCTTGGATGAATATAAAGTGTAACTGCATATTTAAGGCAAGTAAAGACAATGTAGCTATGCGTGACTAAACCAAATTAAATGATTAGTTAGTCATGGCTAGAGCTGCCAATTCGGGTAAACGGGTCGGGTTTGGGTAGGGTAAGAGTGGGTCGGACTGACTTGGTCTCTTAAATTTGAGGATGATACTCCTTTCTTTTGCAGGCCTGGACTGACTTGGTCTCCCAAGACAAAATGCTTTGATCAACAATAATAAGGTGGTCTATATTGCATTTAAGGTGATTTGAAATCAGGTCAGGAACAATTTGGGTTGAATTTAGGTCAGGTCAATAACAAGTCGTGTTAATTTCGAGTCGGGTTAGTAACCAATCGGGTTGAATTTTTGGGTTGGGTAAGTAATAGGTATGGTAAAATTCGTCGGGTCAATAACAAATCGGGTTGAATTTGGGTCAGGTTAATAACAAGTCAGGTTGATTTCGGGTCGGGTTTGTAACAGGTTGGGTTAAACACTACAAGAATCAGGTCAAATAACGACGGACCTGAAAAACCGTCGGAAAAATTGATATTTCCAACGGATTTAATTTCCGTCGGACAATTCTGACGAAATAAAAAAAATCCGTCGGAAATTTCCGACGGAAAATAAATCCGTCGGAATAATTGGACATTCCGACGGAATATTCCGTCGAAATATTCCGTCGGAGAAGGTAATTTCCGACAGAACAATATTCCGTCGGAAATTTCCGACGGAAAAATCCGTCGGAATATATACTATAAAAAAAAAGGAATTTTTTTTTCGGAGTATTTAACCTCTAACCCTAATCCTTTCTTCTAGCCGCCCCTTTTTTTTTCTCCTTCACTTCTCTTTCCTCTTCTTTCTCTCTCCTTAATCCTCCTCCTTTCCTTTCTTCTCTTTCTCTCTCCATATCCCCTCCGTCCACCCTTCTCTCGTCTTCTCTTTCCTCTCATTCTCTCTCATCCCTCCTCCTTTCATCTCCTCTTTCACCCCGTACCACCACCACCAACAACAATACTATAAAGACCAAGCAACAACAACGAAGACGACTACAACAGCACCGAAGACCACAACAAGAACGGCGACCAAAACAAGAACGGCAACCACGTACATGCGCATAGATCTAGTTAATTTTTTATGAAATTGTAATGTTAATTTATAAATTTTATCAAATGATTGTATTATTATATATTTCCTTTAATTTTGTGGTTTAATTAACGTTTTTTTTTTTAATTTTATTTATGAAATTCTTGCTAAATATGTAGATCTATTGGTTTTGATTTATTTGTGTGGTGTTTTTCGATTTTTTTTGTCTCAATTTTTCGTATTTTTGGGTTAATTTTCGATTATTAGGGTTATTTTCAGTTTTTTTTTGCTAAGTTTTTGTTTTTTGGGGTTTATTTTTGGTGTGGTGGTGATAAAAGGTGGGAAGGGGCTAGGGTGGGTGTCGGTGGCGGTGGTGTGGGTGTGGGCTGTTGGTGTTTTTGCTGTCGGTGGTGTGGGTGTGGGCTGTGGGTGTTTTTGGTGTCGGTGGTGCCGATGGTGGTGTTTAATGGTGGGATAGGGGCTACGGTGGGTGGTTTGCTTAGGTTGGGGGGTTTGGTTTGGGTGGGCTGTTGAAGTCGGGTTTAGGGTTTGGGTGGGCTGTTGAAGTTCGGGTTGGGTGGTAGATTTGGTGGTTGTGGGTGGGGTGGTAGATTTGGGGTTTGTGGGTGGGGTGGTAGAGCTGGTGGTTGTGGGTGGTGGGGTGGTTCTGGAATTCCATTACGAGTTAGGGGTTGAGATGTTGGGTTTTTTGGTGGTAAGAGGTGGTGATACGCCGTGCCGTGGTGGCGCGGTGTTTTTTTTTAAATTTCAGAAAAGCAATTTCAGACAGAAATTCCGTCGGAAATTTCCGACGGAATTGAATCCGTCGGAATTTTCCGACGTATTATTGCAGTACCTGAAAATATTTTTCCGGCGAAAAATTCCGTCAGAATAGTGTTTCCGACGGAATTTTCATCGAAAAAGTTCATTTTTCCTACAACTACTTTTCCGACAACCTCTTCCGACGGAAACCCTATTTCCGACGGATTTCAAGGTGTTTCCGACGGAATTTTTCCGTTGGAATTTAGCCTATTTCTAATAGTGAATTTGGGTCGGGTTAGGAACGGGTGGGGTTGAATTCGGGTCAGGTTGTAAATCGATAAATTGGTCGTTTAAAGACAAATTGGATGATTCTCCCCATCCCATTGGACTGCCGGACGATATTATGAACCATGGTAAACATTTCAGCAATTTTTATTTCCGGTTGAAAAAAAAATCAAAAAATTCCAAAATTGAAGGCTAATATCCCACTTTTTGAGAAATTTTGGAGGTTTCGGGGCCCGGTGTAGAAAAATATTAATATTTTAGGGGATACATCTCGGGGTCATATAATGTCGTTTGGAACCATATATGATCATTATATGTTGTCATAAATGTTTGTAGTAGGCTTGAGTTAATGAAATCCGTGCATGTTGTAAACCGGTAATTAAATTGGTCGTTTAAAGGCAAATTAGATGGTTCCACCAACCCAATTGGACTCCTGGAGGGTATTAGGGACCATGGTAAACATTTCGGCAATTTTTATTTCCGGGCGTAAAAAAGTAAAAAAATTCCAAAATTGAAGACTAATATCCACGTTTTTTGAGAAATTTTGGAGGTTTCGGGGCCCGGTGTCGAAAAGTCTTGAAATTTTAGAAAATACGTCTCGGGATCATGTAATGTTGTTTGGAATAATATATGATCATTATTTGTTGCCATAAATGTATGTGGTAGGCTTGAGTTAATGAAATCGGTGCAAGTTGTAAATCGGTAAATTGAGTGTTTAAAGGAAAATTGGATGGTTCCACCCACCCAATGGGACTCTCGAGCGGTATTAGGGACCATGGTAAACATTTCAGCAATTTTTATTTCTGAGCAAAAAAAAGTCAAAAATTTTAAAATTGAAGGCTAATAATATCCACGCTTTTTGAGAAATTTAGGAAAATTCGGGGCTAGGTGTCGAAAAGTCTTGAAATTCTAGCTAGGGGATACATCTCGAGGTCATTTAATGCCGTTTGGAACCATATATGATCATTATTTGTTGTCATAAATGTTCATGGTAGGCTTGAGTTAATGAAATTAGTGTAAGTTATATATAAATCGGGTAAATAAGCCGTTTTAAAGCAAATTGGATGGTTCCACCCACCCAATTGGACTCCCGAAGGGTATTAGGGACCATGGTAAACATTTTAGCAATTATTATTTCCGGGCGAAAAAAAGTTTAAAATTCCAAAATTAAAGGCTAATATCCACGCTGTTTTAGAAATTTTGGAGGTTTTGGGGCCCGATATCGAAAAGCCTTGAGATTCTAGGGAATACATCTTGGGGTCATATAATGTCATTTGGAACTATATATGATCACTATTTGTAGTCATAAATGTTCGTGGTAGGCTTGAGTTAATGAAATCGGTGCAAGTTGTAAACCGGTAAATTGGCCGTTTAAAGGCAAATTAGATGGTTCCACCCAACCAATTGGACTACCGGAGGGTATTAGTGACCATGGTAAACATTTTCGCAATTTTTATTTTCTGGCGAAAAAAGTCCATAATTTCTAAATTGAAGGCTAATGTCCACGCTTTTTGAGAAATTTTGGAGGTTTTGGGGCCCAAGGTCGCAAAGTCTTGAGAATTTAGGGAATACATGTGGGGGTCATATAATTCCGTTTGGAACCATATATATGATCATTATATGTTCTCATAGATATTAGTGGTAGGCTTGAGTTAATGAAATCGGTTCAAGTTGTAAACCGGTAAATTGGTCGTTTAAAGGCAAATTGGATGATTCCACCCACCCAATTGGACTCCCGGAGGATATTAGGGACCATGGTAAACATTTCGGAAATTTTTATTTTTGAGCGAAAAAAGTCAAAAAATTCCAAAATTGAAGGCTAAATCCATGCTTTTTGAGAAATTTCGGAGGTTTTGAGGCCCGATATCGAAAAATATTGAGATTTTAGGGGATACATCTCGGGGTCATATAATACCGTTTGGAACCATTTATGATCATTTATATGTTGTCATAAATGTTTGTGGAAGGCTTGATTTAATGACATCGGTGCAAGTTTTAAACCGGTAAATTTGCCGTTTAAAGGAAAATTGGATGTATACACCCACACAATTGGACTCCCATAGGGTATTAGGGACCATGGTAAAAATTTCGGCAATTATTTTTCCGGGCGAAAAAATGTCAAAAAATTCCAAATTGAAGGCTTATATCTACGCTTTTTGAGAAATATTTTAGGTTGGGTACGGTGCGAAAAACCTTGAGAATACATCTCGGGGTCATATAATGAAATTTGGAACCATATATGATTATTATATGTTGTCATAAATGTTCGTGGTAAGCTTGAGTTAATGATCGGTGCAGGTTGTAAATCTGTAAATTGGTCGTTTAAATGCAAATCGGATGGTTCCACCCACCCCATTGGACTCCCGAAGCGTATTAGTGACCATGGTAAACATTTCAGCAATTTTTATTTACGGGCGAAAAAAGTTAAAAAATTCCAAAATTGAAGTCCAATATCCATGCTTTTTGAGAAATTTTGTTGGTTTCGGGGCCCGATGTCGAAAAGTCTTGAAAGTTTAGGGAATACATTTTGGGGTCATATAATGTCATTTGGAACCATATATGATCATTATTCGTTGTCATAAATGTAAGTGGTATGCTTGAGTTAATGAAATCGGTGCAAGTTGTAAACCGGTAAATCGGCCATTTAAAGGAAAATTGGATAGCTCCACCCACCCAATTGGAGTCTAGGAGGGTATTAGGGACCATGTTAAACATTTCGAAAAATTTTCATTTTCGGGAAAAAATAAGTCAAAAAATCCAAAATTAAAGGCTAATATCCACGCTTTTTGAGTAATTTTGGAGGTTTCGGGGCCCGGTGTCGAAAAGCCTTAAGAATAAGGGGATACATCTCGGGGACATATAATGCCATTTGGAACCGTTTATGATCATTATATGTTGTTATAAATGTTCGTGGTTGACAAGGGGTAAAACTAGGTCGTCATCTAATTCTCCCTTTGTCAAACTAAATTTATAAACATTTAACAAACCTTATACAAGTATGCGGTAAGTCAAGGGTCGAACCCAAAGGAATGAATAGGAACTATGCTATAGTCTAATGTTAAGCTAAATCGAAGAATATCACTGGTTGAGTTTGGTAACTAGAATAACAAGAATCAAGACAATTCAAAGAATTCAATCCATATGCTAAACACTAGGGATATAGGTTCCACATGCAAGCTCAACAATTATGCTAATTGATAGATCACTCAATTGATTCAAACATTGCAAGGGACAAACAATAGTTGCAATCAAAGGAATTCAAAGGTTATCTTCTATAAACCAAGCTAGGGTTCACTATGAATGGCTAACAAGGAGAATCACAATCAAATTCAAATCAATTAAAGCAATTCTCAAATCAAGGGTTCATGTCATTGAAATTTGCAATGCAATCTAGATTAATCTTATAGGTTGATCACTCCTAGTCTAATTAATCACATGCACAACTATGTCAACCAATTTAATTGCAACAATTCAATCAATGAATGATCATCAACTAGCAAAAATCATCAATCAAGCATGCTTCCCCTTCTCCCTAGCATCTAATCTACTCACTAATCATGGTGAAATTGAAATCCAAAACAAATTCAATCACAATCATATTCATTTCAAGCTAAATCAAAAGGAAAATCAATCAATCAACAAATTAAATTCTCTAAACTAAATAAAAATCCAACCAAACATTTAAGCATTAAAGAAAATTGCAATTGAAGTAAATTCAAAGGAAAGAAATCTCACAAACTTTCATTGATATGAAGAAGAAATCCAAACTTGATTGAAGAAGCAATGTTGAATTACAAATCAAATCCAACAATTACAATCTTTACTTTCTCTCTAACTTCTCTCTCTAGAAACTAAGCAAATGAAAAATTATCTAAAAGTTAGAGGACTTAGGAATTATCTAAAATTATTTTGATGTGTCTATTTTATATAGTATTTTACCCCCGTCCTTTGGTCATAATTAGTAGTGTTTTTGGCTCTTTAGAGCCACTTTTATTACTAATTGGTGTTTTCGTAGATTTGGTTGAATTTTACAGGGATTTATGCTTTTGGAGTATTTTCCCGAGATATTTTGGAGCAATCACGAACATTGGAGAAGCACGACCAGATTTTATAGCCCAGGGCCGGTTAGAGTCATCGAACCGGTGATTAAGGGCTCGGTATAGGTGATACCGAGGCATTTGGACCGAGTATTCAAGACCGGAAGAGGAAACCCAGATTGGCCCGAAGAATTGGAGCCCAATCGTAGTCCAAATAGTGGCCCAAGTGAGCCGCCCGGCCAAAGAGGCTGGCGCCCGGAGGCGCGCCCGACCGGGCGGGAGAAGCTAAGGCTGGCGCCCGGTGACGCGCCCGCCCGGGCGCGAGATTAGTATTAGGGACAAAAAGGCGCGCCCGATCGGGCGGTGCCTCGCCTGATCGGGCGCGTGTATTTATTAGTTGACGATTAGCGTCGTTTTAGTTTGTTTTAGTTTAGGATTTGTACGGAGTATAAATACTCCTCCGTAATACGATTTTAGGATCTTCTTTTTCTCTCTTCTTCTTTTTACTTTTTCTTTACTCTCTTAATTGTTCTCTTAGATTTCTTTCTCCTAAACCTTTGTTCTTAATCTACTCTTAATTCCAGATTTATTTTGGTAACGATTTCTCTTCTCTTAATCTTAGTTGTTTATTTTATTCCTTTCATCATGACTTATTTTATTTCTTTGATTAGTTTAGTTTTTACTATGTGTGAGTAGTTCTATTTCTAAGGTTTATGGGGATCCTTAAATAATATGAAGGGGTAATTTATTGTTGTTAATTATCAATGCTAGATTAATTTCCTATTGATTAATTTAGTGCTCTGTGACTAGATTAGGCCTATATTTTATGCATGAGTTTGACAACAGTGGTTCGAGATTCGACAGATGAGAATTAATGTTTAGGTCTAGTTTCAATAGGCATATTAATTTATAAATGGTGAAGTCGAGATTCGAGAGATGAGATTTAATACCGGTAAATTAATTATGTGATTGTAATATGTAGCGAAAGCCCTTTACAATCTGGTTAATTGATGCATTGATGATTGACTATTATTGATTATTGGTATTGCATGATAATTTCTTATTGAATTGTTTTAACGTTTTACAATTGCGGCTTGTAAAAGTATAGCAATATTAAATTGATGAATCGAGCAGATGTTAATTTGATATTAAAGGCTATTTTCAATAAGAACTTAGATCTAGTAAATTGCGAGAGCCTGTTAGATATATGTTGATTAATAAATTGCGAGAGCCTGTTAATCATGTTATTTATGCAATGTCAATGATTGATTACTACGTTTTACCCTGGAGTATTATTTATTGGTGAACTTATGCCCTAGATCCTTTCATATATTGTTTTCTCTCTATTCTCAATCTTAGTAGTTTAGTTTCTTATTCGAATATAAATATTGGTTACTTAGATAATTTAGATTATAATAATTAATTAGGAGTAAAAAGACTTTTTTCCCTGTGGAGATCGACTAGGGGTGAAATTTCGGTTTGCGGTTTGGATTATAGCCAAAACCCAATCCAATCCGAATTAATTCGGTTTCAGAAATCTCAATCCGAATCCAAACCGAATTAAGATTCAATCCAATCCAATCCAAACCGAATTAATTTGGTTTTTCAAATTAGAATCCAATCCAAACCGAAATTTGTTCCCTTCTTTTGCAACATTCAAATTCGAAACACGAATTTCACCTTAAAAATTCCTACGATCATTTCTTGTTAACTACATTCTTTGTGAGAGAGTAAGATATTAAGAAAGGAGAATTGAGAATTATGTTCTTTTTTTAAGTTTATATATGAAAGGGGAAAGTGGTTGGATAATTGAAAAAGAAAATGGGCTTAAAGTATTGGGTCGAAATTCGGTTTGTAATTCGGTTTTCGGTTTTTTTTAAACTCCAAACCGAATCCAATCGGTAATCCATATTTTTTAATTTTTCCAATCTGATACAATCCGAATTCTTAAAAAATCCAAACCGAACTACTAATTCGGTTTGATTTTCGGTTCGGTTCGGTTTTAATCTGAATTACTTTCACCCCTAATATCGACCCTACTTCCCTATCTACTTTAGTTAGAGGACTTAGGAATTATTTTTTATTAGGGGATACGACTTTACCCTGTCAAAATTTGGCGTCGTTGCCGGGAAAACGTTTTCATTTTTATTTCTGATTGTTTTTGTAGTCTAGATTATTTCCCTTTTGTCTCAGAGAGCGTTAGTTCTCTGAGACAAATCTCACATTTGCTTCTAGTTTTTGTTTATGCCCAGGTGTTCCAGATCAGGTTACATCCCATTCGATCCTGAGATCGAACGTTCCTTCCATAGACAGAAAAATTTCTACAAGCAATTCCTGGTGGATTCTGGTGACAATAACAATAATCACCACGATCATCCAACTGGTTCTAGCGATTCAGAGGTATCATCAGACGCAGAATCAGAGATGACGGCTCCAAAGAATCTTAGTGATTATTCACAACTAAAGCTTACGGATTTTCCACATCTCACCCCTACTCCGGCTCTTGATGGGGTTCAATTTGAAATTAAACCTCAATTTATAACGATGATAGAGAGGAAGCAATTTAGTGGAGCCATGGGTGAAGACCCAAATCTTCACATTGCCGACTATTGTCAATATTGTAACACCATCAGGCAAGCCAGGGTCACTCAATACCAAATCAGGGAGATTCTCTTTCCCTTCTCTTTAACTAGAAAAGCTAAATTGTGGTTTAATGGCTTAAATAGAACTAAACTTGGTATAATTGACTGGGAAACTCTTGTTTTGAATTTCTATAACAAGTATTATCCTGCAGAGAGAACAACTGTACTACGGAGTGCGATTCAGAACTTTGCCCAAGAAGCCGATGAGTCTTTATATGAGGCTTGGGAGAGGTTCAAGGACTTACAAAGAGAATGCCCTCACCATAATTTAGCGCAATGGCAGTTAATCCAAGCCTTTTATAACGACATTGGGAATTCCTCTAGAATAATTTTAGATTCTGCAGCTAGTGGGAGATTTATGAATTTTAATGTTGATGATGCAGTTCAGGTTATTGAAGACATGGCGATACACAATTCCCAATATGGGAATCCTAGAGGATTTGCGAACAAGGGGAAACATAGTGTTGAATCTGTATCCTTTTTGCAAGCTCAACTGACCTCTATTTGCCAAAAATTAGATAATTTGAGCACTGCTAATGTAGCTAATGTTTCTGCGATTAATAATAATTCTAATGAGGCTTTCTGTGAAAATTGTGGTATTGTAGGTCATTGGGAGCAAGATTGCAGGAGTTCCGTGGAGCAAGTTAATGCCTTCCAAGCTTATAGGCAGAATAACCCATACTCCAACACCTACAATCCTGGGCATCGGAATCATCCGTACCTTTCCTACCGGAGCACTAATGTTCAAAATCCACCACCACAAGAACCACAGGCGCCACAGCAACATCAGCAGAAATATTATCATCCCAATGCTAGCCAGAAGAACCAACCACAACAACCCTCCTCATCTTCTGACCCTTCTCTGGTGGAAATTAGAGCAATGTTGGTTAATATGCAAAAGCACATGGAGAGCAGAGATGCGACAATTGATCAAATTCTAGCGCATAATAAAATTGTAGATAATCAAATTGCGCAACCCTCTGCTACCCTACAAGCCCGCCAACAGGGAGATCTGTCGGCACAGCCGACTAGGCCTACGGATCAAGCATTTGCAATTACTCTAAGGAGTGGTTCAAACTATGAAGGGCCCCCTATGCCCAAAGTTGATGAACCTGTTTTATTAAATAATGCTAATCTTGATTCCGTTAAACCAAACGATGTAGTTGATAGCCCTGCAGGGCTAAAGGATAGTACTAACACTTCTAATTCTACATTGCAGGGTACGACTCCAGAGAAGGTGGCTACTTCAGATAATAGTAATAATGCTCCAAAGCCAATTATCAAACTTCCATTCCCCAATCGTCAATTGAAGACAAACTTGGATAAGCAGTTTGGTAAGTTCCTGGAGGTGGTAAAAGATTTGAAGGTAACAGTTCCCTTTACTGAATTAATCACACAAATCCCCTCGTATGCAAAATTTATGAAAGAAATATTGACGAGGAAAAGGTCTATTAGTGAGGTAGAGACAGTAGCTTTCACTGCAGAGTGTAGTGCCGTACTTCAAAATAAGTCTCCACCTAAATTAAAAGATCCAGGTATCTTTTCTATCCTTTGTCATATTGGCAATCTCTTGATTGATAATGCATTATGTGATTTGGGTGCAAGTGTTAGCGTCATGCCATTATCTGTGTGTTCTAAGTTGAATATGGGTAAATTAAAATCTACCAATATAACTCTACAAATGGCCGACCGTTCTTTCAAATACCCCTTAGGTGTTTTAGAGGATGTCCCCGTTAGAGTAGGTAAATTTTATATACCTATAGATTTTGTTGTTCTTGATATGGCTGAGGATATGCAAACCCCAATTATTTTGGGTAGACCATTCCTTAACACTGCAGGAGCAGTTATAGATGTAAGAAGTGGTAAGTTAACATTATCAGTAGGGGATGATAAAGTTGTTTTTAATCTGAATAATGCCCCTAAAAGCTCCATGACTGAGGAGAAATGTTTCAGTGTTAATGTGGTTGAAAATTATTCTAACAAGCCCCAAGCTCTTGAAAAAGATCCCTTGGAGGCGGTATCTTGTGTTGCATCCTTTTCAGATGAGATAGACAAATGGCATAAGGAAGTCGATGCAATAGAAAGAGCACTCTACAATGTTGGTCTTGGTTTTGAGGTTGAAAAGGTGGAACCGATCAAGCAAGTTGTGCGATTTGAGCCTACGGTAAGTGTTCCGCCAGATCGAGTTGCAAGTGCTGCATGCAAGGAAAATTTGAAGCAACCCTCGATCAAAGAAGGATCTTTAGTGCGTAGCATTGAAGATCCACCATTCCAAGTCAAAGAGGATCCACCAGATAAGGTGATTTGGCGTCCCACAGGGTATGTCAGGAAGCCGCATTGCAGCCTAAACACCGCTAGACCGGGTGAGAAACCACCCGATCAAGCGTTAGGCCAAGGGTCCTAGTTATTGTACTTTTTTAAGAAGGTCATGCAGGACCTAGATAAACCAGCGCTTTGCGGGAGGCAACCCGTATTTTTAATGCTTTTTAGACTAGTTTTTCTTTCCTTTTTCTTATGAGAGGAGAGATGAGGGAATTTAACAAGTTTTATGAGTGTTTGTACAGGTTTGAAGGAAAAGAGTTAGCCAAATCTTGGAGAAAATAAGAAAAAAATAATATTTCGCCGGTTTAGTCTCGGGCCCGACTAGGCGCAAGAGCAAGGGTCCAAAAATTAAGTATTTTCGCCCGATCGGGCGAAACTCGCCCGACCGGGCGCGAAACTCGTCGTATACGGACTTAATTGTCCGCCCGACCGAGCGCGAGAAGAGGCAAAAATTTGAACATTAGATCGCCCGACCGGGCGCGAGAGATGGACAAAATCGAACCATAGATCGCCCGACCGGGCAAACGGCGCCCGATCGGGCGCGAGAGCTTAGCAAAATAAAAATATCAGATCGCCCGAACGGGCGACCCACCGCCCGACCGGGCGCGAGCGGCGTCCGCCCCCTTCTTCTTCTTTCTTTTCTTCTTTCTTCCTCAATTTCTTATTTCCTCTATTACTTTCTCTCTCTAAAACTCAAATTCTCTCTACCTTCTCTCTAAGATTTCTCCTCCATTTCTCACCCAAATTCAAAACTCTTTATATATTTGTGATCATCTCTTCATCCTCTACATTCCCATATAAAAATTTTTCAGATTTAATTCAATAAATTTTTAAACCCATTTTCTAACATGGCTTCAAAGAGGGCTAGGTCCATTTTCGGTAGTGTAGACACCCATTTGTGTCTCCCCAAAACCAAACTCGGTGATGAGTGCCTTTCACGTCGAATCATAATCGAATGAAACGAAAGTGTGGAAAGGTCTAGTGTTGCGGAAAGTTTTTATTTTCTATTCTCTCTTTTTTTGAAAACTTTATTTTAAAGAAAACAGCCAATCCAGTTTGGTTTTTCCATGATGTGGGTCCAATAGTAGTGTAGTTGGATGGGTCTTGCAAAGACCTTTCCAACGATATATTATAAGCCCAATTCCGATGAATATTGAGGAAGTTATGGCCAATTTACTAAACTGGGCCCGGTTTGAGCTTTAAGTACGGCCCAATGATCTAGGGGAGGGCCTAATATGATTTATCATTCCTAATGCAATTAGGAATGGTTTTAGTCTTCTAGAACATTCTAGAAGGTTCTTTTCATTCCTAATTCCATTAGGACTCTTCAGAGTTTTAATCAAGATCAAATAGCATTTTCGATGGAATTATATTATTTTATCTTCCAGTACGGGAAATTTATCAGATTTTAGAAAACGCGTGGAAAATCAGTTTGGCGTCAAACCCCAGGCCTTGGCGCCTGGAACCAGGCTTGGCGCCAGACGCTAGCCATTGGCGCATGGCGCTAGCCACTGGTGCCTGGCGCCAATTAGCCAAGGCTGGCGCCAATGTGTTTTTGCGGTCTTCAGACTCTGTTTTGTTAAATTATCTTTTTTGGATGATTTTCTCTATAAACATCGTATTAAAAACTCCGTTTTGATTCACCAATTCTCTTTATTCTTAAGTTTTAATCAACTCTCTTCATTCACCAATTATCAATATTCATTCATCAAATTAGCATTCATCTACAGTCAAATAATCCTTTTCACTCATCTCTTTTCACATTCATTCTTTCTTTTCTTTCTTGCTTTTTAATACAAAATTCCGTATTCACAAGATCTAGAAACACCTAGCCATATTCGATGTTGCCTTCGCCCTAGACGTGAAAGGTTTTAATTTCTGAGGGTTTGGTCCCAAATCTCTCTTTCAATTATTTAATTTAATTGTTTTGTTTATTATTTTCCTTGAAGTTACTAACGTGTGTATTTTGTTATTAGAAAGAGGTACGAGGCATCCAAGTAAGTACTTTAATTGATTTAATTGATATTATGATGTAGAAATCATGCTTAGATTGTTATTTTAATTCCTAGTATCATGTCTAGGGTAAATTTAATATTAAGTATGATTAAAAGTACGATGTTTCCTATATTCTTCCTAATATTAATTCATGTTAGTATCATGTTAGGGCTAAAGATTTGATTTTTATTGCTTAGTGACATGCTAGGGTTTGTTATTAATCTTGTTAGTATCATGCCTAGGATCTTGCTATGCTTTAACATGATTATTACTATTCTTCATGATTATTTTTATGTTGCTTGATACATTATTTATTGTTATTGCTTGATCACACCTTTTATGTATGTTTAAAGGGAATTTGTATTTGCAATCACGCTTAATAAGATAATTAATAATCTTGTTAGGTTAATTGTGATTATAATTCAAGTGATCGCCAATAATAGATTTGTTTGTGCATTAAATTTAACCAACATAGATTAAACAGGTTTAGGGTTAATCCTATTGATTGTATGTTAGTCAGAAAGCGCACATGAATACGAGCAGAATAAAGTAGAGGCCTATTATTAGGGCAGGTTCAATCTCTTTTAGGTTGGATTTGTACCTTCATCCCCGGACCCTTATTTGGTTCATGACCTTATGGAGTTGACGATCTCTTGGATCGTTAAGGGGTGTAACCTTCACCTCGTGAATGGTTTACAAGTTCCTTAAAAACTTCTTGGCGACTCTTTTGCTCTATCTTCTTCCCTTTTGGACGCCACCGTACTTTAGTGTATGATCACAGTGGGGTTCAAGCTAGTGGGATTTTTAAGGCTTGAAATTATTCCCTACAGTTTTTGGCGACTCCACTGGGGAGGATTTCTATTTTAATTCCTGAATTTGTTTCGGCAATGATTTAGAATGAGTGGATGAGACTCGAAAAGTTCTAAGTATTTCATGTGCGTAATTTTGATTAACATTATTGTCATATGCATAAAAAGGTTCTCATTGGAAAGACCATCCGTAATGAGTCAAAAACATAAGGATTTTACACGTAGGAAATTTGAGAAATGTCTTTCACAACTAGGACTGAAATAACACTGCGCGAAACTGGATGATTTTATTGAGCACAGAAAGCTGCTGAGGCATGTGGGAAGTAGCGTCAGAGGCCAGAGCTTGGTGCCAAACTTTTAGCCATAGCGCCAGACGCCAGTATTGGCGCCAGGCGCTACAGTTAAAAGTTGGCGCCAGTCTCTGTTTGTTGGCACCAATTTCCCCCAATACCGAGCCAGAAATATGCGTTCTAATTTCGACCGGTTTTTCGCATTGTTTGCTCGATCCTACTTCCTGATTGAATTTTTTCTCACTTTTCTGAAACCCATATGTGTTCTACATATTGACATAACCCTCTGGGAATTCATGCTCTATCTACCCGATTGAACGCTCCTGGCAACAAAGGGTACATCTGAGAGGTTGAATTCACCAAACCACGGAAGTGAGTTTTTTCTAAAAACTCGCGGTGTTCTATCCACACGCGTTAACCCTTCACGGTTAGGCTTCTACGCGGTGCATCTGGACAATTAACCATGGACCTTATTTGACTAAACCATATCCCGAACTTTAGAGAACTAGAGCCATGGTTAGGTTGCGAACTCATTGCATCATATTGTGCCTACTTGACTAATTGTGCATTATTTGTTGTGCATATATATTCTATGCTCCTCTTAACCGTTTGTTGATTTGTGTTGAGATTAAAATTAATGACTTAAAGAACTTTGCCTAATTAATTAATTAATTAATTAGAGTCAATAAAATTTCTTTTTAATCGGAATTGACCTAGTACGACTTTAGGTATACCCCAGTTGACTAATAATACCGAAAACAGTCCCAGACCAAAGCTCCAATGTTGGTGCCAAAATCTGAGCTGTAACGCCACTGTATGGTGTGTAGCGCCAGACATTTACTAAAAAGTCTGGCGCCAATCACCATATTGTGACGCCAGTTCTGCCGCTCGGCCGACAGTTCGGATTATTTGTCGAGTCATCACCTCATGTCTATTTAGTCAGTTTTCTGTTTAACTCGATTAATAATGCTTATTTAAATTAATGTTCGAGTTAAGGCACTAAGTCCCATGGTCTTACACAAGAGTCTCAACATGTCACTTACACTCAATACACACACCAATACACATGTTTTGACCATGATTAAGAGAGTCTTGTGTGCGCGTGTTTTTTTTCGTCATTTTTTTTAGGGGGGTAAGTCGGATAATAATCCTCCAATAAATAATAATACTTAGTTCCCTAAACACATGTACATTATTGCTCCCTAAAAATATGCATACTTTTTTTAAAAAAAAAATATGCATACTCTTTTTTTTTTTTAAAATAAAAACCATAAAGTCAAATTGATTCGAGTCAAGTAATTAAAACGCAAATTGGCTTAATTTACAGCGCGTGTTCAAGAAAGGAAGGACGATTAATCAAAGATAACCTCTTCGTACAAGTCCAACTTTTCGACAAACCTATAGCCCGCAAGAGGAAAGCAAGAGTCATAATGGCAACTCAAGAAGAAGTCAATGATCTCAAGAACCAACTGGCTACTGTAACTGAGACACTGAAGCTTCTCGCACTTAAGATCGAGGATCCCGTGAAACAACAACAAATGGACCTCATGCAAGAGAGCCTAAGCAAGTTGTCCAGTGACTACAAGTTTCAAGAACTCACATCCCAATGGGTCTCGGTGGATAAAGATCTTCTTCCACAGAAATTCAGTGCCAACGAAATCCCAAAATTTAGGGCAATCGACAACCCCTATTTCCACCTAAGGGCATTTGAAACAATAATGAGTATTAAGGGTATCGATAAGAAAGTCTTCCCTTCTCTGTTCTCACTATCTCTCGAGACCGTTTGCCAACAATGGTTCTTTTCTCTTGAAAAAGAAAAGACCTCTACCTGGGAATCCATAGCAAACGCTTTCGTTGATAGGTACAAGTGCAACGTTCAAGTCGAAACTGACCATAGAGAACTTGAAATCCTCAAACAGAAGGAGAATGAAGGCTTCACTGCTTTCTTTAATAAGTGGAGAGAAACCTAAGCTAAAATGATCGAGGTACCAAGTGAAAAAGAGTCCGTGAGACTGTTCATTAAAAACCTCCAAGAAAAATATTCAAAACATCTTAAATATCAAAATAACCTTCATACCTTTAAGGCTGTTTATGATATTGGGATTAATATTGAAGATGACTTGGCTAAATCTAAAGCTGCCAACAATAACTCCAACAGTGGCTGGAAAGGAACGACAATCCTTCTTCTTCCAAAACCGCCCACTCAAATAATGTTAGCACCTTTAATCTAGGAGAAGTCCTCGCCATGAACAACCAAGGACAAAAGAAACCATTCAGGAGAAACTTCACTCCTATTGGCATGAGCTATGACACCGCATTTGATCGATTAAATGCAAAAGGTCTTATAACTCCCATTGGACCATTTGGAGATCCACCAGTTGAGAAGAGGTCGCCTAACTGGAACCCCAACGCACATTGCAAATATCACCAAGGTAGGGGTCATTCTACTGAAAGCTGTTGGAAGCTTAAGGAAGCTATCCAAGACCTAATTGACAGTAACAAGCTGCCGTTGCCCCCTGCCAGTAAGAAGCCAAGTATTGACAATGCACCTCTAGCTCATACTTTGGCTATTTCCGATGAAGAAAGCGAAGTTGACCCTTCATCTCTCATTAAGCCTGTCAAAGCAACCAATGTCGAAAAAGAAGAAGAAGAGATCTTTTTCGATGTCAAAGATAACCTTCCAGAACCAGCAAATGAGGCAGACATACGAGTGCTCACACTGTTTATGAGGGAGACATCGCAATTGTTACGTGAAACTCTCAAAATTATGAACGAACTTCACAAGAAATATGATGAAGAATCTAAGAGAGAATTCACACCAGTAAAAACGACTTATGAGGAAAAGTATTTTCCCTTACAAGTCACCGAAAGACCCAAGAAGAGCAATAAAATTTATACTCCAATTGGGATCCCGTATGCACAAATGTTTGAAATGCTCTCCGAGAGTGGCAAGGTCAAACCTCTCGAACCGAGACCATTTGAATCATTAAAAAGGACAGATAGATATTACTGTCAGTACCATCAGTCAGGGGGGCACACCCTAGAAAACTGCTTCAAATTCAAGGATTTGGTGCAGAAAATGATTGATAAAAAGGAGTTAATCGAAGTTCAACAAGAAGAGGACATAACTGTTAATGGAGTATGGGACAGTGATGAAGAAGATGTCTACCTAAAAGACATAGTAGGACCTTCACCTTCTGTATCATACACCACGGACGATATTTGGGCTGAAGAAGATTCATCAATAGACGTCCTCACGAGATCCGGGAGAATGCAACCTCCCGTTTCAACACAACCTATGCCTACTGTACAACAAGTTCCAATACCTATCATTGAAGACAATGACATCGTTAAACAATTCAAGAAGACAAAAGTTGAGATGAATGTATGGAAGCTTCTGGCAACATCTCTAGAACATAGGTTGGCTGTGATGAATGCCTTGGATAAAATTGGGATAGATTCTGACACCACTCCTGAGGGACTAGCTAACTTCCTCACGAGTGACCTCCCTAGTCCAATTAATCTAATCACCTTCTCTGACAAAGATTTACCCCCAGAAGGTGACAAACACTACAAGGCGTTAAACCTCACGGTAGTCTGCAAAAGGATGAATGTTCCCATGACTCTTGTAGATAATGGATCGGCTATTAATGTCTGCCCACTTAAGACTGCGAGGATGCTCGGCATAAGGGATGAGGATTTAACTCCGTCTACACAAGGAATAAGAGCTTACGATAATACTCGACGTCAAGCTCTTGGCAAAATAACTCTAAATGTGACGGCAGGAGCAATAGAACATGCTACTACTTTTCAAGTGGTAGACATCAAAGCCTCGTTCAATCTGTTGTTAGGACGCCCTTGGCTCCATGATCTAAAGGCCATCCCTTCATCTCTCCACCAACAAGTGAAAGCTATAGTTGGAGGAATCCCCATCACTATTGATGCTTCGCCGATGAGGATCAAATCAATAGAGAATCCAATCATCAACGTGGAGCACGACGAAGATGATGAAGACCTATGGGGCTTTAACGAAGAAGTCTCCTTAATCCAAGAGGATGAAAGGACATCTCTTTGCCACGACCCCCATTCCAACATGATTATCAACACTATGCTGAAGAAACAAGGACACTTCCCTAGGATGACCTTAGGAAAGAAGACAGGGAAAGCAAAATCGATAGAGTCACCTGGCCTCCCTAAACTAGATACTTTTGGACTTGGTTTCGAACCGACTCGGAAAGATCTCAAGCGAGCCCAGGACAAGTTGAAAGCACGTAGGGACGCTCGCACTCAAAAGAAAGCAATTCCAATGGATCAGTACCCTCTTACGCTTAATGGTCAGTTTATAAAAGAAGGAGAAGACTATCCATGCCACGAATTTCCCGAACCATTTGTTGTAAATGGCATACGACAACCAGGATTCGAGATTTTCTTGGATTGCTATTTCACTGATGAAATCCCAACTCCCGTCCATAAGGAGAAAGCACCCCCATGCTTTGACTTTAACGTCATGGGATTGCTGTTTGGGCGAGAAAAGAATGAACCAGTTTATGAGAAAGATAACTCCTCACTCATTCAAACGGTCCTACAAAGCGAAAACTTCGACCCCTCAAAGCTAATTACTCCAGCTGAAGGATCGCTGCAAGGGTGGCGCAAGACTATCAAGGTGACTACTCCGAGTGGAAGAAAGATATCAATCACGACAGGGCAAGGGCCAATGTTTGAAGAATCGTCAGAGTCAGAGTCAGAGTCTTTCCCTTTAGAATCTTCTAAGTCTTTAGCTATAATGCCTCCCCTTCCTATTTCTTCTCCTAGGATAGTTAATGATCTAGTCCCTGAGGACATATCACTCTTTGATGTAATGATCTCAGAGTATAATAATATCTCTCATTCTCCTTACTTCTCGTGTTCTTCCCTAACCCAAGATGACGAACATTGCTTAGCTAACGATGAAAAAGATAAAGAAATTATTAAAGCAATGGAAACACTTGAAAAGAAAACACCAGTAATTGAAGAGACTGAAACAGTTGACATCTCAAACGATTCAACTCATAAAAGAGAAGTTAAAATCGGACTAACATTGAATAAACAAGAAAGAACCGATTTAATTAACTTGCTTAAAGAATTTATCGATGTATTTGCTTGGTCATATGAAGATATGCCAGGCATTAACAGAGAAATAGCTCAACACACTATACCATTAATACCAGGAATGAAACCTGTAAAACAAAAGTTGCGTCGAATGAAACCCGACGTAGCACTTAAAATAAAAGAAGAAGTTTAAAAACAAATAACTGCAGGTTTCATAAAGGTATACAGATACCCCGAATGGGTCGCCAACGTCGTCCCAGTTCCAAAGAAAGACAGAAGGGTAAGGACGTGTGTCGACTATCGAGATCTAAATAAGGCGAGTCCAAAGGACGACTTCCCTTTGCCACACATCGATATTCTGGTAGACAACACGGCAAATCACGCGCTTCTCTCATTCATGGACGGATACGCAGGGTACAATCAGATTCTCATGACAGAAGAAGACATGGAAAAAACGACCTTTATCACACCGTGGGGCACTTACTGTTACACGGTAATGCCATTTGGGTTGAAAAACGCAGGTGCTACTTACCAACGTGCAGCAACTGCCTTACTCCATGACATGATGCACAAAGAAGTTGAAGTATATGTCGACGACATGATTGTGAAATCAAAGGACCGTCCAGGCCATCAAGTAGCCTTAAGGAAATTTTTCGAAAGGCTAAGAAAATACAATATGAGGTTGAATCCATCAAAATGTGCTTTTGGAGTCACCTCAGGCAAGCTCTTGGGATACGTCATAAGCTCTAAAGGAATAGAGATAGATCCAACCAAGATTAAAGCAATCATGTCGATGCCACCACCCAAGACCGAGAAACAGATTCGAGGATTCATCGGCCGGTTGCAATACATAAGTAGGTTCATATCAAAACTGACAACGATATGTGAACCAATCTTCAAAAAGCTCAAGAAGAATGTACCAGTAATATGAGATGATGAGTGTCAAAAAGCCTTTGACCGGATCAAAGCCTATCTTGCAAATCCTCCCGTATTAGCGCCAGCACTTCCCGGAATACCTCTTAGGTTATATTTGACGGTTACCAAAGAGACAATGGGAGCCATGCTAGCACAAGAGGTAGAAAACAAAGAGAATGCAATTTATTACCTAAGTAAGAAGATGCTCGAATACGAAAAACGCTATACACCACTCGAGAAATTGTGCCTCGCTCTGGTATGGGCCACAACTAAGTTAAGACATTACATGTTGGTGCATACCATTTTCGTGGTATCTCGATTAGATCCACTCAAATATTTGTTCGAGAAATCAACACTCAATGGACGTATTTCAAGATGGATAGTCAACTTAGCCCAGTTCGATGTGCGGTTTATGCCACAAAAAGCTATTAAAGGATCCGTGGTGTCAGAATTTCTGGCAGATTTTCCAATAGAAGACTCGACACCAACACAGGACAATGAATTTCCAGATGAAGATTTGATGGTCACCGAAGATGATACTTGGACCTTGTATTTCGACGAAGCCTCAAACCAAAAGGGATGTGGTGTCGGAGTGCTTCTAGTATCACCTAAAGAAGAACACGTCCCAATCTCAATAAAGCTTGATTTCGACGTTACCAACAATGCTGCTGAATAAGGAGCGAAAGCCTAGCCCCTTACCAAACTTATCTGGAAACTCTTACCGACCAGTTAGAGAAGGTAGAATACAGATATCTACCTAGAGAAGAAAACCAATTCGCTGATGCCTTGGCAAGACTAGCCTCAATGGTTAGGATTCCCACGGATATCGAGCAAATGCCTCTAACTATCGAAAAAAGGCACAAACCGGCATATATACAGGCTATAGAAGACGAGGATCCAGTCCAAGACGAAGATGAAGAACAAGAAGAAGGACCATGGTACACAGACATTCTCAACTATGTCACCAATGGAGAATACCCTCCTCATGCCGACAAAAGAGCAAAACGAGCCTTGAGACTTTTGGCTTCTCAATATGTACTCATAGACAACGAGCTACATAAAAGGGTACCTAAAGGTCGAGCCCTCCTATGCGTAGGGAAGGTGGATGCACAAAGAATAATGAGAATGGTCCACGAAGGAATCTGTGGAACTCATGTAAATGGAAAAATGTTAGTCTAGAAAATAATGCGAGAAGGGTATTATTGGACTACCATGAATAGGGACTGTCATCAATACGTGAAAAGATGTCCTAAGTGTCAAATTTATGCCAATTTGCAACACGTTCCTCCATCTTTGCTTTACACCTACACATCACCATGGCCATTCTCTACATGGGGAATTGACATAATCGGCAAGATCACTCCCCCAGGGACAAGAGGCCACGAATTTATTCTAGTAGCAATTGATTACTTTACGAAGTGGGTTGAAGCGCAATCATATGCTAAACTTACTGCAAAACATGTAGCATTCTTTATCGAGAGAAATATCATTTGTCGATATGGAGTCCCACATGAAATGATAAGTTACAATGGAACTCACTTTCAAGCCGAATGTGAAGAATTGCTACATAAATATGGTATCCAACATCATCATTCGTCCCCTTATAGACCTCAAGCAAACGGATCAGTCGAGGCAGCTAATAAGAATTTAAAGACTATCATCGAGAAAATGATAGAGAATTATAAGGATTGGCCTGACAAGCTTCACTTTGCATTGTGGGGTTATCGCACGTCAATCCGTACGTCAACAGGAAATACACCATTTTCTTTGGTATATGGAATGGATGTCGTACAACCTGTCGAACTAGAATTACCATCTCTACGCATTGCGCTAGAGAGTAAACTTGATGAAGTTGAATGGACTAGGGCACTATATGAAGAATTGATCCTACTCGACGAAAAACGACTAGAAGCTCTACATCACACTCGGTGCTATCAAACTCATATGGCTAGACATTTTAATAAGAAGGTCAAGATAAGAAATATCAAAGTAGGTGATTTGGTATTAAAAGCACTAAGGAAAAATGTTTTAGATCCAAGGGGAAAATTTAGACCTAATTGGTCTGGCCCCTACATTGTCAAAACAATCCTGTCAGGTGGTGCAGCAAAATTGGCTGACATGGATGGCAATGAATTCTCAAACATGACCAATCTTGACCAACTTAAAAAATGCTACCCATAATTACTTGAGTAGGACACTCAAGAGAGCTACGTTCGGCTTATTCCTTAAGAAAGGATACGTAGGCAACCCATTACGGGTGCGGCCACTTTATTTTTCGACATCTCCGCGTTCCAGAATCAACAAAAGTCGGAAAATTATTGGCGTCACAGAACAGAGTCTGGCGCTAGCCAAAAGCCATTAGCGCCAGACGATGGAATTGGCGCCTGGCGCCAGACCTCAATAGCTGGCGCCAATATGCAATTATTGACGCCAATTCAGTCATAAAATCTGGGCGAATTTCGGTGTTTTTCGGAAAATTTTCGACTTCTGTACTCGAAGAATTTCTGGAAAATTAATTTTTTCGGTTTTTCATTGCTTTAATAAAATAAATTTAAAGTGACAATTTAATTGAAAGCTGAAATTTCATTAATAAAACAAAATTACATTGTTAATGGAATTTAAATAAGGCTGAAATAAATTAAATTTAAATAAAAATTAACCATCTAATAAATCTAAAGCTGAGCAATGTCCTAGTCTTTCTTCTCCTTCTTTGCTCTTTTCCAATTCTTTTCTGTTTCCTCCTCTTCATCCATTACTTTAGCTAGTAGGAATCCTTTAGAGGACCTACATTCAATTTTGGAATAGATTGTTTCTCCTTCAGCTAGCACCCCATGCTTCTTTTCCACCCAAACCTTTTTGTCTGTAGCTTTCCTTTTCCTCTTGTCTTTAGTAGTATTCTTCTTCTTAGGCATTGTAGGTGTTTTGAACTCAATTCTTGCACCTAAGCGTTCTTTGGCCGGTGTCACCCTGTCACCTAGACGATTCTTCACATTGGTTCTACCCTGATCAATTGAAGACCTCTTCAACAACCACTTCTTTACATCATTAGGTAAAGAAGGGGGAACCTTTTGGGTAATCACTTCCCATAAAGGTCTAGCGCTCAAGTAAGTGTCAAATTTATCCACTTCTTGAGATACGGGATACTCATAGGGAGGACGAAGATCCCCGGAAGGAATATTTTGAAGCAAGCCATATTGTCTTTTCACCCTGCAGGGATAATAATATGTCACGCGAGACAAGCTTGAGAGACGACAGAAAGGTTGCTTGTTAACACCAACCATCCTTTTTATTTTCCACCATGGGATGACCCACTTGATAGCAAAATCACGTGATTCAAAGACTTTTCTCCACCCATGGCGCCCAATTTTAGGGATGCGCTTCTTCCTTCTCACAAAGCAAGTGGGCGTATAATTTTCAATGTCTTCCGGAGGGCTAATTAGTCCTAGCCTCTCCATTAGCCACATCTAAAAAAAAGTGCAATGCAAATAAATTAATATTACAATACAAAAATATATTTTTTGATTTCTGTAATTAAAGATATTATTTTTCTACCTGTAATAAAATTGGAGAACCGCGAAAAGGTGCTTTTGGGTCCCTTTTCAATTCATCTAGACTAATCATAGTCTCTCCAACTATCAATGGCATTGGATTTCTCCCTGATTCAATTTGTTCTAGCACAGTGGTTATAATGATTGACCCTCATTAATTTTACCACTACTAAGACAATATTGATTAAGCATGAAGAATAAGAACGCCCTTCTTCTATATATGTGAAAAGATTCAGAAAGCGGTTTATCAAAATAATAGCGTGCGAATTCTTTTAAGTTCACTACATTGCCATCTACTATTTTTGATAAATCCCTTTCCTTCAATTTGAAGAAGCGCTCAAAATCCTTATAGTAATATGCATCTACTCTAGGGACTACTACCAGGTCTATTGCAGGGAAGCCTAAAATAGCACCAAATTCCTCTGGCAAAGGGCTAATTTCATCATACCCTATTCTAAAACAATGTGTATCAATGTTCCAAAATTCTAAAGCGGTATGTATGAAGTCTATGTCTAAATCTACCCCTTTGATGCCATAAATTCCCCCCAAGTGAAATAAATCCAATTCTTTTCTTTCTCTAGCATTAAGAGATCGACACCATTCATGAGAATATTGAGTGAAGGTTTTAGTGGCTAAAGACATGATTATTTTTTTTATAAAGAGAAGAATATTTTTTTTTTTTCGATGAAATTATGAGAAGAATCGGCTGAGCAGGGGGCTATTTATGCACAAATTGCGAGGAATTTCAATCTGAATGAAATACGGAGTCAGCGTCGATTGGCGTCACACACCCGACATTGGCGTCACCCATCAGCTTTTGGCGCCACACGCTAGGTGTAGCGCTTAGCGCCACGCGCCACAGGCTGGCGCCAGCTGGCGCCAAGTCAGCAGGACAGCCGGGCGTGCTCAGTTTGCGTTTTGATATTAAATTGGTGTCGGTTAATGACTTTATGGCCCCGTTTTAAATATTTTTTCTATCCTTTTCTTAATTAATTAAATATAGCAATTATTTTTAGTTAATTTTTATTTCTTTTTTTTTCTTTTTTTGGATTTTTTTTATTAATTTTCAAAAAATCAGCTTTTTTCTCCGTTTTATTTTTCCTTTTTATTTTTTTCTTTTTGGGGGAGAGAGTCGGATAATACCCTCCATCAATAATAAAAATGACGGAATTTTTACGCAAAAATTGTTATCACACTTCTTTTGCACACATTAACATACACTAACATAATAATAGATAATAATGAATTTACAATAACATAAAGTACAAAGTGTCTAAATAATGAGTCAAAGGCAAAGTTCTATAAAAAGTCAAAATAAAATACATATACAGAAACAAACTACGGCGCCGGAGGACGTAGGCCCATCATGCCATAAAACTGCGCTGTCCGAGGAGTCACCTCTCCACCAGCTCCGGCCTCAGCACCAGCTCCAGTCTCCGTAGGAGGAGGAAAACTCAAAACAGGACTGCTCCAGCCAAGGTCAACCTGAGGCTGAGACCGCGGAGGCTGCTGCGATGACAAGCAAACCTCGTACATCCCATCACCTCTGAAAGCCGAGGTAGCCTCTCCTACCGGTGTAGCAGGAGCACCCTCAGAAGAAGATCCTGAACCCTCAGCAACGTCGGCTCGCGCAGCCTCAGAACGACCACCTCTACCTCCTGACAAAGTGCGACGACGTCTCGAGCTAGACCTCGCCGACTCTCTCCGCCCCTCAGGCCTCGTACGGGTGTGAGAAGCGATCGGCTGACCCTGCAAAAAGAATTAAATCAGAATCAAGGTAAAACTGAAGCATAATGCCATAATAATAAGTGAAGAAAAGTTACCTCTCGGACAGTGTTGTCTCGACGACAGGTAGCCGCGTTCCTCATCCGAACGAGCTGGCTCCGGAAGGCATCTATGCATCGTGCCATAGCCGAAACCACCTCGCGTGAGAACTGTCAAGAAAATAAGTCAGTGAAAATACATGATAACTGAATACAAGATTCTGAATTAAAACTAGACTTACCCTAGTCTGGTGACGAGGAATCGACTGCTCCACGAAGCGCTCGCCCTCAGGAGCCGGAGAAATCATCTCCTCGATCGGCCCGTACGTCCCCTGGTAGTGAATGGACATACGGGGTGCACGAACTTAGTGGGACCATCCTGATAAGACGGAAAGAAATCAGAAAGGTATTACTTGGGGGCTACTTAGCGAAAAATAAAAAGCTAAAGATCTTACCCTCACATCCTCGTCCGGCACAGGGGCTGGAGCTAATAAAGGAAGTAGCTCCTAAGCGTAACTCCGCCCAAAGATCACATGGGACTGCCAGAGGGAACCAGACTCCTCAGCCATACTCGACAACTCTCTCTCGTCGAACATATGACGCGGCGGAGGGGCAGGAACGACGAAAACATCGGAGGAGTGCTAGATAGCAACTCTCTCCCCTAAATATACAACCGCTCCATAGGTCCCCAGAAAGTAGCGACGCTCAGCAGAGTACTGTGCAGCTAATCTAGGGACTGTCCAACCACCCCATGGTCGGTATACTACCTCAGGTCCCTATAAAAAACACCAATCGGGTAAGAACATGTCCAAAACATTGCAGAAGAGCAAGATAAACACTAAAAGTCATACCGAGATGATCCGATTCCGGACACGTGCAGTAGACAGGTCCACATGGTGGCCGCCCCAAGAGGCGCTCGCCGGATACCCCCTCGGCGATGGTCTCGCCGGCGCAATGGAAGGAAAGTACTCGTAGAACCAGATCTACAAGAAGTTAAAAGCGTGAGTAAATGCTAACTAACATGTAGGGCTAAAATTTATAGGGAATAATGTTTACCTCTACGACCTTCCAGAAAGCAGACAAAGCAACGTTCGTCCTAAAGGACCGGTGGCGACACGAGTCCCTCAGCGCGCGAACGAAGTCAGTGTAGGCCAAGATGGCCCAGTCATAAGTCACGATCCGCTGGATATCGCGAACAGCAGGGAGGTAGTAAAGCAACGCCCTACTACCCCTGTCAGGGGAGAATGTCCCTGACAACAACATCAACACAAAGATGCGCACCCGTTGCTCTCGGGTGGTCGCATCGTCATCAAGAGCCGATGCCAGCGTCGAGCGGCGAATACCCCTAGCACTGAACTGAGTTGTCTCGACCTCAGCTTGGGCCCGAACAGCAATCGGCCCCAACAGCTCCTCGACCTCTGGAGAAAAGACGTCGATACCGCCGTCGAACGGCAGCGGCACAGAAGTAAACTCCAGTCCTGTGATGAGACTGAAGTCTGTAGGGGTGACCATCATCTCGCCCCAGGGAAAATGAAAGGTGTTGGTGGTGTCCCAGAAGAACTCCAACAAAGTGCATACTACGTGGTGACCCCCGCTGGAGGCGACCATAGCCTCGGAGGTCTCGAACAAGGCCACCAGTCCGCAGGACTCCCATAGGAGTCTCGTCTCTCGGTCTCTGGCGATATGCATCCTATACAAATCGCCTACACCATCACAGCCAGAGCCGTGATGCCGTGTCCTCCCAGGCTCGGTTCCCCGTCTCACCCTCTCAGAAATGTGGTGGACAGGGGCAAAGAACAAGGTCTGCTTATCCCACTCCGGGAACCGACCAAGCGAAGTGGACGGTGTGGTGTCGTTCTCCACGGGCTCATGCTCCCGTCTAGTGTTCCGGGACCGTGAAACTGAACCTCGTTGTCTAGCCATGCTACATTGTGCAGAATCATCATAAATTAATGTTCTATAGTATCTAAGGTTCGCCTAACCGCATGATACTATGTTCACAAAAAACAAAGTACGTAGTACTAAAACAGAGCACAAATTCAAATTGAGCATGACAATATTTTTTCAAGCAATCAAACAATTTCTTGCAACACTATGGTGATTATTGTGACAAATTGAACAAGAATTGCTAGCAAAAACATCAAGAACAAGTCACAATGTTCTTCACGACCTTAAGAGGTCCAACAATGGCGGATTGCTTATTTCTTCACCAAATTGAGTCAAACAAGTCTCAAATTACTCCTAAGGCAATATACAAGAATAAACAAGCAATTTCATGGCATAAAACTTGATAAAGAAAGCAAATTGAGCATTATAAATTTCGAATTTTCATGAAATTCGTGAATAAACATGCCAAGAATTCATAAAATCCGGTGTGAGTTTGAGGAAAACTTACATAGATCGGGAATATAGATGAAAAGAGCTTTGATTTGCAACAAATTTGAGCGAATTCGGTTGTAAAACGAGTGAGCAACGATCAAATGAAGCTTTCGGTTTCTTCGAGCAGCGTTCGCGACAAACCAGAGCAAGAAAATGAACGAAAACGGGATTTTAAAGAAGATTCCGTGCTGGCGCCAGTCCGTAGGCATTGGCATCACGTTATGTGCTGGCGCCTGACGCCAATGCCAGCGCCTGGCGCTAATGCCATATGTCTGGCGCTGATTGTTTTTCAGCGACGCCAAAGCAGCCAGCCACCTGTTGGGGTTGTGCTAGCCTTCTGAAACATATTTTGGGTTCCTTGGTTCGCCAGTTAGCCCCTCTAAGCAATTTGACATTATTAGGTAATCGGCTTGATTACATAAAGTGATCGACCTGATGGAAAGATCGTCTCACTTAGCTTAAAGCGCCTAAGCATTGGCTCAAAAGCAAAGGGCACCGACATATAGGTTCAAGCACAAAGGGCACCGACATACGAAAGAGCGCCGACGTACAGGCATAGCAAGAGCAAAGTTCAGGCGAACTTTTAAAGGTCGACGGGCGTGGATCTTCAATATTTTCCTTTGGAAAATTATCGCATCAAATGAGGATGACTTCAAGAGAAGATGTCTTCGGCATCATTCCCTAGCTTGCGGAAAGTTGTCACAAACAATTGAAGGTAATTTCAGGCGAAGTTGTCTTCGATCATAGTTCCTGAGGCATGGAAGGTGATCATAATGCGGATGAGAATTATTTCAAGAGGAATAATTTTCGATGATATTCCCTTGGACGTGGGATATTATCACAGCGAGGAAGATAATTTCAAGCGAAGCAATCTTCTAATTTGGAAACAGTTACAAGGCGTAGCGGTTTTCAAGCGGGATGGCATTCTCTAGCTTGCTGGAGGTCGTCAAAACAACGGTACAACAACAATCGGTTACTTTCAGAGACGTGTGCTCGACGGTGCAAGATACGCGTTTCTTAACTCTTTTATATGTTTAACTAATAATAGTTTTGCAGATATCGGCGTTACAAGATTGATTTAGGATCGCAG
This sequence comes from Chenopodium quinoa, assembly GCF_001683475.1. Taxonomy (NCBI): domain Eukaryota; kingdom Viridiplantae; phylum Streptophyta; class Magnoliopsida; order Caryophyllales; family Amaranthaceae; genus Chenopodium; species Chenopodium quinoa. The sequence continues at coordinate 606,684 of NW_018744693.1, read as the reverse complement.
AACGTTCTGAATCATTCTCCGTCCCTATCGATACTTTGGCTTTCGTTTTCGAAACTTGCGTTTCTCCAAACTCAGTCAAAGTGGGGGCTTCTGTAGACACCCATTTGTGTCTCCCCAAAACCAAACCCGGTGATGAGCGCCTTTCACATCGAATCATAATCGAATGAAACGAAAGTGTGGAAAGGTCTAGTGTTGCGGAAAGTTTTTATTTTCTCCTCTCTGTTTTTGAAAACTTTATTTTAAAGAAAACAGAAAATCCAGTTTAGTTGGTCCATGATATGGGTCCAATAGTGGTGTAGTTGGATGGGGCTTGCAAAGACCTTTCCAACGATATATTATAAGCCCAATTCCGATGAATATTGAGGAAGTTATGGCCAATTTACTAAACTGGACCCGGTTTGAGCTTTAAGTACGGCCCAATGATCTAGGGGAGGGCCTAATATGATTTATCATTCCTAATGCAATTAGGAATGGTTTTAGTCTTCTAGAACATTCTAGAAGGTTCTTTTCATTCCTAATTCCATTAGGACTCTTCAGAGTTTTAATCAAGATCAAATAGCATTTTCGATGGAATTATATTATTTTATCTTCCAGTACGGGAAATTTATCAGATTTTCGAAAACGCGTGGAAAATCAGTTTGGCGTCCAACCCCAGGCCTTGGCGCCTAGAACCAGGCTTGGTGCCAGACGCTAGCCATTGGCGCCTGGCGCTAGCCACTGGTGCCTGGCGCCAATTAGCCAGGGCTGGCGCCAATGTGTTTTTGCGATCTTCAGACTCTATTTTGTTAAATTATCTTTTTTGGATGATTTTCTCTATAAACATCGTATTAAAAACTCCGTTTTGATTCACCAATTCTCTTTATTCTTAAGTTTTAATCAACTCTCTTCATTCACCAATTATCAATATTCATTCATCAAATTAGCATTCATCTACAGTCAAATAATCCTTTTCACTCATCTCTTTTCATCAACTTTCATTAACATTCATTCTTTCTTTTATTTCTTGCTTTTTAATACAAAATTCCGTATTCACAAGATCTAGAAACACTTAGCCATATTCGAAGTTGCCTTCGCCCTAGACGTGAAAGGTTTTAATTTCTGAGGGTTTGGTCCCAAATCTCTCTTTCAATTATTTAATTTAATTGTTTTGTTTATTATTTTCCTTGAAGTTACTAACGTGTGTAATTTGTTATTAGAAAGAGGTACGAGGCATCCAAGTAAGTACTTTAATTGATTTAATTGAAATTATGATGTAGAAATCATGCTTAGATTGTTATTTTAATTCCTAGTATCATGTCTAGGGTAAATTTAATATTAAGTATGATTAAAAGTACGATGTTTCCTATATTCTTCCTAATATTAATTCATGTTAGTATCATGTTAGGGCTAAAGATTTGATTTTTATTGCTTAGTGACATGCTAGGGTTTGTTATTAATCTTGTTAGTATCATGCCTAGGATCTTGCTATGCTTTAACATGATTATTATTATTCTTCATGATTATTTTTATGTTTCTTGATACATTATTTATTGTTATTGCTTGATCACACCTTTTATGTATGTTTAAAGGGAATTTGTATTTGCAATCACGCTTAATAAGATAATTAATAATCTTGTTAGGTTAATTGTGATTATAATTCAAGTGATCGCCAATAATAGATTTGTTTGTGCATTAAATTCAACCAACATAGATTAAACAGGTTTAGGGTTAATCCTATTGATTGTATGTTAGTCAGAAAGCGCACACGAATAGGAGCAGAATAAAGTAGAGGCCTATTATTAGGGCAGGTTCAATCTCTTTTAGGTTGGATTTGTACCTTCATCCCCGGACCCTTATTTGGTTCATGACCTTATGGAGTTGACGATCTCTTGGATCGTTAAGGGGTGTAACCTTCACCTCGTGAATGGTTTACAAGTTCCTTAAAAACTTGTTGGCGACTCTTTTGCTCTATCTTCTTCCCTTTTGGACGCCACCGTACTTTAGTGTATGATCACAGTGGGGTTCAAGCTAGTGGGATTTTTAAGGCTTGAAATTATTCCCTACAGTTTTTGGCGACTCCAGTTCGAGGGAGGAATACGACCCAGACTTGCAACTTCCGTACTGGCCGACGATCCGGATTGCGAGCCGAGAGCAAAAGGAGCGGCTAGAGCACTTAATCGGTCGTGAGGTAATTCCTTCTCGGTGGCTACACCGCCCTACCCTAGAATCATTTGGTTTGTATGATTTTGTAATACGATTTTTGAATGACATTGGCATGAGAAAATTTGTTGATATGCACTATCCTACTTTCCGAGAAATTACTTGTGAATTCCTGTCTACTTTCCATGTTGTTAGTAGTAGAAATGGGCCAAATTTATTTTTCAGGTTGAACAATAGAAATATTAGTGTAACTTTTGTAGAATTTTGTAAAATTTTTGAATTAAATTCTGAATTATCTCACCAATGGCATGAGGACTATAAAATGGGTGACATATATAATGCTTTGACTGGTTTGCCTACCCCCGACCCCCAACATTCTAGTACCAAACTATTCACCACCCTGTCCCAAAAATCTGGCAAAAATTTGCGGGTTTGTGTTTTTTTGGTAGGGCTGAGCCCCATAATGCCCAATCTAACTGTAGACACCCATTTGTGTCTCCCCAAAACCAAACCCAGTGATGACTACCTTTCACGTCGAATCATAATCGAATGAAACAAAAGTGTGGAAAGTTTAGTGTTGCGGATATTTTTAATATCTTTTCTCTTCTCTCTGTTTTTGAAAACTTATTTTAAGAAAACAGCCAATCCAGTTTGGTTGGTCCATGATATGGGTCCAATAGTAGTGTATTTGGATGGGGCTTGACAAGAGCTTTCCAACGATATATTATAAGCCCAATTCCGATGAATATTGAGGAAGTTATGACTAATTTACTAAACTGGGCCCGGTTTGAGCCTTATGTACGGCCCAATGATCTAGAGGAGGGCCTAATATGATTTATCATTCCTAATGCAATTAGGAATGGTTTTAGTCTTCTAGATTCTTCTAGAAGGTTCTTTTCATTCCTAATTCAATTAGCATTGATAAATTGACTTGTTGACTTTTCAGAGTTTTAATCAAAATCAAATAGCATTTTCGAGGAAATTATATGTTTTTATCCTCCAGTACGACAAATTTATCTGATTTTCGAAAAGGCGTTAAAACCAGGCTTGGCGCCTGACCCCAGGCTTTGGCGCCTGGAACCAGGCCTAGCGCCTGGCGCCAGTGTTGGTGCCTAGAGCCAGTTAGCCAGGGTTTGCGCCAACTCTGTCTTTTGTGCGTCAGACTCTGTTTTGTTAATTTTACCTTTTTTGGCTGATTTCTCTATAAATAACGTATTAAAAACTCCGTTTCCAGGGATTTACATTCATCATTCACCAATTCACCTACAATCAGTTTTCATTCATCATCAATTCTCTTTAATTCTCTCTTAATTCATTCATCTTTTCTAAACTAGCTTTTTCATACAAAATTCCGCATTCACAAGATCTAGAAACACTTAGCCATATTCGAAGTTGCCTTCGCCGTAGACGTGAAAGGTTAAGTTTCTGAGGGTTTGGTCCCAAATCTCTATTTCAATTATTTAATTTAGTTGTTTGTTTATTATTTTCCTTGAAGTTACTAACGTGTGTATTTTGTTATTAGAAAGAGGTACGAGGCATCAAAGTAAGTGCTTTAATGGTTTTAATCGATATTATGATGTAGAAATCATGTTTAGATTGTTATTATGATATTCCTAGTATCATGTCTAGGGTAATTTTAATATTAAATATGATTGTTACGATGCTTTCTATGTTCTTCCTAATATTTATGATTGTTAGTATCATGTTAGGGCTAAAGATTTGATTTTTATTGCTTAGTGACATGCTAGGGTTTGTTATTAATCTTGTTAGTATCATGCCTAGGATCTTGCTATGTTTATTATGCTTTAATATTAACATGAACATGATTATGAATATTATTATTGTGATGATGATTATTTTAATTATTATTTATAATTATTCATGATTATTATTTATGATTATGTTGCTTGATATTTATTTATTGCTTGATCACCTTTGTTGCATGTTTAAAGGGAATTTGTACTTGTAATCACGCTTAATAAGATAATTAATAATCTTGTTAGGGTTAATTTGATTATAATTCAAGTGATCGCCAATAATAGTTTATTTGTGCATTAATATTCAACCAACATAGATAAACAGGTTTAGGGTTAATCCTGTTGATTGCATGTTGATTAAAAAGCGCACATGAATACGATCAGAATAAAGTAGAGGCCTATTATTAGGGCAGGTTCAATCTCTTTTAGGTTGGATTTGTACCTTCATCCCCGAACCCTTGTTTGGTTCTAGACCTTATGGAGTTGACGATCTCTTGGATCGTTAAGGGGTGTAACCTTCATCCTATGAACGGTTTACAAGTTCCTAAAACTTGTTGGCGACTCTTTTGCTCTATCTTCTTCCCTTTTGGACGCCACCTTACTTTAGTGTATGTTCACAGTGGGGTTCAAGCTAGTGGGATTAAAGCTTGAAATTATTCCCTACAGTTTTTGGCGACTCCACTGGGGAGGATTTCTATTTTAATTCCTGAATTTGTTTCGGCAATGATTTAGAATGAGTGGATGAGACTCGAAACGCTCTAAGTATTTCATGTGCGTAATTTTGATTAACATTATTGTCATATGCATAAAAAAGATCTCATTGGAAAGACCATCCGTAATGAGTTAAAAACATAGGATTTTACACGTAGGAAATTTGAGGAATGTCTTTCACAACTAGGACTGAAATAATACCGCGCGAAACTGGAAAATTTTATCGAGCACAGAAAGTTGCTGAGGCATGTGGGAAGTAGCGTCAGGGGCCAGAGCTTGGCGCCAGCATTTTAGTCGTAGCGCCAGACGCCAGTATTGGCGCCAGGCGCTACAGTTAAAATCTGGCGCCAGTTTTTGTTTGCTGGCGCCAATTTCCCCCAATACCGAGCCAGAAATATGCGCTCTAATTTTGACCAGTTTTTCGTATTATTTGCTCGATCCTACTTCATGATTGAAGTTTTTCTCACTTTTCTGAAACCCATATGTGTTCTACATATGGACATAACCCTCTGGGAATTCATGCTCCATCTACCCGATTGAACGCTCCGTGCAACAAAGGGTACATCCGAGATTGTTGAATTCACCAAACCATGGAAGCGAGTTTTTTCTAAAACTCGCGGTGTCCCATCCACTCGCGCCAACCCTTCACGGTTAGGATTTATTAGTGGACGCTTAACGTCGTTTTAATTTGTTTTAGTTTAGGATTTTTGTATGGAGTATAAATACTCCTCCGTAATACGATTTTAGGATCCTTCTTCTCTCTTTTTATTCTTTCTTTTACTCTCTTAATTGTTCTCTTAGATTTCTTTTCTCTAAAAACCTTTGTTCTTAATTCTACTCTTAATTCCAGATTTATTTCGGTAACGACTTCTCTTCTCTTAATCTTAGTTATTTACTTCATTCTTTTTTATCATGTCTTGCTTTATTACTTTAATTAGTTTAATTTCTGCTATGTGTGAGTAGTTCTATTTCTAGGGTTTATGGGGATCCTTAAATAATATGAAGGGGTAATTTATTGTTGTTAACTATCAATGCTAGATTAATTTCCTATTGGTTGATTTAGTGCTCTGTGACAAGATTAGGCCTATCTTTTATGCATGAGTTTGACAACATTGGTTCGAGATTCGACAGATGAGAATTAATGTTTATATCTAGTTTCAATAGGAAGATTAATTTATAAATGGTTAACTCGAGATTCGAGAGATGAGATTTAATACCGGTAAATTAATTGTGTGATTGAAATACGTAGCGAAAGCCCTTTACAATCTGGTTAATTGATGCATTGATGATTGACTATTATTGATTATTGGTATTGTATGATAATTTCTTATTGAATTGTTTTAACGTTTTACAATTGCGGCTTGTAAAAGTATAGCAATATTAAATTGATGAATCGAGCAGATGTTAATTTGATATTAAAGGCTATTTTCAATAAGAACTTAGATCTAGTAAATTGCGAGAGCCTGTTAGATCTATGTTGATTAATAAATTACGAAATCCTGTTAATCATGTTATTTATGCAATGTCAATGATTGATTACTACGTTTTACCCTGGAGTATTATTTATTGGTGAACCTATGCCCTAGATCCTTTCATATATTGTTTTCTCTCTATTCTCAATCTTAGTAGTTTAGTTTCTTATTCGAATATAAATATTGGTTACTTAGATAATTTAGATTATAATAATTAATTAGGAGTAAAAAGACTTGTTTCCCTGTGGAGATCGACCCTACTTCCCTATCTACTTTAGTTAGGGGACTTAGGAATTATTTTTGATTAGGGGATACGACTTTACCCTGTCAAGCCTTCAAAAGGATTTACAACAGTATTTATAGACAAAGAAGAAAAACTGATCGGCCACGCCCTCTCCAAGAAGATCCCGCGGGCGCGGAGAATTAGGTACGGAACCCATAACTAACTCCGCGCGCAATCTGGGCAATACCCGTGCCCGCGGGTACTGTATCTAATGCCCGCATCGAAGACACCCGCGCCCGCGGCTAAGGGCGTGGCAGATGCCCTGTTCCAAGTGAAGACAGGGGGGTCGCGGTCTCTCCAGATTCTCCGTGCCCGCGGCTAG